>NC_067451.1:19190833-19537500 GCF_025434085.1 Hippocampus zosterae
TTTTTAATTACCGTCATGTGTTTAGGGGAAAAAGCGACAGTCGACAGATCATTCAGTAATACATTGGTATGTTGTATCACACAGACAAGCAAATGTTGACATATTCTTTAATCAGAGTCGAAAATAAATGATCTCGATGAATTTCTGAGGGCTGATTTTGAATCTGTGCATGTTTTTATTTTCTTGAGGACATTAGGTTTTCCAAATATTTATTATTATTATTTAATGCATTTTGTAAGCTTTATGAATCAAGCCAAATTTTGTTTCATCATAGTATCATCAAATTATCCGATTCAGAGCTACACAATACTTACTGTACTGTAGCAATGTTAAAAAAAATAAAATTAAAAAAAAGACAATTCAAACCAAAAAAGCAAAGCAACACTTCGAAGTCCCATTACCCATGCACAAAATCACTCTTTGTTTTGTTTTTAAAGGAAATTAGTACATACACCTAAAAATGTATTGAAAGTTTTTGTTTTTTTTGCAAGAATACTCAATACTGTACCTAGCAATAGTCGCCCAACAGAGTGGAGAAAATGCAGTTTTGAAGACATAAGCCGGCCCATCTCTTTGTAAACTTCAAGCAAGTTTTCAACACCCTCCTTAAATAAAGGTGACATTCTTTCCAAGCACACCATTCGAGTGCAGTTTGCGCCCTCTCAAAATCTGGATCTTTGGAAGCATCTCAAATTTGTAAGTCAGCAAAGAGCACTTAATTAATTTTTGACGGAAATGTGCGTGACTCGAGCCACTCGAGGGTTTAATTGGACATGACTTGTCTCGGCCACAGACGCTGCGACTTATGTAGACTAGAGTTCGTTTTAACATTTTAATGTTATTTTATAGTTTATAAGGTCATATTAAAAATGTACAGGCAGAGAGTGTCTCCCTCCAATGATTAGATTTTGGTCAGAACCTTGCAGTGTCCTTTCCTAATAAATCAGTGCCACCTGAGAAGAAAAAAGAAGTCTAATTTAAATTTTACTTATTCATATATATGAAGGCAACACTGCAACATCAGGACTAATGATTGCATGTCTGGAGGACAGTCTTATCAGGGGGGTTGGTGGGGTGGGCGAATGAGGGATTTTTGTAATTAATATTGAATTTATTGTCAACCTTCCCCTACATTTGCTTATGTTAAATCATTCAACAAATATTTTTTAACGCTCTTTGTTTTGTCAAACTAAAATGCAGTTGACACAAACTGAAAATGCCTTTTGTCATGTTCAATATTTTGTTTTTGTCAGAAGTTAAGATTAGCGAGGTTTTTTTTGTCTGCAATGTAAAAAAAATATTCTTATTATGCATTTAATCTCATGAAGTGTTTGTGCAGCTGCATGATGGCAATGTCATCCATGCAGCATCAGGCAGTGGGAAAAGTGGGATACAAACCAATGAGTTACACTGGAGACGAGTCTACATAAGATAGCGTGCCAAACTTAAATAAATATGTCACTGAGTATTTATTTTAGTCAGATGTGCCTGTGTGCTGTTGCCATGTTTATGTGTGTGTGTCTTTGTAGCCCATGTTATTTTATTGATACAGCTTTAGAGCTGTCATCAATTATAATAATAATTCCTGTCACTTTATACAATGTTAAACAGTGAGTAGATGTGTGTGTGTGTGTGTGACATAGACAAAGCACTGCCAAAAAGATCGCAAATAGCTTGATCCATCCAAAGTCATGTGGACAACATAAAAGATGTTAGGTTTTTTCATGAAGTATGATGAACTGTCTACATGCAATGGCGGTTTTGCTTTTTAATTCTTGTGGCTTCCGCCCAATTTGGGGTTGAATCTAAGCTTCCGGATTCCGATGAACTAAAAGTACAGCCTGCCATTACAGCTCAATACCATATGAGAAAGTACGGGAAGCGGACGGCACACAGGTCAGTCTCATGTTGCACTGCAATCCGCAGTCACCCGCACCAATGAGCAGTTGTGTGCTTCTTGGTCCTGCCGTTGGTGAAACTCATGCAGCGACAAGTATGAAGCGGAGGTGGCTGCTATGTCATCAATTTTTGCTTGTAACATCAATAAACTTTTTTATGTTCCCCTTATTTGCGACTGAAAACAAATCACCGGTATGTCTCGGCTCTTCTCCGGTACACGCGATGCGAGTGACACACAAATGAACACATTTGTTCAAATTTGTAGAAAACAAGCACAAAACTAAAGTCATTTCAAATTGCAACTTGCAGTTTGCAGTCACAGTGGCAAACGGTCTGTCAGTCATCACTGACGGACACCCATTTTGCTGGTGATTGATGAGTGATGGGAAACAGTTTTTTTTTCTTTTTTTTTTAATGACAGAAGTGGGTTTTCAGTACAATCATCACTAATCGGGTCAGGTACCAACGGACCTCGCAGTACGTCACTGACAGAAGCCCGTTTTGCTAATGATTAAAAGAAACACCCCCTGCTTGTCTTGTCTGTTTGATCACAGAGGCTTTTTAGAGAGCACTGCATTGACTATATACACGCGTAAGAGTGAGTGCTCATATTTTCAATAATATCTCTGAGGGGGTACTGTGATGGACGGCTGTGATTGACTCAGGAGGCAAAAGCAGATGACGTCACTTCACTTGAGTCATTCCATATTTTTTTCCCTCTGCTTGTTCGAAACTTTTAACAACCATTTTTTTTGTGTCCTTGATTTCTTTTTCAGTTTCTTAAAGACAAAAAGTTGCCATTTGAAATGACTTTACTTTTGAGCCACAATCACTTTTCTTTCTACAAAGTGATACAAGTGAATGAACATCCTCTGAGACTGGTGATTCCATAATTTTTGGCAGTGCTTGCGCAATTGGTGAATCAGCACCATTGTCCGTTCTGTCAGGTGGGAGCTGTTTGTTGATTGCACACAATAAAGTAACTAGAGGTCACCACCCCTTCACCCTGAATGGTGACAGGTGCCAGTAGCTCCTCGTTCCATCACAAATCCACCAGCAGACTCCTGATCTCACTGACATTTAGCTGCAGATGGTTCAGCCACTTTAACACCCACAATAATTAAGTTATCAGCTGCTGGAGGGTGCGTAATCCCAAAATGAGACTCAAGTCAAAAGTGCAGCTGGTAAGTCATTGATAAAAGTGGCCTTTGTGGTGTTTAAGTGGTATGTGTGATAGAACACTTTAAAGACCATTCATTGGCAGCATGAAGTTATTTTGAGAATACTGAGATAGCTTAAACAAAGTATGGCAGTGCATTGATTTACAGCTGTAATTCCTTCCATGACACCGTTTTAAACTAAGAACATTTGTATCTCAAATCATCTTTCCCCATTGAAAATGAATTGAAATGCCAATAATCTATTTCAAACCCCCCCCAAAAATAAATTGTAATCATTTTTTAAATGAAAAAAAAAATCATACTCACCCGTATTGCCTTCTAAATGTTCATTGCCTGTATATTATTCATTCATTCATTCATTCATCTTCCGAGCCGCTTGATCCTCACTAGGGTCGCGGGGGGTGCTGGAGCCTATCCCAGCTGTCTTCGGGCAGTAGGACTGCCGGGCCGCCCTCCTGTATATTATAATTGACTGTTATATTGTCCACGGCATCATAACTCGAGGTGACAATTATAAGTATTTTTGTTTTCAATGTCAGAGGAAAAAAGACTCAAGTGGGATAAAAGCCATTTTATTTGGCTCTGTTTCTGTAACGTGCTTAGATGCGACATAATGGGGACTCTTTTTGTTTGATATATCTGTGAATGTCTGCCTATTGTCTGGTTATGTGTCTGTCTAATAGGGCCTTGTGGGCTAGGCATCTTTAATGGTGCATGACACTAAATAGTTTACTAACTAACTAAACTAAACTAACTCAAGTTTGCATGACCTGATAATTCAATGGGCATTGAGCTGATCTTTCTGGTAAATTTACCATGCCAACCAGCAAGGAGTATAATCAGAGGTGGGTATTCTGTCAGTCCTGACAGAAAGTCCTTCAGTCAGTCACTGACGGAGGCTGATGACTCGCGAATGACGAGAAACCATCCATCCATTTTCTGATCCGCTTTTCCCTCCGAAGAGTCGCGGGCGTGCTTGAGCCTCTACCAGCCGTCTTCGGGCAGCAGGCAGGTTACATCCTGAACTGGTTGCCAGCCGCAAGGCACACATAGACAAACAACCATTCTCACACTCAATAACACAGAAAGACAATGTAAAGTGTTCAATAAATCATGCATGTTTTTTGGGGGGAATGAGAGAGGAAACTGGAATAACATGCAAACGCAACAGACCCAGGGAGACCCGCAGCCCGGAATCAAACCTCGAACCTCTGCACTGTACAGCGAACGTGCTAACCAGTCGACACTGTGCCGCCATGGTGGGAAAAATTGAAAAAAAAATCACTCCCAAAAAAACATAAAAAAGACGGACTAACGTAGACGGAAGTGGGTTTCCGTCCAGCAGTTTAATCATCACTAACCGGGTCAACTACCTACAGACGTCACAGTCTGTCACTGACAAACGCCCGTTTTGTGGTGACAGAGAGGAACCCGTCCCACAAATATCGCATCTGTTTGTTTACGAGGGTTTCTTCGAGAGGACTGCATTCACAATATGTGTGACAGTAAGTGCTCCTGTTTTCAGTAGGATCTCTGCAAAGACTGTGATTAGGTGAGGAGGCGGAACCAGGTGACATTACTTCACAATGACGACACAAATGTACAATTTTGTTTGAGTCTAACATGTTATGGATATGTATTTATTTGAATATAAATCTTTATGATTGTAATTTTCTGTTAAATCTTGACAAGATTTCTTTTTATTCCAGAATGCATGCGTGGTTGTTCAACACATCCTTCGTTTTGTGGAGTATCCCGATAGTTTTGGATACTTTTCTTTTTATGTTATCTATGTGTGGCTTCAAGGATAGTTTGGTATCTATTACTAGTCCAAGAAACTTATATTCATAGACTCGTTCTATTTCAATTGAATTTATCTTTATTTTAATTTGGTCTTTAATTGGTCTTGTGCCAAAAACAACTAGCTTAGTTTTTGTTAAATTTAAAAATAATTTGTTTTTGTCGAACCAGTTTTTTAATTTTGTCAATTCTTTTTCTACAATTTTCAGGAGTTGTTTCATAATTTTTCCAGAGCAGTAAAAGGTTGTATCATCAGCGAAAAGGACGCATTTGAATTGTTTTGACACACTACAGATATTATTAATATATAAAATGAACAGTTTTGGTCCAATCACTGACCCCTGAGGGACTCCATGGATAATCTTCAGTAAGTTGGATTTTTTGTTTTTGAACTGCACATACTGATATCTGTTTTCTAAATAACTTTCAATCCATTTATGTCCTGTGCCTCTGATACCATATCTCTCTAATTTTTTCAATAATATAGCATGGTCTATAGTATCAAAAGCTTTTTTTAGATCTAGAAAAATCCCGACCGTGTATTCTTTATTATCTATATTAGTGGCTATTGCTTCCACAAACTCCATTGCTGCCAATAAGGTGGTCCGTTTTTCTCTGAAGCCATATTGATTTTCACTTAATAGCATGTGTTTATCAATGAAGTTATCGAGTCTGCGAGAAAATAATTTTTCTAATATTTTTGAAAATTGTGGTAACAGTGATATAGGTCTATAATTTGTTATGAATTGTCTTTCACTATTTTTAAAAATTGGAATAACTTTAGCTGTTTTCATTTTTGATGGAAAAATACCGACTTTAAATGACAGGTTGCATATATATGTAAAGGGTCGCACTACAAGTTCTATAATATGTTTTACCATTGACATATCAATATCAAAACAGTCGGTTGACTTTTTACTTTGATATGTTTTTACAATATTTAATATTTCATTTTGATTCACAGCAGTAAGAAACATTGTGGAAGGATTTTTTTCTATGTGTTTATGTATTTCTAAAGAGTTTATTGGATCGGGAATTTGTTTTGCTAAGTTACTGCCGATATTAACAAAATATTCATTAAATTCATTTGCTATTTCTGCCGTTTCCTCAATAATGGTATTTTTGTCTTTCATAAAATACTCCGGATAATCTACTTTATTAGTTATTTCTAATTACATGATTTAAGATTTTCCAGATTTCTTGAGTGTTGCTTTTATTTAGCTCTAATAATGCATGAAAATGGTCTCTCTTACTAGCTCTTATAATATTTACTAATTTGTTTTTATAAGTCTTATATTTTGTTTCAGCTTCATTAGTTCTGGATTTTAGAAACGATTTGTATAGATTGTTTTTCTTTTTACATGCATTTTCTTTGCCTTTTGTTATCCATGGCTTACTTTGTCCATTGAACTTTCTGGTGACTTTAATTACTGGGAAATGTTTATCGTATAAGGAGGTTATGGTTGACTGAAATGCTTCAAACGCAGTGTTTGGATCATTTGTGTAGACCTCAGACCAATTTTGCTTGTCTAGGTCGAGCTTGAAAGCTGCAATGGAATGTTGGGTTCTGAGTCTTATTTCTGATGTATGGGTTATTGTTTTTTTAATTTTTCTAGCAAAGTAATTGTGTAGGACTACAAAGACTGGTAGATAGTCAATTATATCAGTGATGGTCACTGATCACTGGTCACTGTCATTGAGGGTTCCTACTCAATGACAGTGACCAGTGATCAGTGACCATCACTGATATAATTGACTATCTACCAGTCTTTGTAGTCCTACACAATTACTTTGCTAGAAAAATTAAAAAAACAATATGTATTCATTGAGGGTTCCTACTCAATGACAGTACAGTATAGATGTGGGTGTGAATGGTTGTTCGTCTCTATATGTGCCCTGTGACTGACTGGCAACCAGTTCAGGGTGTAGTCTGCCCATGACTCTGTTCAGGATAAGCGGTGTTGAAAATGGATAGATGGATGGACTGTCTCATGTGTTTGTTCGCGGATGTCATTTTGCATTGTGCATTCATGTAAATGTAGTATTGAACTAACTTTCATGAAGCAAAGTTTCATGTGTTTTTGGTTAAATACACAACGGGTGTTCAAATAGGAATGGAAAGATAACTTCAACTAGACAATAAACTGCTTGAAGTCAGCCTCTTTTTTGAAGCATTGTTCCTCTGTTAAGCTGCTGCTTATGAAGTTTGCTGCTCCAATAGCTAACAGTTGAAAATGCAGTTTTTGCGTTCAGCTTTTATTTCATTTAGTTTTGGGGGAAAAAACATGATTCAAAATAAGTAAATCAACAAAATAGGACTATAACATTAAGTCAAATAATTTGTCCAAGATTTAATCCAATGGAAAGTAATGCCAGTTCCTCAAGACCCGTATCCTGCCTGTTTTCGATCTCTCCCTACCCCAACACCCCTGATTCACATGATCAGCTCATCAGCAAGCCCTGGAGAAGCCTGAAACAATCATCAGGTGTGAATCAGGTGTGTTGGTGTTGGGAGGGATCGAAAACGGGCATGATATGGCTCTCGAGGAACCGGAGTTCCATACCACTGGCTTAAACTGTTGCCCTCACAAAACCTTGAAAAACTGAAAGATGTTCGAAGTAACATTTTAACATTCCTAAATAATTTTATTGATAATATTCTGCCGACTGCAGCTTGACGGCTATTGAGGAAGACATTGCCCACACATGAGGTTTGTTTAAGTCTGTGATCATTTATTGAGTTTATCTGTTTGTTTTTTACCATTATGATGTTTTTGTGGAAAATTTTGGTTGAACTCAAAACTCTTTTTGGGCAGTCAACTTCAAAAGTTGCTCTGTTAATGTTTCATGAGACATACACAGGAAACCAGGACGACAGAACCTTTTACAATAGAACACACCTGCCTGCGGACTTGACTTGGTTTTAACAATCTACACACATTATTTAAGTAGCCTTTCAGTCTGTCTCATCCAAAATAAAAATAAAAATCAAGAAAAAAACGAAACAATTAAACCTCTAGCACGCACTTTTCCTCATACGTTAATTAAACAATATTCTGTGAATATAATTATCACTCATTTTCGCACTCTATATTTTACCGGTACATGAAATAAAGATATCTCAACTCAACTGCATTTGCAAAGCACTTTAAAACAACCATTGCTGTACACAAAGTGCTGCATATCTTGCAAGGGACCTAAGAACAGACCTCATGACATCAACATGTATTGCTGCAGCTTAATATGTACGTAAACTCACCTTGATTTACTTTCTAAAATGACTTTGAGCGGCATTCTTGAAAATGTTACACTGTATGTTCCGGGGGTTTTTTTCCCTCTGATCTGACTTTTTTTCCCCCCCCAAGGACATCTCCTCCTGCTGCCAAGACCTGTCAGGCAGGAGCATCAGGAGTAGAGAGGTGAGAGGACACCAATTATAAAGCCATCCATGGCCAAGAGAGCCAGCAGCACAGCTTGCCACAGGAAGTGGGTTGTCTGACTTCCTGCATGGGGTCACAGCTGTTTGCAGGGAGGTTAGCGTTAGCAGACAGTATGTGGTAGTATTTAGCGTCTGACGACGCAGGACTCATTTGAATAGCAAAGAACCGTTTCAATGTCACCAATAAATTTACATGATTTCTGTCCAGCTACAGCTGGGATCAGAGAGGGGACTTTGTTGGAATTAGAATAGCACGATGGTGTCACAGGAACAAGACCTGCTCGTTTAAAGTTGGCTGGCTTTGAGGGAGGGATTAATACTTAATTGCTATTCGGGTAGATAAAAGACTTATGTTCAGAAATCCTTATATACAATACGCACAAAACATAATTGCAACATTAGCCGTTTCATAAAGTTTGCCTTGAGAAACTTGATTATTCACAGTTTTAATTGAACTCTATTAGTTTTTTTTGTTTTTGTATTTGGATTCTAATTTTAATTTGTGTCAAAGAATTGCATCATTTCACATATTTTATAATAAACATGAGTTATAAATACCTGTAATAACCAAAATATGAGACAATGTTCTACACAATTGCAAACTACAATGACAATAGTTACATATAGGAAAATTACTATCCTGGTAGTTCTGTGACATTTTTTTTTCCAATTATATGTACTTCTCTAAAATGATGTGCTGTATATTGAAAGACATTTCACTGTAACAGAAAAATTGATGTTATTTTATTAAGTTTCCTGTGTTAATTTGCATATTGATTCATTTGCTTAAAAGAATAACAACCTAACGTTTTATTTTTTTCGCAAACTTTTAAATTGTCCAAGATCTCAAGGCTTGAGCAAAAAATAAATAAATAAATAAATAAAATTCCTTTTGCCGAAAAGAGTTATCAAGATGCTTTCTTTTGAAGGCAGGTTTCAAAGGACACCTTTGTTTTATTCTTAGCACCCACGTGCACACACACCATAACGCATTGTGTGACAAACCTATGTCGCATTCAAAACAATAAGGTTGGAATGCTGTGGATGTGTGTGTATGTCTCTTTAGAGAAAGAGCATGCGCGGCATCTACAGTTACTGCGACTCATGGAGACATAGTGCTAACCCGCATTGCAAATTAGAGTGTCTTTAGGCATTTTTTTTCAGGTCCATGGATTGTTGTTGTGTTTTTGTTTGTTTTGTTTGTCAAAAATGCAAAAGATGATGGAAGTTGCTTTTTGTGTCTTGACTCGCCCTGAGCTGGCCCTTTTGACATCATTATGTTTACCAAAACTTCCCAACTATAAACTTAAACAAAAGAAATGTGTAAAGTTCTCAAGTGCAAAGCAGATTCAGATACGGCAAACGAACAACTGGAGTCTTAGCAGGGATGGAAGCATTTGATTGGTTCCTGCTATGAGCAGCTGTCTCGAATGGTCGTATTTGGGCGCAACCCAATTACATTATCCCATCCCCAGTCATTGATTGGTCAGATGTAGTCATAAGCATTAATCTCCCTGTCTGAATACCTTACCACGTGTTAACTGTGTCCAAGACCCTTCAGAACTCCCACTATCATCACTGTGCTTCACAACTCCACCATCAAGGTTGAAAGTCATGGCCACAACTCCTTTGAACTCTTTTGATTCTGGTGTTGCTTTTGACTCACCATGTCTGTGGACAAACTGTTCATGGACCGTAAATTCATTATATACAAGGTACAGCTTCACGCCAGTCAGCGAGCTTCAATCACTTGATATTGAGTGTGTTTTTAAACCTGTCATTCACGTGAGCTGCACAACGGAGAAGAAGGTCAAACAGATTTTTGGGCCAAGGATCTTGCCCAGAAAATATCCTGGAGCCGTATCAGGAACCAATTGCAACAAATCATTTTCAAAAGCGACAGTGGTAAACAGAAATGTTTTTTTATTTTTTCATCGGCTTGTTATTACAGAAAATGGAAAGGCACCTTCACCTCTTTGACAACGAATTGCCCACTGGCGAAAGGGGATAAAGAAAGAAACATACAAAACAATATTTCTCCTATCTTGTAATTTTGCTGCTATGGCAAAGATGAAGCAAACCCTTAACATCACTTCAAGGCGAGCCATCACACTGATTTGACCTTTGATTTGCTTGTGGAACAGTCATAAATGCTCTTAACTCAGCTCAGCAAGCAGGGCTAATGTGAAATCTGAAATGGCTTCATCAGGGTCTGAATTACACAGAGCCTCAATTTCGGTTAAGTGAGCCCTTTTTTTGCTCACAGAGATTAAGGGAGGAGTCTGTCAGCTCTCTATTGTCCCGCTGAGAAAAGAAACTCATTTGCTTTGAACCATAAATGTCTTTGAAACGTAAATCATGTCTCTTAATCCCTTTACCAATGCCACGTAATTCAAATTGTCTCTCAATTACACATCACACAATGGAGACAATGAGGGAAGTTTGCGCACAGAGCGTAGCATTGTCCTCCCCTTTGACTTTCACCATGTTTGGTCATCCTATGAACCTCTTTGGTTGAGAGACATGGTGGACTTTCGCTCACTGAGCAAATGTGTTATAAAAGTAGGAAAGGAAACTTGGGCGTGGGAGTATTGCACCCCATTAGCACACTGCATCGAAGAATGCTATAAACATGCATAACCACAAGAGCAAGCCTCGGCTGGTTGTGGGCCTGGAGACGTAGCAGTCATCTTGAATCTGGAGTCCTCAGCGAACTCTTCCATTCACTTGGATTGAGGTAACTGAGTTTGCCTCCAATAAAATGAGGCAATCATTTATTTAGTTATTTTACCAATTTTGAAGATTTTGTTTTTAACATTAGACATGCAGTATTGATAACTGACACTCAGGCCATTTAATAATATGGGCTATCATAACATATTCAGTATAAAGACAAAACCATATATTTTTTGGAAAACCAAAATAAATTTAAAAAAACAAAAACAACCCAACAACAATGAAGTTGAGCTGATTTTAGTATTTAGTTTTTCTTACTGACATTCAACTTAACTCAACTCAACTGTATTTATAGTGCACTTTAAACCGGCCATCGCTACATCCAATGTGCTGTGCATGGAGCAAATATCATATATACAACAATAAAACAATGAATTAATAACAAAGAGAAGAAAGCACAAAACGATGTGGAATTAATTGAATCATAATTCAAATTCTTTGAAAACCACCATTCAAGAATTCAATTTAGACCTTATTTGAAGCACATTTGAAAAATAGTCTAAAATATATATACATTATATATATATTTTTTAAAATCCTCGTCTCACCCCTCGGGTGGTGTCCATCCCTCATTCAGTTCGGGTCCTCGACCAGAGGCCAGGAAGCTTGAGGGTTCTGTGCAGTATCCTTGCTGTTCCCAGCACTGCACATTTCTGGACTGAGATGCCAGCCAGGATGAGGGCCGATATGCTGTCCCTCAGGCCAGCCCTCTCTAGCCACTGATAGGACTTCTTGAGATCAGCCACTTCAGTTATGGTCCGGTGGTACATCCAGTGTAGGGGCTTGTCCTCCCATGATGGTCCCTCTTCCAGCGCCTCCTCCTCTGTTCCCCATTGTCTGAGGCATTCTCTGAGTACGCCATCCGTTGGAGACTTCTCCTTGATGTATTCATGGAGCTTGGATGTTTCATCCTGGACAGTGGCTCTCACACTCACTAGTCCCCGACCTCCTTCCTTTCGGCTTGCGTACAGTCTCAGGGTGCTGGATTTGGGATGGAACCCTCCATGCATGGTTAGGAGCTTTCGGGTCTTAACATCCGTGGTCTGAATCTCTTCCTTTGGCCACCTTATTATTCCTGCAGTGTATCTGATCACTGGCAGGGCATAGCTGTTTATTGCCCGGGTCTTATTCTTGCCATTGAGCTGGCTTCTTAGGACTTGCCTCACTCGCTGGAGGTATTTGGCCGTAGCCGCTTTCCTTGTTGCCAGTTCGAGGTTGCCATTGGCTTGTGCCTAGGTACTTGTAGCTGTCCTCAATGTCTGCTCTTGTTCCTTCAGGGAGTGAGACCCCTTCTGTGCGGACTACCTTTCTTGTCTTAGTCACCATCCGATTACATTTCTCAAGCCCAAAATAAACAAATAAATACGGTATATATATATATATATATATATATATATATATATATATATATATATATATATATATAATCTCCAAATACAGAGGAGTAGAACCCCACCGGTCATGAACTTCGCCACACGTGACTGGTTGTATGGTATGAAGAACTGCCATGGTGGTCTGCTTGACTTTCCTGGCTCTCACACAAACTTCTGCTAGATTTGCGAGGGGGCGATGGTGACCGAACGCGAGGACACCACTGATGCGATAGTCATCTCTGTCATCCACGCTGCGGCTTTGAGGGTCGTTAAAATACAGTATATCAACAAGGGAATGACGTCAATGTACCGTTTAGAGAGGTGACCGTTTAGAGTAATTCACGCACACATAACACCTCAAACAGTATGTTAAAGATTATGAGACGTTTATAGGTAGCCTTTTTGTCAAGTGAATCAACCTACAGTGTTAAATACAGAGAGACGGAGCTTTGGTGAACATAAGCTTCAGTTCAGAACAAAGTTCAGTGAACATAATGTAGTGCTTAATTTGCTTTCCAACAATATGTTCACTCAGTTGAAGTTGTGTTACATCACATTTACTCAGCAAAAGAAAGCAGAACTGTTCCTTGAATGCAAGGCTTCAATATCAATATCATTAGAACTCCTTGTTTCGGTTGGTCAAGAGACAGAAGGAGGGAATGAAAATGACAACTGGCAGATTCTTTCTGATGATGAAGCAGCACACAAGGGATTCTTCTGTGCCTTTTAATGCAATTTCACTTCAGAAACGGATGCATGCATGTTTTGTCAAGCCGCAAGTGTCATGGGAATTGATGGAGCGCATATAGCATCCGAGTTAAATGTCAATGGGCCTCCCTTGAGTAAATGGTTCACATTGTGTTGGAAACAGAGAGGTGCGTGTGATTGAGCCAATTTGAACTCAAGTAGGAGGTGTTTGCCCTGCAAAGAGAAAAGCGACACTTTCTCCAAGACTTGTCAAATAGAGAGTCTTGATCAGTGGTGCAGCTCCCACTTTCAACATGATGTGAAATACTCAGAGACACAGGAGACGCTCAATCCTGTGCACTGCACCTGCTCTACTTCAAAATTCCCAAAGCTTATCACCATTCAAGTTAGATGAAATTCACATTATTGAAGTAATTACTCTCTTGCATTATCGATACCTGTGCTCATTTCTCAGCTTCTCGCCTACTGCACACAACACAGTTTGCTGAAAGAGTCAGCTTCATGATGCATTGAACATACAAATGTACGTTTTAGCGGCAATGCACTCTCCTCAGCAGCTTTGAATCATCATCATCATATGTGAACCAAATAAAACAACATGATTTCCTCCATATCGAATAATTAAAACCCAAAACATACTTTAATCTTCTACCTTTTATTTTATTCTATTTTATTTTTCACAAATATTAAATCTTTTGTCTTACGTCTACAGGTTTTGCACTAATCACACTGTAGTAATCCATTATATACTATATTTGAGGTTGACTGTTCACCAGTTCACCTACAGTATTTGTATTTTTCCCATGTGGAATCATATACCAAACTATTCATTTAAAAAAATAATAATAATAATAATACAAAACCTCATTCAGAATTTTTGTATTCTTTCTGATTCCACCCATGATGCAATAAGATGGCACAAAGCTCTGTTTAAACAGAAGTAGTGCAATAATTGGCACAAGGAAGTATAGTGGTGCCTTGACTTACGAGTTTCATTCTTTCCTAGCTGGACCAGACGTCCTGTTTGTTTATTTCTTTGGTTATTTTTTGGCGGGGGTAGTTCGATCAGGAAGCCATTTGTTTGGGCCACGTGTAGGTCTATTGCACAGTTGGCGATTCATACTATCAACCAATTAAACGGAATTTAGCTTTTAAATTCCTTCCTATTACTTTCACATTCACATTTGTGTCATACTTTAACTAGAACAACTTCCTGCTTCACAGTCTAAGAATCAGGTGAAATGTAGTCAGATCGAATGTGAACTGAGTGTTTCTCGTGGTGCGTTTCCACGTTTACAAATTGGAGTCGTGAGGTTTATTGTGCCAATGGAGTTAAAGTGGAAAAGTGAAAAAAAGAAATTGTACCTCTTTAGCGGCAGCAAGCACACATTGAGTGAAAGCTGTGTGACATTGCTTTTTTTTTTCCAGCGGCTCCTCTTGTTTTATGTTGAGAGGGAAGACATTTCATCTGTGCTGTATAATACACATTCAATACAATAAAGCTTATCCAATCCAATCACAGTCTTGTGTCCTTCGATTTTCTGTTTCCGATTCAATGTTTAAAAAAAGAAACTCCTTGAATGTGACGATCGATTGCTGCGTGGAGAAGGATTCAGGTTTGGTTGTTGACTCGATGTGCAAGGGAAACTAATTGAACTACACTGCCACAGCGCTGAGGCCAAACAAAAGAGGCCAGGTAATGGTTAGTGTGTTGACTGAGTGCTGTTGAACTGTCAAGCAACACTACCACGGACCCCAGATTTACTGGCAATTTAATATGTAACAACTATTTTCTGATGGAGAATTTATTGTATGTAGTGGTACATTTGACTGACTTGTGTGCAGGCAACGTGGGTACAGTTCTCACTCGGAGATGATATGGAAGTGAGTGGGATGGATCCGCTTTTCCTGTGTGTGTCCTGAGACTAGGTGGCACCCAGTCGAGGCTGAGTCCAATTGAATGGAAAAAAATAACCAGTTTTGGGCATTTCGTCCCTGGGACGGTCCATTCGTCCGCCCATTTTTGGAACGGAGGACGAGTTTTTTTTTAATTTTTATTTTTTTTTAAGAACGGAATAAGCATGGACAGAAGTAGGGTCCATTTAATCGTCCCTAACTGGGTTAAGTATGTGGTTCGGTAGACAAAATAACAAGGCCAGAGCGAAGCCAAACACTGTACAGGTATTTTCTTAGCCCGCCATTTCATCTCAACAGTATTGTTGGAGCAACACTGTCACCTATTGTACACTCAGAGGACATAACCAAGCGTCTATGGACACTGATTCCAATAACGATCAATCCAGCTTGTTAAGAAAGGTGGCTTTGTTGTATGTCTCTTGGCGCCATGCTGCCGGTTAAGATTTCTATCAGTAAAGTTCTGATTATTATTTTATTTCACCTTTGTAACTATCTTTGTGCTGTGAAATAGTATTGTTGAGTTGCTTTTCATTTAGACATGAAAAATATAAATATTTTTGTTTCATTGACGGCCAGTCTTATCTGCAACAGCCAATCACGTTGTTACTGAAAATAAGGTTCGGTTGGCAGGTGTATACGCGATGAATACATACATTTTGCATCTGAGAGTCCTGCACATTTTTCAAAGTTTAGCATTGTGTAAAGTTGCCAGACATGTCATGTGTTTTGTATTTTATGGATGACATGTTTCTCTCCTCCCCTCCGTGAGCTTACCGTGGTGGAGGGGTTTGCGTGTCCCAATGATCCTAGGAGCTAAGTTGTCTGGGGCTTTATGCCCCTGGCAGGGTCATCCATGGCAAACAGGTTCTAGGTGAGGGGCCAGACAAAGCATGGCTCATAGACCCTTATGATGACTACAATATATATGGACCAAGGTTTCCCTTGCCCGGACGCGGGTCACCGGGGCCCCACTCTGGAGCCAGGCCTGGAGGTGGGGCTCGTTGGCAAGCGCCTGGTGGCCGGGCCTACACCCATGGGGCCCGGCCGGGCACAGCCCGAAGAGGCAACGTGGGTCCCCCTTCCCATGGGCTCACCACCCATGAGAGGGGCCAAAGGGGTCGGGTGCTATGTGAGCTGGGCGGCAGCCAAAGACGGGGACCCTGGCGGTCCGATCCTCGGCTGCAGAAGCTAGCTCTTGGGACATGGAATGTCACCTCTCTGGCAGGGAAGGAGCCCGAGCTGGTGTGTGAGGCAGAGAATTTCCGACTGGATATAGTCGGACTTGCCTCCACACACAGCTTGGGTTCTGGTACCAGTTCTCTCGAGAGGGGTTGGACTCTCTTTCACTCTGGAGTTGCTCACGGTGAGAGGCGCAGAGCAGGTGTGGGCATACTCATTGCCCCCCGGCTCAGTGCCTGTACATTGGGGATCACACCGGTAGACAAGAGGCTTGCCTCCCTCCGCCTGCGGGTGGGGGGACGGGTCCTGACTGTTGTTTGTGCATATGCACCAAACAGCAGCTCAGCATACCCAACCTTTTTGGAGTCCTTGGAGGGTGTGCTGGAGAGTACTCCTGCTGGGGACTCCCTTGTTCTGCTGGGGGACTTCAATGCTCACGTGGGCAATGACAGTGAGACTTGGAGGGGCGTGATTGGGAGGAACGGCCCCCCCGTTCAGAACTCGAGTGGTGTTTTGTTATTGGACTTCTGTGCTCGCCACGGATTGTCCATAACGAACACCTTGTTCAAACATAAGGGTGTCCATATGTGCACTTGGCACCAGGACACCCTAGGCCGCAGTTCGATGATCGACTTTGTAGTTGTATCATCGGATTTGCGGCCGCATGTTCTGGACACTCGGGTGAAGAGAGTGGCGGAGCTGTCAACTGATCACCACCTGGTGGTGAGTAGGCTCCGATGGTGGGGGAAGATGCCAGTCCGTCCTGGCAGACCCAAACGTATCGTGAGGGTTTGTTGGGAGCATCTGGCGGAATCCCCCGTCAGAAGGAGTTTCAACTCCCACCTTCGACAGAGCTTTTCCCATGTTCCGGGGGAGGCGGGGGACATTGAGCCCGAGTGTACCATGTTCCGTGCCTCTATTGTTGAGGCGGCCAATCTGAGTTGTGGCCGTAAGGTGGTTGGTGCCTGTCGTGGCGGCAATCCCCGTACTCGCTGGTGGACACCAGCAGTAAGGGATGCCGTCAAGCTGAAGAAGGAGTCCTATCGAGCCTTTATGGCCTGTGGGACCCCAGAGGCAGCTGACGGGTATCGACTGGCCAAGCGGACCGCGGCTTCGGTGGTCGCCGAGGCAAAAACCCGAGCGTGGGAAGAGTTCGGTGAGGCCATGGAAGCCGACTTCCGGACGGCTTCGAGGAAATTCTGGTCCACCATCCGACGTCTCAGGAGGGGGGAGCAGTGCACCACTAACACTGTGTACAGTGGGGATGGGGCGCTGCTGACTTCGACTCGGGACGTTGTGAACCGGTGGGCAGAGTACTTCGAAGACCTCCTCAACTCCACCAACACGCCTTCCTTGGAGGAAGCAGAGCCCGAGGACTCTGAGGTGGGCTCTCCTATCTCTGTGGTTGAAGTCACCGATGTGGTTAAAAAGCTCCTCGGTGGCAAGGCCCCAGGGGTGGATGAGATCCACCCGGAGTTCCTCAAGGCTCTGGATGTTTTGGGGCTGTCCTGGTTGACACGCCTCTGCAACATCGCGTGGTCAACAGGGAGAGTGCCTCTGGATTGGCAGACCGGGGTGGTAGTCCCTCTTTTTAAAAAGGGGGACCGGAGGGTGTGTTCTAACTACAGAGGGATCACACTCCTCAGCCTCCCTGGTAAGGTCTATTCAGGGGTGCTGGAGAGGAGGGTCCGTCAGGAAGTCGAGCCTCAGATTGAGGAGGAGCAGTGTGGTTTTCGTCCCGGCCGTGGAACAGTGGACCAGCTCTACACCCTTAGCGGGGTCCTTGAGGGTATGTGGGAATTCGCCCAACCAGTCTACATGTGTTTTGTGGACTTGGAGAAGGCGTTTGACCGTGTCCCTCGGGGAGTTCCGTGGGGGGTGCTTCGTGGGTATGGGGTACCGAACCCCCTGATACGGGCTGTTCGGTCACTATACCACCGATGTCAGAGTTTGGTTCGCATTGCCGGCAGTAAGTCGGAATCGTTTCCAGTGGGGGTAGGACTCCGCCAAGGCTGCCCTTTGTCGCCGATTCTGTTCATAACCTTTATGGACAGAATTTCTAGGCGCAGCCGAAGCGTTGAGGGAGTCCGTTTTGGGGGCCTCAGTATTACATCCCTGCTTTTTGCCGATGATGTGGTGCTGTTGGCTCCTTCAAACGGGGCTCTACAACTCTCACTGGAGCGTTTCGCAGCCGAGTGTGAAGCGGTTGGGATGAAAATCAGCACCTCCAAATCTGAAACCATGGTCCTCAGTCGGAAAAGGGTGGAGTCCGCCATCCGGGTCGGGGGGGAGATCTTGCCCCAAGTGGATGAGTTTAAGTATCTTGGGGTCTTGTTCACGAGTGAGGGCAGGAGGGAGCGAGAGATGGACAGGCGGATCGGTGCAGCGTCTGCTGTGATGCGGACGTTGTATCGGTCTGTCGTGGTGAAGAAGGAGCTGAGCCAAAGGGCGAAGCTCTCAATTTACCGGTCGATCTACGTCCCAACCCTCATCTATGGCCACGAGCTATGGGTCGTGACCGAAAGAACGAGATCCCGGATACAAGCGGCCGAAATGAGTTTTCTCCGCAGGGTGTCCGGGCTCTCCCTTAGAGATAAGGTGAGGAGCTCGGTCATCCGGGAGGGGCTCAGAGTCGAGCCGCTTCTCCTCCACATCGAGAGGAGCCAGATGAGGTGGCTTGGGCATCTGATTTGGATGCCTCCTGAGCACCTCCCTGGTGAGGTGTTCCGGGCATGTCCCACCGGGAGGAGACCCCGAGGAAGACCCAGGACACACTGGAGAGACTACGTCACCCAGCTGGCCTGGGAACGCCTCGGGATCCCCCGGGGAGAGCTGGAAGAAGTAGCTAGGGAGAGGGAAGTCTGGGCTTCCCTGCTAAAGCTGTTGCCCCCGCGACCCGGCCCCGGATAAGCGGTAGATGATGGATGGATGGATGGATGGATGTTTCTCTCCTGAAGTGACATTAGAGGAAAACACCCTAAAATACCTTATACTTGGGCAATCATTCTAATATTTTCAGAGGTTGGTGGGAGCATTAACACCCTCGTGTTACAATTTTTGTAGATTTTTGCGAGTTGTCATCTTTAAACCAAGGACAAAGCATAAAAATTGTGTGATATGAAATATTCAAATTCATGTTACATATACCGTATTTTCACGACTATTAGACGCACCGTACTAATGGCCGCAGTCTCATTAATGGGTGACATTTCTGTATTTTTTTTCACATACACAGGACGCACCCTACTAATGGCCGCAGTTTTACAGTGGTAAAACATACGCCAGCTTAAACATACGGCATGCATGCGCGCACTCTAACACGTTAGCTTGAAGCATACGGTAGCATGCCAAGACATACAGATAAGCTAAAAACACGTTTTTAAAAAGGCAACGAAAGCAGAACTGAGTTCGGGTGTATTTTATTTAGCCATCGTACAATGTTCTCACGTTTTTCGATCAATCATCACCCAGAAATCCATCAAAGTCCACATCCTCTGTATCAGAAGGAGAGGACTGCACATCTCAGTTGTCATTGAATGCATCACATGCTAGTGTGAGTTGCTACGCATTGCCGAGCGGAAAGAAGGAGTAGCAACAGCAAAGTCAACATTTCTCTCATGTGAAGCTTTCCCACATTTGAAAGTAAAGAACAGAGCGAAACATAGTGGCAGCGCGTGTGTGTGTAGAAAGAATTGAACAATTGTGCAAGTACCGTAATCCATCAAAAACGCCGCGTTCCCTCTCGTTGTTGCGTATTGTGGCGTAACTCGCCAAGCGCTGCCTCTCACTCTTTGTAAAGTTGTGTTTGCCACGATCATCCATTGTTCCCATGCCATTCGCAACTTTACTTTGAACGCCCGGTTGATGCCAATGTCCAGCGGTTGGAGTTCTTTAGTCAAGCCTCCGGGAATAACGGCAAGCTCAGAGTTCATTTGCTTGACTTGTTTTTTCACCGCTGCTGTGAGATGGGCACGCATGCCAAAAGCATAACCGGTGGCTTTAAGTTTGAACTGAGCTTCGTAGGCGTGTCTTTTTGTCGAATTTATTTTCAGGGGTTCTTAGAAACCAAAACCGGAGTTGTTTTGCAACAATGCACATTGCCACACTCTATACAAGTGTTGGTACTGGCTTGAGGCGTCCCTTTAGCGTCCACTTACACGCCCACCCTTCACCATTGGCGGACTAGCTTGCCTGTCCTCTCTCTCTCCCTCTCCATATATGTATATATACACGCCCACCCTTCCCTGATTGGCCGACTTCTTTCCCGCATGCCTGGCCACAGTCACTTCCGCCTTTTCTCTATATAAACAGCGTGTCGGCTGTCAGTCAGATTCTGGAACTCAACGCAGATAAAGGACGCTCCCCACCATAAGGCGTCCTGTCCATTTTGGAGAAAATTTAAGACTTTTAATGGCGCCTTATAGTCGTGAAAATACGGTGTATATATATATATATATTTCTCGTCTCACCCCCCCCCCCTCGGGTGGTGTCCGTCCCTCACTCAGCTCGGGTCCTCTACCAGAGGCCAGTAAGCTTGCGGGTTCTGTGCAGTATCCTTGCTGTTCCCAGCACTGCACATTTCTGGACTGAGATGTCCGATGTTGTTCCCGGGATCTGTTGCAACCACGCATCTAGTTTGGGGGTCACTGCCCCGAGTGCGCCGACCACCACAGGCACGATTGTCACCTTTACCTTCCAGGCTCTCTCCGGCTCCTCTCTGAGCCCTTGGTATTTCTCGAGTTACTCGTGTTCCTTCTTTCTGATGTTTCCATCACTTGGGACCGCTACATCCACTACAACGGCATCCCTCTGCCCTTTATCTATCATCACGATATCTGGTTGGTTCGCCATTACCATCTTGTCAGTCTGGATCTGGAAGTCCCACAGGATCTTCGCTCTGTCATTCTCCACCACCTTTGGAGGTGTTTCCCATTTTGACCTTGGGGTTTCCAGTCCATACTCGGCACAAATGTTTCGGTAGACTATGCCAGCCACCTGGTTATGGCGTTCCATGAAGGCTTTCCCTGCCAGCATCTTACAGCCTGCTGTTATTTGTTGGATCGTCTCAGGTGCCTCTTTGCACAACCTACACCTTGGGTCAACTTACACCTCCTGCAGGGTATCTGATCACTGGCAGAGCATAGCTGTTTATTGCCCGGGTCTTATTCTTGCCATTGAACTGGCTTCTTAGGACTTGCTTCAGTCGCTCGAGGTATTTGGCCGTAGCTGCTTCCCTTGTTGCCAGTTCGAGGTTGCCATTGGCTTGTGGTATACCAAGGTACTTGTAACTGTCCTCAATGTCTACTATTGTTCCTTCAGGGAGTGAGAGCCCTTCAGTGTGGACTACCTTTCCTCTCTTAGTCACCATCCGACTACATTTCTCAAGCCCGAATGACATCCCGATGTCCCTGCTGTAGATCCTGGTCCTGTGGATCAGGGAGTCTATGTCCCTTTCGCTCTGAGCATACAGCTTTATGTCATCCATGTAATGGAGGTGACTGATTTTAGCTCCATTTCTGAGGCGGTATCCATAGCCTGTCTTGGTGATTACTTGGCTTAGGGGGTTCAGTCCTCTGCAGAAAAGCTGTGGGGAGAGTGCATCACCTTGGTATATGCCACATTTGATGGACACTTGGGTAAGTGGCTTGCCATTGGCTTCAAGTGTGGTTTTCCACATCCTCATCGAGTTTGCAACGAAGGCTCTTAGGGTCCTGTTCACCTTATACAACTCCAAGCATTCAGTGATCCATGTATGTGGCATCGAGTCATAGGCTTTCTTGAAATCAATCCACGCTGTGCACAGGTTGGTACGTCGGGACCTGCAGTCTTGTGCGACTGTTCTGTCAACCAGGAGCTGATGTTTGGCTCCTCTCGTATCTCTACCAATGCCCTTCTGTGCTTCGCTCATTTATGGATCCACTTATCTTAGCCGCAAGGATGCCTGACATGAGCTTCCATGTTGTGGAGGGTAACGTACAGGTTATTGGCCGATAGTTGGATGGGACTGCACCCTTCGAGGGATCCTTCATGATCAGGATCGTTCGCCCTTTGGTGATTCTGGGTGAGTCTCGTCCCTCAGCAGCTGGTTCATTTGTGCTGCTAGGCGCTCATGGAGTGCTCTGAGTTTCTTTAGCCAATAGGTGTGGACCATGTCCGGGCCTGGTGCTGTCCAGTTCTTCATATCTGAGACTCTTTCCTGTATGTCTGCCACTGTTATGGTAACTGGGTTCTGTTCAGGGAGGTTGCTGTGCTCCTCTCTCAGGGTCACCAGCCATTGTGCACTGCTGTTATGTGCAACCTCCTTCTCCCGTATGCCTTTCCAGTACCTTTCAGTTTCCAGTCTTGGTGGGTCAGCTCTGTTGTTAGGACCCTGCCACTGAGCGTACACTTTCGCAAGTTGTGTTGCGAACAGCCTGTTTATTCGTATGGCCTCATTCTCTTTCGTGTACCGCTTTAGGCGGCTGGACAAGGCTTGGAGCCTTTGTTTGGCAGTTTCGAGTGCTTCAGGTATGGTCATCTGGCTGTACCTCTCAGGTATCGGCCTTTTCATCACACCTCTCTGGGCCTCCGTCAATTGACTCACATCTTTCCGGGCCGCCTTGATCTTAGCCTCCAAACGTCTTTTCCATGGTGGGTAACGTATCTCATGGCTTCCATGGTTGCTCTTATAGCCAAGCATCTCAAGGATCACTGATACTGAAGCGTGAATCAGCTCATTGGTTTCCGTGATCGTTACGGTAGGGATCGCCCTCAGTGCTGCATTCACACTTTCCATGAGACTTTCCGGTGGTACTTCACATAGCCGTTGTAATCGGTTTCTAGGTTGCCCAGCTTTCATTCTCGCCATGATCTTAGCTTTCAGGTCAGCTGCCTCGCTCAGCATTTCATTCATTGGGGCTGGCCTCCCAATCTCATCATCTGCATTCATTGGGGCTTGCCTCCCAATCTCTGGTATGACCTCCTCTTCTGATCTGGCAGCCTGGGGCCCTTCACCATGGAACCTGCGTTGTACCTCATCAATCTCATGTTGTGACAGCAGTTGCCGTTTGTGGATGTTGGAACACTGAGTTACTAGTTGTTTCGTGGTCAACCGTGACTGTGGGTTTCGAAGTAACCATTCAGCCCACATTCTCTGCATGTAACCCCTCTGACTAGGGTTGCTTGAGTAGTAGCATTCCAACAGAGCCATGTTATCGCATCTCGTCCATCTCCGCTTTGTTCCAGTACCCCATTTTTCATCGAGGTGCTCTGGTTCCCCAGCACCTGACGCAGACCTTGTTTGGCCGGGCGACATCTGAGCCGGCATGTCATTCATTTTATTGTCTCTCATCATTGTATGAGGTAGGCATTAGCGTGAAGGATCTTGCCCAAGGACCCACACTGGATGGTGTTATGTGCTCATTTTTTTGATTCATTTTGGATTCATTTTTGCGATTCGAACCACCGTCTCCCGTATGCCAAACCGATGCCTTACCAACTGAGTTATCCAGCCGCTCTCTCTCTCTCTCTCTCTCTCTCTCTCTCTCTCTCTCTCTCTCTCTCATATATATATAATTAAAAAAAAATCCTCATCTCACCCCTCAGGTGGTGTCCGTCCCTCATTCAGCTCGGGTCCTCTACCAGAGGCCAGGAAGCTTGAGGGTTCTGCGCAGTATCCTTGCTGTTCCCAGCACTGCACATTTCTGGACTGAGATATCCGATGTTGTTCCAGGGATCTGTTGCAACCACTCATCTAGTTTGGGGGTCACTGCCCCGAGTGCTCCGACCACCACAGGCACGACTGTCACCTTTACCTTCCAGGCTCTCTCCAGCTCCTCTCTGAGCCCTTGGTATTTCTCGAGTTTCTCATGTTCCTTCTTCCTGATGTTTCCATCACTTGGGACCGCTACATCCACTACAATGGCTTTCCTCTGCCTTTTATCTATGATCACGATATCTGGTTGGTTCGCCATTACCATCTTGTCAGTCTGGATCTGGAAGTCCCACAGGATCTTCGCTCTGTCATTCTCCACCACCTTCGGAGGTGTTTCCCATTTTGACCTTGGGGTTTCCAGTCCATACTCCGCACAGATGTTTCGGTAGACTATGCCAGCCACCTGGTTATGGCGTTCCATGTAGGCTTTCCCTGCCAGCATCTTACACCCTGCAGTTATGTGTTGGATCGTCTCAGGTGCCTCTTTGCACAACCTACACCTTGGGTCTTGTCTGGTGTGGTATATCTGGGCCTCGATGGCTCTGGTGCTCAAGGCCTGTTCCTGAGCAGCCAGGATGAGTGCCTCTGTGCTGTCCTTCAGGCCAGCCATCTCTAGCGACTGATAGGACTTCTTGAGATCAGCCACTTCAGTTATGGTCCGGTGGTACATCCCGTGTAGGGGCTTGTCCTCCCATGATGGTCCCTCTTCCAGCGCCTCATCTTCTGTTCCCCATTGTCTGAGACATTCTCTGAGTACGTCATCCGTTGGAGCCTTCTCCTTGATGTATTCATGGAGCTTGGATGTTTCATCCTGGACAGTGGCTCTCACACTCACTAGTCCCCGGCCTCCTTCCTTTCGGCTTGCGTACAGTCTCAGGGTGCTGGATTTGGGATGGAACCCTCCATGCATGGTTAGGAGCTTTCGGGTCTTAACGTCCGTGGTCTGAATCTCTTCCTTTGGCCACCTTATTATTCCTGCAGGGTATCTGATCACTGGCAGGGCATAGCTGTTTATTGCCCGGGTCTTATTTTTGCCATTGAGCTGGCTTCTTAGGACTTGCCTCACTCGCTGGAGGTATTTGGCCGTAGCCGCTTTCCTTGTTGCCAGTTCGAGGTTGCCATTGGCTTGTGGTATACCAAGGTACTTGTAGCTGTCCTCAATGTCTGCTATTGTTCCTTCTGGGAGTGAGACCCCTACAGTGCGGACTACCTTTCCTCTCCGAGTCACCATCCGACTACATTTCTCAAGCCCGAATGACATCCCGATGTCGCTGCTGTAGATCCTGGTTGTGTGGATCAGGGAATCTATGTCCCTTTCGCTCTTAGCATACAGCTTTATGTCATCCATGTAGAGGAGGTGACTGATTGTAGCTCCATTTCTGAGGCGGTATCCATAGCCTGTCTTGGTGATTACTTGGCTTAGGGGGTTCAGTCCTATGCAGAACAGCAGTGGGGAGAGTGCATCACCTTGGTATATGCCACATTTGATGGACACTTGGGTAAGTGGCTTGCCATTGGCTTCAAGTGTGGTTTTCCACATCCTCATCGAGTTCGCAACGAAGGCTCTTAGGGTCCTGTTCACCTTATACAACTCCAAGCATTCAGTGATCCATGTATGTGGCATCGAGTCATAGGCTTTCTTGTAATCAATCCAAGCTGTGCACAGGTTGGTACGTCGGGACCTGCAGTCGTGTGCGACTGTTCTGTCAACCAGGAGTTGATGTTTGGCTCCTCTAGTATCTCTACCAATGCCCTTCTGTGCTTCGCTCATGTATTGATCCATGTGTCCACTTGTCTTAGCCGCAATGATGCCTGACATGAGCTTCCATGTTGTGGAGAGACAGGTTATTGGCCGATAGTTGGATGGAACTGCACCCTTCGAGGGATCCTTCATAATCAGGATCGTTCGCCCTTCGGTTAGCCATTCTGGGTGAGTCCCATCCCTCAGCAGCTGGTTCATTTGTACTGCTAGGCGCTCATGGAGTGCTGTGAGTTTCTTTAGCCAGTAGGTGTGGACCATGTCCGGGCCTGGTGCTGTCCAGTTCTTCATATCTGAGACTCTTTCCTGTATGTCTGCCACTGTTATGGTAACTGGGTTCTGTTCAGGGAGGTTGCTGTCCTCCTCTCTCAGGGTCACCAGCCATTGTGCACTGCTGTTATGTGCAACCTCCTTCTCCCATATGCCTTTCCAGTACCTTTCAGTTTCCATTCATATATATATATATATATATATATATATATATATATATATATCTCCATCCATCCATCCATCTTCTACCGCTTATCCAGGGCTGGGTCGCGGGGGCAGCAGTATTAGCAAGGAAGACTTCCATCTCCCTAGCTACTTCTTTCAGCTCTCCCCGGGGGATCCCGAGGCATTCCCAGGCCAGCTGGGTGACATAGTCTCTCCAGCGTGTCCTGGGTCGTCCTTAGGGTATCCTCCCGGTGGGACATGCCCAGAACACCTCACCAGGGAGGCATTCAGGAGGCCCAAGCCACATCATCTGGCTCCTCTCGATGTGGAGGAGAAGCGGCTCCACTCTGAGCCCCTCCCGGATGACCGAGCTTCTCACCTTATCTCTAAGGGAAAGCCCGGACACCCTGCGGAGAAAACTCATTTCGGCCGCTTGTATCCATGATCTCGTTCTTTCGGAATATACTGTATATATACCGTATTTTCACGACCATTCCACCGTATTGTTGGAGGCAGTCTCGGTAGCGGGTGCTATTTCTTTGTTTGACACATACACAAAATACACAAAACACATACACAAAACACACTGTATTATTGGGCGCAGCAGGGCATGGTAAAACACACGCCAGCTTAAACATACGGCATGCATGCACGCACGCTAAAAAACACGATTTTAAAAAGGCAACGGAAGCAAAACTGAGTTCGGTTGTACTTTATTTAGCCATTTTACAATGTACTCACGTTTTTCTCTTCACCTCCTACACACTCACCCTTCACTCATTTGCGATTGATACCTTCTAGGGGTATACCTTTAATGTCCTCCTACACGCCCAACACTTTACTCACTCACTTCTTGTCACTCACTCCGCCTTTTCTCTATATAACCAGCGTGTCGGCCAAAAGCGCTCTGTCATGCTTTAGAACTCGGCTCATACACTAGACGCTCCGCATTATAAGGCGTCCTGTCCATTTTGGAGAAAATTTAAGAGTTTTAATGGCGCCTTATAGTCGTGAAAATACGATGTGTGTATATTATATATATACTGTATATATATATATATATATATATATATATAAGAGCTGTCAAACGATTAAAATATTTAATCTAATTAAAAATGCATCTGTCATAATTAACTCAAATGGACTAAAAAAATTAATCGTGATTACTCACACATTTTTTATCGTTTCTGAATTTCCTTTTACATTTTTTTCCTATTTTCCCCCCCATTTTAATGCTCTCATCAACATGGAATCATGAATCAGTTTTCTATGTGCCAAATGCAAATATTTACTGAAATAACAATTTCGATTTTCAATTTTACATGAACATTTTGCACTTGGAGCAGTTATTCACACATAATCTCTCACACAATATTACTCTCCATCAACAACAGTGAAAACAATATTTCGTCACAAAACAGCTGCTTTAACAGCTTTTTTTATAAAATCAAAACAGCAATATAACATTATAAAGTGCACATCTAAGCTAAACTAGTACTCAGCCTATTGTAGATTTAAACCATGGTTGCATACTTCGTTTTTCACAAGTTTACTTTGAATACAGCAGTCTGTTTCTGTATGTTTGTTGAAGAATAACGAGACACCGGACACCAGTGTTCATTATGTGCCGCTGTATTGGAAACTGCCGGCCGTACAAACAAGCAAACGCACTTCCCCCGTGCTGCAGGGGCAAACCATTCTGAAAGGGAGGGAGTGGTTCACTCCCCCTAACACAGTCAGGCTATGTTGATTGTATTGGTCCTTCTTGCGCGGAAGTCTCTCTACGGTTTTGTGTAGACCTAATTTCGAATGACTACACTTGGTTCGATGACAACACTGGAGACATTTCACTTTCGCTAGGTCGCTACCACTGTAGCGCACTGTCACTGTCAGACGAACACAGAGAAGCTCCACCCGCTCTATTTATGTGGACACAGAACACTGTAACCTTCCACACAAAATAGTTCCAAACAAGTAACAATCGCGTCAGTGGCATACATCGTATACCTGTATGATACAGAGAGAGAGAGAAGAACAGATAACTTTGGTCTTGGGAGTGGAGCAGTATGGCAACTTTTGAAAAGTAAACTTTCCATTCATAAACTCTTTAAGTATCCATTTTCGGTGTCTCACGCTGCCGTGGCTGGCAAAACAGTCATGGGCGTGGACTTCTGCAGCGCGCTTGTTGTTTTGTTTCTGGGATATTTATAGAGCAACGTAACATCCGCTTGTGACGTGTGCCGCGTTAATCTCGCGAGAAAAATTTTAATCCCGTTAAAATTCATTTAAATTAATGCCAATTAAAACACACTAAATTGACAGCTCTAATATATATATGTTTTGGTCATAGCACAGTACCGCTTTGATTCTCCATAGAGGATACAAAGAAAAAAATAAGAACTGTATGTGTATGTATAGCGCTGATGCCACTGAAAATGTTGAGTGGCTGTAAGTAAAATAAATGTTTGGGAATAATACTTTTACAATTTTTGTAAAATTGTATTTTGATTTAATTAAAATTATTTACATCAACTGCAGCGCAAGCGTTTTTAAAGACATCAATTTTGGTGACCATCGATCGCATTTATTTGGCACATTATCATTGGAGTGAAAACAAAAATCAATGTAAACCACGGATCAAAAAAATAAAATTGAACACAATTTATTGTAATCATGTTTTTTTCTCTCTTCACATGCATGGAAAAGGAAAGATCACAGGGGGTAGCAGTGTGGAACTGCCTCCCTCGTCTACACTGACCGCACATCCCTGCTCGAGACCACACGTATATGTAAATAAAATAGCAGAACTTTCTAAATAAAAGTATCACTATAGGGTGCACAACCAAACACACACGCGCACGCACTCACGGAGTTCAATGTTACACAGTGTTGCATCTGTCCATCCATCCATTTTCTTTCTGGCTCCTCATTGGTGTTATGCCAAGAAGTGTGTGTGTGTGTGCGTGTGCGTGTGTGTGTGTGTGTGTCATAAGTATGTATTCATACAAAGGGCCTGCCCACACAATGCATAAAGATGGTTGTGTTGTTGTATGCGTCTCCCAGATCTTTGCGCTGTCCTGGAGGTGCACATTGTTATCAGAGGGCTCTGTGTGTGGCGGCAGCAGCTGCTTTCAGCGGGTTATCCATCTCCACTCAGCTGCCATATAACAAGTCTTGAGGGATTTTAATCAATGAACATTCTACACACAGTGCTCCGTCAAAAAAAACTTGCCATCTAACAAGGGCATTATTTAGGTCGTCGTTTGTGATGCCAACCAAAAAACATTGATTCAACAAGTTGATGTGTAGTCAATATTTTTGTACTCGGTAATACATTATAATGTATTACATTATGTTGGATTGTGACATTCAGGGAAAAGAACATCCACTTAAGTATCAATCCACGAAAATTTCTTGACAATTCGGTTGATTTCCCAATGTTCCATTTGTTTTGTAAAGTTGTTTTTTTTAACCACATCTTCACTTGGTTCAATACTTAATTGCACTACATTACTGCAGTCCTCAATTGATTGTCAGTATAAAAGTTCGAACCCACTTCAGCATAGTCAATAAACTCCTGCCTTTTTTGTAATTCATAACAGTGACTGGTGTTTTTTTTAATTATTTTATGACTCAGTATCAGAGAATTTTTATTTTCTTCTCTTTCAGATTAGTTGGTTTCATTTCAAACAATTTTGTTTTGAAATATGAAATGGTTTTGTTAGGTACAGATAACCCCAGAATTATTCATACCCTGTTCAAAGCTTGAGTTGAATACATGTGTTTTATTTGGTGAATTGGCATCATTTACGTAATTGGAAATTATGTCATGAAGTGCTAAGACTCTAAGACTTGTCGGTAAAAGGTAGTAATTGAAATGAAAAATGCTATTTTTAGAGATTGCTTTTTCTCAGATAAGATCAAGGATATGAAATAAATCTCCAAAACAATTCAATTGGCCATTAGAATTGCCCCCCAACCCCCCATAAAGAAGCTGAATTTTGTGTTGAAAACAAGATATGCTTTGTACAATACACCTTCCTGCTTATTATCCATAGTCTCATCAGCTTGTGGTGCACATTTCAGCATGAAAATAACGACAGTGTCAGTGCACATTTAAGACCAGCAGCCTAAAGCAGTCACTAAAAGTCAGCTTTCAACACTTCTTTGGATAGAAGACTGTTTACACCAGCCCCTGGCTTTCATCCAAGCTTCTAACCCCAAAGCCTGTAGGTTTAACAAGCATGATGCTTTGAGGAATGACTTGTGATTCAACCCAAATTTACAAGCTGTTTACTATGCAGACACTGAGTCGTAGACAGAACAAAAATGCGCTCCTTATATTTTACCAACAATCTTGTGTCCAGAGAATCACGTTGTAGGACTGTGCATGCATTTAATGGTGCTATGACTTTGAAGTCATTGCTTAAGAAAAAAAAGGAGCTGTTGCTCTAACACTAATGGCAATGTATCCTATGATCCTTCACCCGTTGACTGACATGAGGAAAAGTTGCAACCTGGGGCAAAAAAAAAAAAAAAGCATTAAAATGTGTTTGTGTTTGAAAGTTAAATTAGCAGGTTAGAAATAATGCAATTTATTAAATTGAATAGCGCAGATTTGCCCCCAGGCCATAGGCCGGTTTAATCTCGAACGATCGAAAGTGTTCTGATAATACCTGAGCCAATAAGAAACACAATCTTAATGACCTGTTTTAAGCACTGTTTATTTGATTTTGCGCTTGCATGTGGTTATTTTTTTTCATTCATTTTTTTCAACGTAAATAGCACTTTTATGCTTCTGATGTCAAACACTGAGCTATACGCAAAGATGAAAAAAGCAGCAATCCCAGTTGAAATTACCTCCCTGCGTGCAAACTACCGGTAAGTAGAGATGCACGGATAGAGCAAGAACATATTGAAATTGTTTCATCAAAGGGAAGTGTAAATGGTAATGCTAAGGTTGTATATTTTGTAGTCTGATAATTTGAATCCCTAATTATTGTATGCAAAACTGGAGGCTAGTTGTGATCGGGTCTTTCATCCTTGAGAGGTGCACTTGCTGCGAGGTCGAAAATGAGAAGCACACTATCGCACAAAAGACCTCAGAGCTGTCGTTTTGTTTCGGCCGGAGTGATTCCCGTGGCGGAGAAATAGATTGAGACAAGTCGAGCTGAAATACGCTGCCGCTCCCTCACAGGTGATCTATAGTTTGTCACCACCAATCAGGCTGGAATTGAAGAAAAGTCCATTCATCTGCTCATGCCTTATTGAGGAGGGTGGGCTACATTTGAATGCCTCAAGCCCATAGCTCGTTCCGGGGGCCAGTATGGAATGGAGCCTATTTATCTTCCATTTTATCAGGTGTGAATGCATCTTTTGATTTATACATCCATACGCTTCCTCTGACTGTGAGGAGTGAAGAAATGAATAAGAATGAGGAATCAATGAGCAACTCTTAGTGACATCCAGTCAATATCATCAGGGTGTCTCATCAGAAAAAGATATAAATAGAATTACCTTCTTTTTCGCTTGGAGCATGCGATTACAATATGACTTGACAAAATATGGTGTTTTAGCTTCTCAGAAATGGAAACATATGCATACATCACACAGATTTGCATTTAGACAAGGTATTCCAAGAGCAACATAGACTTCTACGATAAATATTTTCCTGTTATGTGTGTACTGTGGATATCCCTCGGGAGATTGCGAGAATCCCAATTCCTGTGCTTCAAATCCCAGCGAATATCCCCAGTAATCTGGCTGCACATTCAGTTGAAAAGTGATACCTTTCATCAAGGGTAGAGTTATAGAGAAAGAAATACATAACACATTCTGATGACTCAAAGTTTGCTGTTACTACGCCTTTACATAATGCATAGGTTCTGCATAGCAATTGGGTTCAAGATATGCTCCAACTGAGCTGATAATTCCAATAAAGCGCAACAAGCCGAGCTTGATTAACTGCAACGTCGGAGAGTTTGTTCCGACTGTTGCAGTGGCATGTGTACAGTATATTAAGAATAACTTATGGAACAAGCGATTAAATAGCAGTCTCTGCATACAAAGATATATTTAAAGAAAAATGCATTGTATTTACCCAAAAAGCCTCTTCATATTACAGTATACTGACAAGTGTTGTACTTTAAAAGTACAAATGCATGCAGTGAAAGTCATAGCTAATATTTTGTTTATCTTAGACCAGTTCACCACAATAATAAATGTATGATTGGATGAATACCAACCCAAACAATTATAATCACACTTTGTGACCAAATTTTCAACACACATATTGGATATGTGTACCAACATTTTCGGCTGCTGATCGAGCTACGAAAGGCATGCCTACTTTGTGAGTGTGACATTCACGATTATACTTGTTTTCCATCTGTGTGATTCTGCTTTTTCAGCTCAGATGACTTTCATCAAGCTTCTGAAGCTGAAGATGTTGCGGCAATGTGACTTTGACATCCTTGGATAAAGAAAAAAGATGAATGCATGACTGAATGTCTTTGACCAGTTGTGGACTTCAAATGTGACCATGCACACGATTAAATCAAATGTTAGGAGCATCACTAAATTTGAGGGAGCATTTTAGTCATCTATTGTGGGTCATTTTTCAAGCCAAAGCCTAGCTGGAACCATATGCTGAATCTCATTTTCAGTGGCTTTAGTGGGCTACCATGGTGACAGCTTCTTGGAGAGGACCTGCTTAGTGCTATTGAGCTCAGCTGTGCAGCGCGTATCAGTTGAATAAATCCCACCCAGCCAGTGAGTTGTGTACGAGAGAGAGCTCCTTAACATTCTGTGCACCCAGCAGTAAAGCAAACCTCACCAGTACACCATCTTCCAAATTTAGCCTGCCCTCTGTGATGGCCTGCACCACCTTGGTGAAGTAATTCAAGATTTCATCTTAAAAGACAGAATTTACTGCATGGCCATAAAGGCAAGTGCTACTACAGAGGCACAATGCATGTTCCAATAAAACAATACGAGATCATAAAGTGTGCACAATAATGCATCTTGGAGGCAGATTAAATGAAAATCAGGAAACCAATAAGGCCTTTAATAATGCACTCTGTCAGAAAGGCTATATAACTGGGTAGACATTTTTATATCTCAGTGCACCAAATCGTGACACCCCCCCACCCCCCGAAAGTAACAAATCAGCAACAAATTATAACTTGATTATAAATTAGTGGTAACAATTGTAAGGTGAGAAAGAGGAGACACTCTTTTTCAAATGAAATGTTAAGCTGAAATACTCTGTAGGTCCAGTCGACCAAGATTTATACATACAATACTGTATGTGATTATGTGGTAACTATTGGCTGTCACATACGTGAGTCTGAAATGTAGAAGAGCCTGTCTCTTTGTTGTCATGGAAACATCTTACAATGTACATTCTGTCACTTGTGTTTTTGTTCATGAGCTCACGTGGGATTCAGAATACAAAACAGGGTGAATGAAAGCTGAAAATGCTTAGGTTATTGTAAGACCCTGGCTCTCAAACATAAGCCTGTGTTCACAGAAGCCCGTATTCTCCCATGCGCGTAGGAGGGAAACACGCGCGTAGCTGTGCACTGCTCTGGCTGCACAGATTCTGCCATCACTTTAACTGCTTCACTATCACTCCTTCATTCCTGATGTGAGTTCTGGGTGGAGTAACACTAAAATGTGGCCCTTTCTGGTGAAATCTGCCCTCCAACATATTCTCCCGTTGACTTGAGAGATTCTCTCATACATGTTTCTGAAGCTATATTTAGTGCCCAAGCAGGTTGAAAAATTATATTCCACTTGACGGTAGAATACAGTTACACATTCCACATGACAGTTGTCAACATTTGTCAATTCATCGACAACTAATGGATTATCAAATACATCTACAACTCTTTTAATACTCGAGTAAATCATATAAAGGCAATGTTTAACTTCAAATCCTCTGATTTCAGCCTTTCAACAGTCATTATTCTCTGATTTCTATTGTCCTTCATGAAATCACACTGATGTTTTTTGTGTGTGTTTTGTCTTCAGTCAGACATTTGCAAACATCTGCTTTTACAATGAAAAACAATCAGTCTCAAAAAGGTTTCTGAGTACATTAATCCCTCTCATGTGATTTTGCTTCAATATTGTTACTTTTTTTTCGTTTTCGTTTTTGATTTTTCCTAAACAACAAGTTGATAAACAGTAAATACCTCACAGTCCTGAGATGCAAGGTTCGATCCCAGCTACGGCCTTCCTGTATGGAGTTTGCATGTTCTCCCCATGCCTCCGTGGGTTTTTTTCCAGGTCCTCCGGTTTTCTCCCACATTCCAAAAACATGCATGGCAAGTAATGGAACATTCTCAATTATCCCTTGATATGAGTGTGAGTGCAAATGGTTGTTCGGCTATGTGTGAATTGGCTGGCAACCAGTTCAGCGTGCACCTCGCCTGCTGCCCGAAGACTGCTGGGGTAGGCTCCAGCACGCCCATGACCCTCGTGTGGATAAGCGGATAAGGAAATGGCCGGATGGACTATTTGATTTACCAGTAATTAATTCTAATTATATTTCATAGTGGACAGCCCAACTACTCATACAGTACATAATATGAATTTATCCTACAACCCACTGAAATGTTAACTGTACAATATCATTTGATAAGTTTTTATTAAGGTTATTTGAGAGATGTAGAAAATGATGAAAAGTGCTTGCCCCCCCCCCCCCACCCCGCCCCCGGCAGCTTTGCGGAAGCTTTTACACCAAGTTGGGAAAGTCCATGAATGATGTCAAAAGCATAGCGCTAGTAGCCAGCAAGCATGATGGGGCACGGTTGGACGGTGAAGATATCACAGAGCAATGTGGCACTAGCGTCAACAAAGGTGATGTCCTCCGGATACAGTCTGGTGGCGAACATACGGTAGGCTTTGCCGTTAGAAAAAGTGGCCTGGTCGACAGCGTAATCAAGCCCCAGGTGAACAGCCCACGCTACTGACCCGGGAGAGGGTGTCACCAACATAGCTGTGCTTGTCAGCCACGTGCTGGACGTCTGGAGTGAACTCTGATATGATGTTGCTGTCGACCAGACCATGGCTCAGAGGTTTTGGCCATGGCAGATGTCAGCTTTAGGTTCACAAAGGCAGTGAAGTGGTGGCCTTCCAAGAGGAAGTGGAAGTAATGGGTGGCAAGGAAAAGGCCTTGTGGCTGTCTGCCAAAGGTGTTGCACTTCCTCGCACTGTCACATAACTGCCGGCTGAAGAAGGCCAGTGGTTGCTAGGCTCCGCCTGCCCACTGCTCCCACTGTGAGGCCTGATGCATCTGTCCTGAGGGTGGGCGGAGTAGTGAGAGACGGGTGCACCCGGCACAGCTGCACTGGCCACCGCAGCCTTGCCTGAGTTGAAAGGGTGGTACAACCCCGGGGATCATCATCGGACCCTTTTCCCAAAGGGCCTTACACAAGGGCTGCATGATGTGAGTGTCCTGGTTGGGAATCAGCGCATGGACTGACTCTTGGCATTTGGCCAGGAAAACCCGCCTCCCAAGCGAGCGCACGGTAGTTTTGGGAGGAGAGGCATGAAATGCTTAGTGCAGTGCTCACTGGCACTGGAAACTGGCACAGGAATATGTGGGTGAACGTGAATGAGGCATCAGCCAAGTACAAGTACAGATGGATTGTTTGCAGGTGCCTCGGCCCGTTGAGGGACAGCAGTATTTCTGCATTCTCCAGTTTGGACAATCCAAAATGCTTAAATGCTTAAAAAAGAATTACTAAAGTGGATCATGATTGCCGATAGCTGGCATCCAACATTGCCACCACATGAAAGTATTTCACAATATCCTGTGTTACTTCTCTCAGACGGAACTGGGCCTCAATGTGCAGAAACCACGGCCATGGATTGTGTTACCAAAAGTTGGGCAACTTGACCATTGCGGCGTCGATGCTTGGTTTGACATCAGTATTGGCTCAAGTCAAGGTAAACAGCAGTGGAGATGCAATCAATGACGAGACAAAGAGACAAAGGTAAGTCATACCTCTATTACTCTTCACACACTGCGACTGTCTGGCGAGCAGTTCAGGGTGCAGTCCGCCATTTGCCTGAAGTCAGCTGGGACCTCCAGAACAACCCCCGCCCCACCTCCCCCACGACCCTGGACAGGATCAATGTAAAAAATGACATGACATAACAAAATTGACTTTTCACAGAACAAGCAATCCGTTGACCATACTGTTGATCCATGAAACATCACACTCGCACCCTTTCCTGACAGGTACAGGTCCCTGGCGAATGTCTATCTTTTGTGGATCATCACATCGTGATACATTTTAGAATCTATTTTGAAAACCATCCGTCACTGCAGTACTGACCCTCATACATATCTATTCCACGCTCCTCTCTGAGCGTTGGTACGCTTTCATGTCCCCACAGCGATGACATCCTAGGCAATTTTGTCCCAGATTGTGGCCTTTTGTTGAGTTAACTGGCTGAACAAAATCTCATGGGTTCCTCTTCATCCTTGATATTTGGCTTCCTTTGAGATACCATTACTTTAACATTCCTTTGACAAATTTGAATGTTATACTCTTGAATTTTTCGATAATTTTGGCCAATAGCATACCATTGCCAAGTTCTTAACGGGGTTAATTCAATCTCGTGTTCCTGTGAGCATATTAATTTATGATGGTGAAGCTAATTGATTTCAATTGTCTGGAGCACACCTTTTCATAGATGGACCTCCAAACGTGCATTTTGTTAAAAGCTAAATATTCTGGTTAAATTACTTTTACTTGATTAACTTCTGTATTTGGAAACATGCATTCCTTCAAAGCTTAAGGTCATTTGAACTGAAAAGCTGGTTTATATTTTTCACGCATTTCAACGACATTCACAATTCTCAGGAAACTTCTACATTTAATGACATCTAGACAACCACCTCCATTCACAAATCTCGACTGGCTGGTGTGTTCGCCGTCTGGATGGGAACCTCCACTTCCCTAAATAGGAAGTCAGGGCTAAATTTGTCTTTACAATATGTTCTATGCACCCCAAGTAGTCAAAACACAGCATTGTGATGAAAATTAGATTTGGGGAGTATGAATTAAGCAGCAAGATCCACCCATTTCTTTCCCTCTCACCGGGTGGCTGAATTTTACCATTTGCTGTTGACTGAAAATGGCATCACAGGTGCAGAGTGTGATGAAAGAATATCATCTGACACAAAAGATTGCCATAAGAATTCCTAAATTTGAACTGTTAACTTCTAGGGGGAAAGCTGGTGCCATACAGAAGTGGTATATTTGTTTTTGTTTATCCATCCGTAAGCTAGAAGGCCACTTCCTGATTCACAGAGAAGGACATGGGATGACCAGACTGTTCAATGTAAAGCATCTTTCATGCCTTCCTGTCTATGTTATAGTTCTGATACAACCTCCGATGTCAGGAAATTGCCATCACTATCTTTCAGCCAGAAGAGCAAAGCAAGGGGAAAAGGCAACTTTGAAATATTGTCTGATTATAATTTATGCAAGAAAGGATTCAACGAATTCTTGTCTGCATTCTTTTCACAAAGAATTGAAATTTGCACAATAAGACCGTCCATCCATCCATCCAATTTCTGATCTGCTTTATCCTCACATGGGTCGTTTGAAATGGTCTTTAGTCTCACCATTAACAATCTTTACAAGGTCTGCACAAGAAAATCTTCAGTGTGTTTAAGTTGTTTCCCAATTTGAAGAAGTAAAAAGTTATTTTGAAATTCAATCAATTGACCTCTCACAGTGGCTTCAAATTCATTTCGTCTTAACATTGCATCCTTATGGGAGAAAAAAACTGTGCCTGGTGATTTAAATGAACTTCAGGTCAGTGGATGGAAAAACGCATTGAAGGTTCCCATGTTACCGTGACAACAGTGTTCTGTATGTATAAGTCAGCTACCAAAGAAAGTGCCTATTGGCTGTAAGGACATTCATTCATTCATTCATCTTCCAAACGGGGCTATAAGGACATGTAGGGTCTGAATGGTCAGTGATTTCATTTGTATGTTGTTTACACGTTAAACAACTCCGATTTGAAACCAATGCTTCAAATCTCCAATTCATTTGGATTTTATTTTGATCATTTGATGATCGTTTGAAGTGTCAGCACATATACAGGTCGTAGCTGTTGCTGCACTATGGTTAATCCATCCATCCATTTTCTGTAGCAGTTACTGTATAATCATTGGGGTTGAGGGAGTGCTGTTCGCGGTTTAATTCTAAAAGAGGCTGTAGTCCCTGTTACACTGCTGTTACATGCAACTCTGTGTTCACAACATCTGCCATGAGGCGTCGCCAGTTTTGTCCCGTGTCCTTCTGTTGTGTTTATCTTGTTGAACTGAAGCCTTCACAAGTCTTAACGTTTGGAGCCTCTTGCTGGCACACCGCACAGTCTTTGGCTCCTCCTGGGTCCTTGCCAAATTCTCTGGCAGCCATTTCTCTAAACAAGGACCATTCCCCGGTGATTGGTGACAGGGCATCTAATTTCATGTTTACTGACACACACAAAAAAAACTGTTATAAAGTCAAGAGAATTTTTTTGACAAATTTTGCTGTTCATTCAATAAAATTTAAGATACAGGCATCATACTTTCACATGTTGTGAACAGCGTATTTTGCTGACATGCACATAATATATATTGAGGACAAAACTGAGCTAATGAAACACCAAATATCCCAGCAACCTTTATCATATTACAATATGTGAGCAGAACAGTGGATAGTTGAACAATTTGCATTTCCCCGGTCTCAGATTCATACAGCTAATATTTAAGTACCGTACTGAGAAATTTTAGGACTCATAATGTCACGACTCGGACAAGCCAAGTTAAGTATGGATCCCAAAAACGTAGACGTAAACAACATCTCCGTAACAAAAATATGTTTTAATGCTAATAATCGCACCAACAAAAAGGCAGCATAAAGTGCTGGTCAAAACAAGGACCAGAGAGAACATAAACGAATAACAAAAAGCTCTTGCACAAAAGGCAAGGGAGAAAAATAAAGACCGCCAATACAAACTAAAACAATGTATCAAAATACACGCGAGCGAATAGCCAATTCACAAAACCAAAATCGTACTTAAAAAAAGCAGTGGTACCGAGAGTACAAAACGCGAAACACGACGAGGTCAATAGCCAAATAGTCCATGAGCAGCGAGAATAGCAATACCAGAAAGCAATACTCCGACACAGGTGCATAGCAGAAGAGACCTTAAATACATAGTTTACAAATAACAGATTGTTAGCAGGTGCGTACTGAAGTCCACTCATGCCACCTGCTGGCCAGACCGAAAACATCATCATGACACATAAAAAGTGAACCATTTTCTATATTCATTGTACTGCAAATTTTGTTTCTTCTTTTTCATCTGTCTGTGCTATAAAAAATGATAGGAAATACAAAATATCTTGATGCACAGTGATAATGTAATGCATGCATTGAAACGGCTGTGGTTGTATCAATTGCTCCATTTGTGAGATGAAGGTGACTTGTATCAGGATTGTGCAGCAAGAGCTTGGGAGAACTCAGCTGGCGGCAAGATGCAGACCAGGAGATAGTCACAGGCAGGGGGTCCATTACCGCTTTTGGGCACTAGGCTTGACAGCTCCTTACTCATATAGACCCCACAAGGGAAGCGTATTCTTGCTCCAGCACTGTTGCAATGGTCACTACCAGTGTTTCCACGCATACCTCCTGGATGTAGACTTGGATATTTTGTCCTTGAAACATTAGTGTTCCATTTGGGATTGGATCCAGGGTAATACCGGTGATCTTATTTTTTCCCCTTCTTATTGCTGACTACAGACAATGTTGGCACTTGGCCTCTGAATCTTCGTTTAGCCACAGTGCATGGATATTTAAACATAGTCAGCGCAATCAAGGCAATAAGTGGTTTGGTGTGTGGGTGGGTGTGTGTGTGTGTGTGTGTGTTTGTGAACATACATAAAGCTGTAATCACAACAGCATCGCATGCATTGTCCTCAGAGACCGCTGAGCATAGTGAAGCTTTCAAGCCAATAATTTTGTCCATTTGTTGGCCATTTGTTGCTAATGTGGCCAGGAACTTTCATACTCGCTCTAATAAAAGTTTCTCTGTGCCTTTTCTAGAAAGTTAATCAAATTAAAAGTTAATTTTCTTTTTTTTTTTTCGAATAATATGCTGTTTTAGCGATGGCAAATACCTGGCAAATCAGTGACTACATAGAGCCACTCTACATATTCTATAGGTGTAATGGGTCGATATGATTACTGATCCGCCATGTCAAAATGAGTTGGAACGCGTACAGGTACTGTAGATTCTGAGACAAAAAGCTAAATTGAAGCAGGTTGCACTTTTTCAAACAAGCCACACAACAGCCTGACATATGACTCACCTGACCGAAGCGATGGCTTTGAAAAGCTTGATCCCCCCCCCCCCTCCCCGCAGTAATTTGCGACTCGCTTGAAACTTGAAGGTTACGACTTGAGGCTTTCTTGTGACTTTGACTTACTCGCATCTCTGTCAAAAACAAAAGACACAATGAGAATTATAATTTTCAAATTTCATGTGACTTCTCATATCATATTTTTTAAGTTGTTTCTCATGAATACCAATGAAGGTGAATTTTTCATAAGATTCAAGCATTTAGATTCAACCTCTAACATTTACATGTAGACATACAGTAGATGTAACATTTACATTTATAGTTCATATTTGGCATCAAAATTTAACATATATGTGGAACGTTTAACACCTATCTCTTACTAGGCAAATATTGTTTGCAAAAAAGTGATTGAACCCAAATTTGACATGGTATTTTCAGAGTGAGCCACTTCTGGAAAAACAACTAAAATTACAGTTCAAAAGCACATTTATTCAAAGAAAAAATAGATACTTTTTTTCAATACCTTTTCCATCCACAAACATATTGGTGGTCTTATTGTATTCATAGAATTTGCAGATATTTGACCATTTGACAGTTTCCATCATGCTCAAAAATAAAGAGTTCATCCATATGTCAGAGATATGAATCTAAATGTATGCCTTCCAGAAAAAAAATCAATGTGCTTATGTGTGTATATACGTGTGTGTCTGTGCGTGTATATATATATATATATATATATAGAGCTGTCAAACGATTTAATCTACGGTAATTAAAAATGCAACTGTCATAATTAACTCAAATGGACTAAAAAATTAATCGTGATTACTCACACATTTTTTATCGTTTCTGAATTTCCTTTTACATTTTTTGTCCTATTTTTCCCCCATTATAATGCTCTCATCAACATGGAATCATGAATCAGTTTTCTATGTGCCAAATGCAAATATTTACTGAAATAACAATTTCGATTTTCAATTTTACATGAACATTTTTCACTTGGAGCAGTTATTCACACATAACCTCTCACACAATATTACTGTCCATCAACAACAGTGAAAACAATATTTTGTCACGCAACAGCTGCTTTAACAGCTTTTTTTAAAACAAAACAGAGCAATATAACATTATAAAGTGCACATCTAAGGTAAACTAGTACTCAGCCTATAGTAGATTTAAACCATGGTTGCATACTTCGTTTTTCTCAAGTTTACTTTGAAGACAGCAGTCTGTTTCTGTATGTTTGTTGAAGAATAACGAGACACCGGACACCAGTGTTCATTATGTGCCGCTGTATTCAAAACTGCCCGCCGTACAAAAAAACGCGCGCACTTCCCCTGTGCTGCTGGGGCAAACCAATCTGAAAGGGGGTGGGGGGGGGTCACTCCCCCTAACACAGTCAGGCTATGTTGATTGTGTTGGTCCTTCTTGTGCGGAAGTCAATCTACAGTTTTTGTGTAGACCTCATTTCGAATGACTACACTTGGTTCGATGACAACACTGGAGACGTTTTATTTTCGCTAGGTCGCTACCACTGTCAGACGAACACAGAGAAACTCCACCCGCTCTATTTATATGGACGCAGAACACTGTAACCTTCCATACAAAATAGTTCCAAACAAGTAACAATCGTGTCAGTGGCATACATCGTATACCTGTATGATACAGAGAGAGAGAAGAACAGATAACTTTGGTAACATCCGCTTGTGACGTGTGCCGCGTTAATCTCGCTAGAAAAAATTTAATCCCGTCAAAATTCATTTAAATTAATGCCAATAAAAACGTGCTAATATATTAGACAGCTCTAATATATATATATTCCCTTCCCTCCATATATGTGTCATTAATGATGTCTGACAGTGATCGTGCTGTTATTAATGCAGCCTGGAAATAAAATGAAAGTGAGAGCATCCCTTAATAATAGGTGACAGATGAATAGCGAAAATATTCACACACTAAACACATTAAAGTGTTTCTCTCGCTTGTGAGGTTCATTTCATTAGTGAGGTTAAATGAAGTTGTTCGAGCTTGAGCCATATTTTGGAGCTATTTGAGTTTTGTTGTGAAAGCGCTATATAAATCAGCATGTATTGTATTGTGTTGTATTTGTTGTACATTGTATGCCTTTGAAGTTGTCCCTTGCTTCATGACTTCTTTGGTTGAAATTGGAAACGGTGTCCCATTCCAAAGTTGAGGAAGTGTGTGAAAGTTTCTTATTTATAAACTTCAGTCACTTCTTGTTGGATTCCAGGTGAGAGCCATTGAAATTCTGCACGCCTCCAAAGCGGTGGTCATTGTTAATTAAGGCAGCTGTGTTCTGACTTATTGACCCCCGTAGCTCAAGGGATTTTGATGGGTTATGGAAGAGCTCATGGAATCTGGCCTGTGGCCCAAGCTCTTTCCGTTTTGGCCATCTGCAGTGTTTGATGCATAGCAATTTAAATCCTCTCATCTAATTAAATGTGATCTGCACTTCTGCTAAATGACTTTTTTTCCCTTTTGCACAAGGAGAGATATCAGCTGTCTCTCACACACAAGGTGACATTCCACATTTCCATTATGCAGGATTATAACAGGTAGGTAAGACTTTGGAAGAAAAGTGTATGGAGAAGGTCGCTACCATGCTGGAAGTCCATCTTTTTTTTTTTTGGGGTGAATAAATTATAGTGACGAGCAGAGTGCCAGCCACGGGGAATCGCATTTATTTGGGACTTAATTCACAGTTTAGCAACCCCATCTCCGCTGTCGGCACAATTCAAAGTTCAGGGCTAAATCATTCATGAAATCATGCCATCAGTCAGCCAGCAGTCAATGCAAAATGTTGAAATGCAAGACACTTTGTGGTCAATGCTTGTGTCCACACATAGCAAGACAGTGTTGCGTCTCTTGTGCGTGGATCATGAATATTAAAAATAAAACTGACTCGTCAGTCACTTATTAAAACTGGAATGGCAGTGGGCACGCTGTTAAACTTCACGTATGTGGAAGTAATCATGACAAAGTGGGTGTCAACTGCCCCACACAACATCCTCCGACTGCAACTACTCAGGTGGGTCACTGCTCGACTTGGTCCCGGCCTAAGTGATATGTTCGAATATAAAAACTGACACATGCCAGGCGCCATTCAAGCGAGTACCACCACTGATAAGAATGGTGCAAGTTGTAAAGTAGTTTCGAATGGATAAAGGTGAAGAATAAATCCCATATGCACCGATGCCACGTTAATAATCTTTATTTGCAAACGCTAACGTGTATCTTATTAAATTAATTTCTCTGGTTTTTAATCATCAAAATGTTTTGGGCAGTGAAATTATATCACTGCTTGTCTACACACTTCAAACAAGATACATCTTTCAGAATGGGGACTGTTTTTTAGTTTTAAGGTTTTAGTCAGATGTCCCATGTTACTTTGAACTATCAATATTGAATACTTTCCTGTTTTTATTTTGATCATGTGCTTGTCCTCTGATATCTGGTTGTTTTCTTCCTTTTTTTCCACCATGAGTGAAAGTGTGATTTTTCTTTACATTTTCAGACATGGAGTGATTTATTTGTACTCGAGTATAAGTCTGTTCATTTTTCCACTTTGCTTAGAATGTGGTGTGGTTGTCTCCATTAAGCCACACAACAGCAGGTAAAACCAGTTGGTTTGACCAGAAACTTTAAGCAGTTGGTAATAACGAAACAAAGAAATAGTGTTAAGGAGTGAAAAACAAAATGAGGTCTTCCCACAGAAAGAGATTATGCAAATCATTACCAAAACAGTGCAATCATCAAAAGGAATCTTTTGTGTGTGTCACAAACATTTGTATTAGTGTTGCTCTGCTCTCAAGCAAGATGACTTGTGTGAATGTGTTAAGATTTTTCCTGCTTATTTCCTGTCCAGTAGGTTGCTGTGTGAAATGTTTTCCCTTACCCTTGGGTAACATTTTCTGAATGAATGAAACACGTCCATAAATGGAGCAGAACATAACAGTGAAGTGCAGGTCTTATGCGATCATGATTAAATATGACAAATGTGGACTTGCTTGTGGACAGGTGCTATTAATCATGCCAGAGGGAGACGTGAATTTTAATTTGCGCTTGTTAATCCAATGAGAGACCCTTGTTGAAAAATCATGAGGGGTTTCAAAAAGGAATCCCATTTTGTTTGTGTATAATGTCCATTTGTGGTGCTGGAGTCTTTCTGCTTGTGCAGATGTGTGACAACGCAAAGCAGCATCTGCTGCAGGGATAACTGGTGCATTCTACTGTCAAATAACATGCATCAACAATGTAATGTTGGCATTGGGGCTTTGTGAAAAGAACAGCTTTTAGCAATCCTGTCTTGAAGCATTTGATGCCGAGTGTTGATAAGGCTGTGCAGTGATTAGCTTGGCTGTCCCTCAGTAGGCCTTGCCTTTGGGTTACTGTGGCCACTTCAGTGGAGCCCATCAAACACATTTGGGAAATATCTTCAGTCGCTTTCAATTTGAAGTCTGTTTTGACTTTGACATCAAATGTGATTTGTGTGAATTTAAACAACTGTATATGCTTGATTTTTTTTTTTTTTTTTTGTAATCACCAAAGGCTCCTCTTCAGTGAAGGGGAATTCACAAAATTAATCTGAAATTACAATCAACCGTTCAAAAAGTTCATCTGAAATCTAAATGTATTTTTAACAGTTGTAGGTTGGGCATCTAATTGAGAAATTCCCCAATACATAATCCGAAATGCTTATGCTCACGAGGGTGTCTATCCGAGGTGCCTGTCCCATCTGACTTTGGGTGAAGGCGGACTGCAACCGAGTGCCAGCCAGTCACAGTGCACACATAGAGATGAACAGTCATACACACCCACATCCACACTATAACTGAGCTGGAACTGATCCCACGCTGCCCGCACACAAGTCAGGCACAACAACTACACCATCAACAACTCTATTCCCTAATAAACAGATGAATAAAAACATACAGTACCTAATAGATAATGCCTATTGGCCAAGTACCCAAGTGTTTTCTATAGCCATTAAACCATAAAGATGCATGTAAACTGCCTTGGCAGTTTGAGTAATCCTTGCTGCTCTATGTATATACCGACTGACCGGTGTTTGTGTTGATTTCCAGTAATCCGGGTAATCCACAAAAATTAAATCTAAGGCAACTGGATTCCTTGGTTGTTAGAAACATTTCATCTTTGATGCAGAGGGTTTTTAACTTTTGAGATCAGAAGAAGCCGTTTGCTAACGAAGCCTGCAGTAGGCCTGCTGTAAATTATTATGACTCACTAACCAGTTGCATGAAGTTTGACTGAAAAGGGCAAGATGAGTAAGAGAAATGCAAGCCCATTGCAATGTCAGACTTGCACGCTGAAAGCGTAATCAGATGCCCCTAAAAATGTGAAAATGTGCCCTGGCATCTGAATCTGAATCTGATGACTCTCATTTAGGTTGCAAATAGAGGACGGGGAAAAGGCGACAGTAGGTTACTCCACTTCAACTGAAGTACAACTGCACATTCAAGAGAGTAGGCTCAGTGAGTATACATCCTTCATTTCTAAAAACATTTGGCTGTGGAAAATTAAATGTGCCCATGCCACCCACCTGGATGCATGACAGCCACAGTGACAGAGAGGTGTGTTCACATGTCAAAACACGTTAAGTTTAACTTAAACTTAACTTTAGTTTAACTATAAAGATTTGTGTCTGATCTTTGTCTTAACACATCGGCTTTCCTTTCTGCATGCTGGATGAGATTCAAGTTATGCTCGGACTCGGCATTCGACTGGTATGGCATGTTTACTGGGGGAAGACATCCCTTTTCCTCGTACGACTAAATTAGTCGCATTTATATGAAATGTACAAACGAATGCAACATTCATACAAGTCAACACCACTATGGATTTGTTTACCACACACATTTTTTTAAGGAAGCCAATATCACCAGAATAACCACACAAGCCACGATGAACAGTTTGTATCATTCGCGTGCCCTTCCGAAATAAACTGAAGAAAAGACGGCGCACCCAAGAGGAATGACCACCTCCCCCACCCCCAAAAAACAAAGCCATGTCGTCATCAAAACACATTGCTCCAATCTGAACACCAGGTGATAGGCAGCAATCAAGAGAGTCGGAAGTAATAAAAAGTGCAGCAACAGGAGCTCCATCGTGCCGCCGAAGCAAAAGATAGAGTGATCCACGACTCCAAACTCCAAAAACCATAACACTCCCTTGTATATATGCCACAATTGCAGTTGGCATTGTGGGTCAAAGACTGGCCTCTACAACCACCTAAAGACCCACAGATGACCCATCAATCATACTTGTTTTGAGTAATCGCCGATGATGATGATGATGAACATGAAGACGTGTGCAAGAGGGAGGAGGACAGAAAGAAATCTGTATTCTGGGTTCAGACATTACTCATTCAGCTCAAAAACTGATCTTAGATAGCAATTGATGATCTTCTCTTAACTTATGAGGAGAAACTCCTTTCTGCACCTAAAGATTCTGTTTCAGTTTTGCTTTGTCAGTGTCGTTCCAGTGGAAAAATTAATAGGAACAAATGGCGCAGACATCCTTTCAATAATATTGTGTTTTGTTTTGGGGGGTTTTATGAGCTGCTGTGCATCTGATCCTCTTCTGAGAGGTAAACCACTCTCTGCTTGAAGTATCTTGAAGTTGCTGCCAATTCGATCATGAATAGTCTCTCATAGCGCCCAATATGGACATTTAGTGACCAAAAGTGTAATTCCATACCCACTACAGTAGGTAGCAGTGAATAGCGCTCTCATTGTCAGAGACGGGGATTGCCAAACAATTTTATAGACTTTTTATACTATTTATACAATTATACTATTTCTAGTTAACAAAAAATAATTCAGAAGCACTGCTGTAAAAACATTATATCTATATAGAGTATATACATTCATCTTCCGAGCCGCTTGATCCTCACTAGGGTCGCAGGGGTGCTGGAGCCTATCCCAGCTGTCTTCGGGCAGTAGGCGGGGGACACCCTGAATTGGTTGCCAGCCAATCGCAGAGCACACAGAAACGAACAACCGACGAACCGCGCGCGCCGCCAAAGGCCCCGCCGCACCGCGCCCTGCCGGGTTGAATCCCCCGCGCGGACTCAGGGCTCAGAGAGGAGCTGGAGAGAGCCTGGAAGGTAAAGGTGACAGTCGTGCCTGTGGTGGTCGGAGCACTCGGGGCAGTGACCCCCAAACTAGATGAGTGGTTGCAACAGATCCCAGGAACAACATCGGACATCTCAGTCCAGAAATGCGCAGTGTTGGGAACAGCAAGGATACTGCGCAGAACCCTCAAGCTTCCTGGCCTCTGGTAGAGGACCCGAGCTGAATGAGGGATGGACACCACCCGAGGGGGGGTGAGACGAGGAATTTTTAAAGTTGAATATAATTGTTGTAAACATGTAAAATTGAAGATTTCAGTCATTGAGATTTTTTGGGGAAAAGGTATTAAAATCTATTCAACAAGGTTACTTATCGTTGGCCGATTAGCCCTTGTGTGGTTTGAGAAATATTTTGAGATAGGTCTTTGAATGACGACACAAAAACACTCTCTACCACCCTGTGGTCGAATATTGTGAAAAGTTAGGGATAGATCAGCGAAAGAATTGTATCATAGCGACACTTGGGTATTTGTCTTCCGGAATATTATAATAAAAATGAGTAAGGAAGAATGTTCTCAAAAGTATAGGGTAAGCCTTATGGGAGAAAGTCATTAAAAAAAAGATTTGGTTCACTCTATGTTGGAGTATATTTAAAATTTCAGGGCTAGGCCTAAGGTGGAATACACAAAAATAGTTTGTGCTCTGAGAGAATATTGTAAAACAAAGGGTTTAGCAGTAGCCCAACGGAGGACTGTCGTAAAAATGATGGGATTCTCCCTGTGGATGAATATGGTCAAAACAATATGTGTAGCAATCTTGGAGATTGCAGTAAAAATGATAATTATCCCTATAGAAGAATAATGTAAAAACAATAGCCTTATAGAATAAGTCAAAACAAGAGAGCCGATTTGCTGTATCTCCAGGGGTTTTAAAGACACTTGTTTCTGAGAGGCCAGTGTTGAGTAAACAAAGGCAAATGAGTACTTTGGTTGATTCTGACAGTTTGTGATGTCCTCTGAAACAAAAGTTCTAGTTCAGTGGTCACCAACATGGTGCCCGCGGGCACCAGGTAGCCCGTGAAGACCACTTGAGTAGCCCGCCAGTGCCTGGACATTGTGATTTGCTAGTAGAAATTATGATTTAAAAATGCAAACATTGGCAGTACTGTGAGACATTTCGAAACACGATCAAAGTCTGACAATTTAAATCATCAAGTATTAAAAATAACACATCCTCATATTATTGAAGGTATTTTGGACAAATATGTTATTTCAGACGTGTATCAATTTGGTAGCCCTTCACACAATCGGTACACATGAAGTTGCTCTCACCCTCAAAAATGTTGGTGACACCTGTTCTAGTCACTCTCCAGGGCTTGATTAAACTTGGCTGCTTTGTGTGCATACTAATTAGATGAAGTATGGCAAAAGGGCCCATGTTCAAATGCCATTAAGTATTATGACTGCCATCGCTTTTGGCGTATGGTCCTTTTCATTTCAAGGTTGCAGTTATGTTTGACATGCATTTACTCTGTATGTATGTTGAAGTTTATCATGTGAACATTTGCATAGAACGCAAGCATAGAAACGAAATCGGCACTGAGGACTCGATGACTCAGAAAAAAGTTAATAATTCTACCAAAATGTTGAAATGACCACGGCTTCTTTCCACTCATTCTCTTATAAATTGGGAAAAAATGTCGGTAAGTCAAAGCATTTTTTTTAATGGAACAAACTCAATGAGCCGTGTCTCGAGTGGGCGCGAGGTGACACACAAGTGAACATACAAATGCTATACCTGCAGAATTGTAGACCGAGCTAGGTGACACCAGGGAGAGCGGATATAAATGGCCCATAGCGGAACAATTCCCGGCAGGCAGATAGTGATAGTCAAGTTCAAGGTATAATCTCTGTTGGCGCATGAGGTGGGGGACTAATGAGTAACTGGAAGAAGGTGGGGGGGGGGGGGGTGATTATACTTTACATACTAACCTTGGCAACTGAGCCTGTCCTTTAATGACAGCATAATTCAGTGTTCACCTTGGGAGACTGCCATGGGTTTTGGTTTATGAGGTCACCCTGGTAACCTCAATCATTCAAGTGTGAGCCCTGTCTTTACTTCAGTGACTTCCATAAACACACACACACACACACACACACACACACACACACACACACACACACACACACACACACACACACACACACACACACAAACACACATTCATTTGGACATGCATTGCCCCGTTTACATGACCAGCAGCATTACAGGTTTGGATTACAATCTTGCTTTAGTGCCTGTTTGAGATCCTTGTGCCAGGCAGACTTGTAGTTATGAGTCGATTGATAGCTGTGCATCTAACCATGCATTACTATGAGTTTGAATAACAAGGTTGACTTTGGTTTACGGTGTGTAGTCTATGAATATAATGCAGTTATTTATGGTTGATCCAGGGACCGTTGTTTAACTCTTCTGCAAGCTCGAGCAGACAAGATCAAAGTCTCTCAATACACATGAGAAAAAAAGCACATGGATTTAATTCACATCAATATAGTGTTTATGGCTCAAGTTACACCCTATGTCATGTTAATTACTTTTTACACTTTTAGTACGTGTATTTTATGCCTCTCGTATTGACTTTACTGCTGTGTACCTGTAGGGGAAAAGTTGCCTTTTTTTGTCGTTTTTTTTTCTTTTGGTAACACTATTTACTCTTAACTATCACTAATTGCTACGGGACCTTATTAAGTATTGATTTTAAAAAATGACTACAGCACATCTAATAAGATCATCTAATTAGATGAGACAAATGCAACTGGTGGCCTGTGGCCCAGCTCAAAGTGACCGATAAGCTTGCGATGACACATGAATCAGGTTGAAGTTCTCATGATTTAAATCACACAGCGGGGTATCTACGAACACTGAAAGCTAAGCTTACTTCCACAGCCAGTGATTGGTCGTATTTTCAGATGTTTTGGTAGAATGGTATTTGGGTCCACGGTGGCAGATCTGCACAACCATGGTTCTCATGGTCTCACCCACGTCTTGGTGGCTGGCACTTCCAAGTGGGAGGCTACAAATGCGTGCCTGGTTGCTGACACACTTTACCTTACTCGAACTTTAAGGGTGCAGCCCGCCTATTGCCCAAAGACAAATGACAGGCTCCAGTACACCCGGATGTGTGTGGTTTGTGTGTTTATCCACCTCAAGAGACGGCCATTTGGACATTTGCTGTCAACTGAAAATGACATCACAGTGCCTTAGGGGTCAGCTTGTGAACATAACAAACCAGGAAAACAGGTGAGCTTTGATTGGTCTTTACCTGAGCGCTGAGCAACTGTGATGTCATTTCAAGTGTCGACAGCAAGTGGCAAATTACTCACTCTCTGAAATGGATAAAAACGGGCAGATTTTGTCACTTAATTCATGTGCCACTAATGGAATGTTTATCAGAATGATTTGCTTAAACACTATTGGGGGCACACAAAACATAATATTGTCAAGATATTTTTTTCTTTGACTTCCCCTTCAAAGAAAGGCAGGATAGTGTCCTTTATTTCTCTTGTTTGCCACATTGCCAACTTATAAAGTGAATCTGTGGCTTTAATTCCCACACTCTCCCAGTATTCATAACATTCACTTCCACGAGAAGTTAGTTGCCTACTTGCTCCTATCTGTGAATATCACAGTCAAATTGGATAGTTAAATGGATGGATAGATGGGTAGATGGACGAATGGAAAGATGAATGGACAGTAAGTCATATGAATAGTTACACAGATGAATAGACAGGTGCACAATGCAGTATTTGTTAATCTAAACCAAAAAAGAAAGCAGTTGTTACTTTGGGAATGGGGCTTGGGGGCGGGGGGGCAGAACAAATACATCAACTCCTGGCAAGCGCAGCTCCTTATCCGCAGCTGAGTAGTAATGTCACTTGGCTGCCACTAGATGACATCGCTTCTAGATCCTCCAAGTCAAATCCTGACAATTCTCAAACCACTGTATGACCTTTATTGGTCCATATGGCTGTATAGTATATTTAACGTAAAATCGGCCAAACCGAAATAAATACATTTAAAAATCAATCATGATTTTTTTTAGTGTTTTGTCAAATTTATTCTGAGTGATTCAATTTTGGACAGATCAGCTGATTAGCATGTCCGCTTCCCAGCGCATTAGAATATATTGTCCATAGACGTTTAACTTTTGAGATTTCTTTCCAGTTAACTTTGGCTGCTATGATATTAAAAGAGCTGCACGTGATTTGGCACAATTTTTTGATACATTGTGGAGATACAGTGAAGTGGCTCTCTCTCCTGCATTATTAAAAGTCTTAGATGTGTTTTTCTTGTTTTTGGCTGATGGACATATATGATCATAAAACTGCAGTGAGCTAAAACACCACAGAAATTATCAAATGCTCATGGTTTGGATCAGTGAAAAGTAGGGAGATGAAAATGCTTGATTCTGGAAGTACAGCTTGTTCTCATTTTAGATTTAAAAGAACAGTTTTGTGAGTCTGTATGATAATCGGTGCAGAGGTTCTAATTCAAGTGGTGAAATAAAATCCTCAGTAGCTCTTGTAATACCAATTTACATAATTATGTAGCAGTCCTTGGGAAAAAAAGGGTTAAATGTTTAGTAATGGGAGAAAAAAAAATGTGGAAAATCACACTGGGATAAATGCATTCTGAGGCAATTCCGAGGTCATAATGTGGTGCAGAAGTTGCCAGTAGCATTTATGCTGCATGAATCATTTCTTAACCTCAAAGTAAATTCAAACCCTGAACTGGTTGCCAGCCAACCACAGGGTATACAAACAACCAATCACACCTCGGGGCTATTTAGAGCGTTCAATCAACCTGCCATGCATGTTTTTGGAATGTGGGAGGAAACTGAAGTATCCACGCAGGCAAGGGGAGAACGTGTAAACTCCACACAGGAAGGCCGGAGCCCGGAATCAAAAGTAGAACGTGCTGTGTGGCGGACATAATAACCATTTGGCCACCGTTCGTCTCTCCCTCTCTCTCTCTCTCTCGTATATATATATATATATATATATATATATATATTGCGCGTCGTCCCGCACGCGGTCTGTCCTTCCGTCTGTCCCTTTTCAAAACGTACCTACTTCTGCGCGCCGCCACTGCGCCGCCAGTGCGCCGCTCAGGCAGTGGCTCACTACGATCGCGCGGGCATCTTAGCGAAAAAATGGTGTCTACCCACAAGCATTGCAATGAAATTGTTAGTTATTTAGTAGAGCTAAACATCTCTTTATTTTCGCGATAAGCAATGAAGATGAACAAAAAGTTGAACCAAGCAACAACACTTTTGTGGGCCGAAGGCCCACCTTACCAGCCTTCCGCAGGAACTAGCTGATGAGCCGCCCGGAGGGCGGCGAACCACCACCTTACCAGCCTTCCGCAGGAACTAGCTGATGAGCCGCCCGAAGGGCGCCGAACCAGCTAGTTTATATATATATTAGAGCTGTCATATGATTAAAATATTTAATTAACGCATAATTAATCGTGATTACGTACACATTTTTTAATCGTTTCTGAATTTCCTTTTATATTTTTTGTCCTATTTTAATGCTCTCATCAGCATGGAATCATGGATCAGTTTTCTATGTGCAAAATGCAAATATTTACTGAACCTACAATTTTCATTTTCAATTTTACATGAACATTTTTCACTTGGAGCAGGTATTCACACATAATCTCTCACACAATATTACTGTCCATCAGCAACGGTGAAAAAAATATTTTGTCACACAACAGCTCCTTTAACAGCTCTTTTTATGGAATCAGAACAGAGCAATATATAATTATAAAGTGGAGATCTAAGGTAATAGTACTCGGCCTATAGTGGATTTAAGTCATGGTTGCATACTTCGTTTTTCTCAAGTTTGCTTTGAACACAGCAGTCAGGCTATGTTGTTTCCAATCCCAGCTCCGGCTTCCCTGTGTGGAGTTTGCATGTTCTCCCCGGACCTGAGTGGGTTTTCTCCGGGTACTCCAGTTTCCTCACCAATCCTAAAACATGCATCGCAGGCTGATTGAACACTCTAAATTGTCCATAGGTGTGAGTGTGAGTGTGGATGGTTGTTTGTATCTGTGTGCCTTGCGATTGGCTGGCAACAGGCTCAGGGTTGTCCCCCATCTACTGCCCGAAGACAGCTGGGATCGGTTCCCTTGTGAAGATAAAGTCGATCGGAAAATAAATGAAATATATATATATCCATGTCCAGCCTGGGTTCTGGTACCAGTTCTCTCGAGAGGGGTTGGACTCTCTTCCACTCTGGAGTTGCTCACGGTGAGAGGCGCAGAGCAGGTGTGGGCATACTCATTGCCCCCCGGCTCAATGCCTGTACATTGGGGTTCACACTGGTAGACGAGAGGGTTGCCTCCCTCCGCCTTCGGGTGGGTGGACGGGTCCTGACTGTTGTTTGTGCATATGCACCAAACAGCAGCTCAGCATACCCAACCTTTTTGGAGTCCTTGGAGGGTGTGCTGGAGAGTACTCCTGCTGGGGACTCCATTGTTCTGCTGGGGGACTTCAATGCTCACGTGGGTAATGACAGTGATACCTGGAGGGGCGTGATTGGGAGGAACGTCCCCCCCCCCCCGATCAAAACCCGAGTGGTGTTTTGTTATTGGACTTCTGTGCTCGTCACGGATTGTCCATAACGAACACCTTGTTCAAACATAAGGGTGTCCATATGTGCACTTGGCACCAGGACACCCTAGGCCGCAGTTCGATGATCGACTTTGTAGTTGTATCATCGGATTTGCGGCCGCATGTTCTGGACACTCGGGTGAAGAGAGGGGCGGAGCTGTCAACTGATCACCACCTGGTGGTGATTAGGCTCTGATGGTGGGGGAAGATGCCGGTCCGTCCTGGCAGACCCAAACGTATAGTGAGGGTTTGTTGGGAGCGTCTGGCGGAATCCCCTGTCAGAAGGAGTTTCAACTCCCACCTCCGACAGAGTTTTTCCCATGTTCCGGGGGAGGTGGGGGACATTGAGCCCGAGTGGACCGTGTTCCGTGCCTCTATTGTTGAGGCGGCCAATCTGAGTTGTGGCCGTAAGGTGGTTGGTGCCTGTCGTGGCGGCAACCCCCGTACTCGCTGGTGGACACCAGCAGTAAGGGATGCCGTCAAGCTGAAGAAGGAGTCCTATCGAGCCTTTATGGCCTGTGGGACCCCAGAGGCAGCTGAGGGGGATCGACTGGCCAAGCGGACCGCGGCTTCGGTGGTCGCCGAGGCAAAAACCCGAGCGTGGGAAGAGTTCGGTGAGACCATGGAAGCCGACTTCCGGACGGCTTCGAGGAAATTCTGGTCCACCATCCGACGTCTCAGGAGGGGGAAGCAGTGCACCACTAACACTGTGTACAGTGGGGATGGGGCGCTGCTGACTTCGACTCGGGACGTTGTGAACCGGTGGGCAGAGTACTTCGAAGACCTCCTCAACTCCACCAACACGCCTTCCTTGGAGGAAGCAGAGCCTGGGGACTCTGAGGTGGGCTCTCCTATCTCTGTGGTTGAAGTCACCGATGTGGTTAAAAAGCTCCTCGGTGGCAAGGCCGCGGGGGTGGATGAGATCCGCCCGGAGTTCCTCAAGGCTCTGGATGTTGTGGGGCTGTCCTGGTTGACACGCCTCTGCAACATCGCGTGGTCAACAGGGAGAGTGCCTCTGGATTGGCAGACCGGGGTGGTAGTCCTTCTTTTTAAAAAAGGGGACCGGAGGGTGTGTTCCAACTACAGAGGGATCATACTCCTCAGCCTCCCTGGTAAGGTCTATTCAGGGGTGCTGGAGAGGAGGGTCCGTCAGGAAGTCGAGCCTCAGATTTAAGAGGAGCAGTGTGGTTTTCGTCCCGGCCGTGGAACAGTGGACCAGCTCTACACCCTTAGCAGGGTCCTTGAGGGTATGTGGGAATTCGCCCAACCAGTCTACATGTGTTTTGTGGACTTGGAGAAGGCGTTTGACCGTGTCCCTCGGGGAGTTCCGTGGGGGGTGCTTCGTGGGTATGGGGTACCGAACCCCCTGATACGGGCTGTTCGGTCACTATACCACCGATGTCAGAGTTTGGTTCGCATTGCCGGCAGTAAGTCGGAATCGTTTCCAGTGGGGGTAGGACTCCGCCAAGGCTGCCCTTTGTCGCCGATTCTGTTCGTAACCTTTATGGACAGAATTTCTAGGCGAAGCCGAAGCGTTGAGGGGGTCCGTTTTGGGGGCCTCAGTATTACATCCCTGCTTTTTGCAGATGATGTGGTGCTGTTGGCTCCTTCAAACGGGGCTCTCCAACTCTCACTGGAGCGTTTCGCAGCCGAGTGTGAAGCGGTTGGGATGAAAATCAGCACCTCCAAATCTGAAACCATGGTCCTCAGTCGGAAAAGGGTGGAGTGCCCCCTCCGGGTCGGGGAGGATATCTTACCCCAAGTGGAGGAGTTCAAGTATCTTGGGGTCTTGTTCACGAGTGGGGGTAGGAGGGAGCGGGAGATCGACAGGCGGATCGGTGCAGCGTCTGCTGTGATGCGGACGTTGTATCGGTCTGTCGTGGTGAAGAAGGAGCTGAGCCAAAGGGCGAAGCTCTCAATTTACAGGTCGATCTACGTCCCAACCCTCACCTATGGTCACGAGCTATGGGTCGTGACCGAAAGAACGAGATCCCGGATACAAGCGGCTGAAATGAGTTTTCTCCGCAGGGGGTCCGGGCTCTCCCTTAGAGATAAGGTGAGAAGCTCAGTCATCCGGGAGGGGCTCAGAGTCGAGCCGCTTCTCCTCCACATCGAGAGGAGCCAGATGAGGTGGCTTGGGCATCTGATTCGGATGCCTCCTGAGCGCCTCCCCAGTGAGGTGTTCCGGTCATGTCCCACCGGGAGGAGACCCAGAGGAAGACCCAGGACACGCTGGAGAGACTATGTCACCCAGCTTGCCTGGGAACGACTCGGGATCCCCCGGGGAGAGCTGGAAGAAGTAGCTAGGGAGAGGGAAGTCTGGGTTTCCCTGCTAAAGCTGTTGCCCCCGCGACCCGGCCCCGGATAAGCGGTAGATGATGGATGGATGGATGGATGGATATATATATCTATAATATTCATTCATTCATCTTCCGAATCGCTTTATCCTCACGAGGGTCCCAGGGGTTGCAGGAGAATCCTCGTCTCACCCCTCGGGTGGTGTCCGTCCCTCATTCAGCTCGGGTCCTCTACCAGAGGCCAGGAAGCTTGAGGGTTCTGCGCAGTATACTTGCTGTTCCCAGCACTGCACATTTCTGGACTGAGATGTCCGATGTTGTGACCGGGATCTGTTGCAACCACTCATCTAGTTTTGGGGTCACTGCCCCGAGTGCTCCGACCACCACAGGCACGACTGTCACCTTTACCTTGCAGGCTCTCTCCAGCTCCTTTCTGAACCCTTGGTATATATATATAACAAATAAAATAAATAAATTAATAAAAAAATACAAATACTAAACGTAAATAAAGTAACTTATCATCTAATTTAGCTTGTTTTAAAATCAACCAATTCTTAGAGTAACAAAGTTACATTTAAAATCAGCTCACCGGAAAAGTAACGTTAATCTAAGTTACGTTTTCAAGGTAACTGTGGCCACATTGTTGATGAGTCAAGAGTTTAACAACATCAAGTTCAATTTTGCTCATAAAGTGTGGGGTACAATAAAAGCTTTGTACTTCTGAGTATCTATCATTTCATAGTAAATTCCAGAAGCACTTTTCTCCTTGGATACGACTTTCTTTGTATATTCAGTGATGAGTTTTGCAAAAATTGTCTCTGCACCGACTTTTTAGAATGACCATTTTTAGCTCATTCAAATAGGTTTCAGGTAGGGGTTGCGTGATTTTTCATCTCGGGTTGTATTTTTGAATACCTGTCATTTTTCCACACTCGAAGGATGCCAGAATGTACTGGAATAGAAATCGACAGGAGTGTGCTTCTCTTACCGGACAAGACACTGTAATGAGTCAACAGTCAGTCCGTGATAATTGTTTGTGAGTTCAATTTCTCACCTTCAAAGCTGTCTCTACAGGGTGTCCCATAAGTATCCATATGTATGGTTCTGACATGTATTTCTTCATATTTCAGATATCCCAAAGAATGCATTTGAATGAATCACTTCTCGTGCAACCTGCATTCTAACTGTGTACGTCAGGCACATGTCGTCAGAGTGGGGAAGTGAGGCAGTGCCACCCGCTTCTATAACGAGTAAAATTTAAAAAAATGAAGAAAAAAAAAAGAATGATTTCGTGAAATTATGTTCTATTTCAGTTCTCTAGTCCGTGCTTTCAGTTGATTTTCTTTCCACGGTAATAATTCCGAATGACGTAGTCATTTAAAAAGCTGCATTAGTATTTTCTGATCAAATGCGTGGGCAAGAAGTGAAGAGAGGCATTTCCATGTTTTTTTTGTTGTTGTTGGGGCGCAGGGCATTTTCCATGTACTTCATGTTTGTTAGCATTTTTGGAAGGATTTTTAGGGTTTCATTGTTGTAATTTTTTTTCAATGCATTTCATTGAGGGTCATTTAGCTGCAGTTTTTTGGGCCAAGCCGGTCTTGATCATCTACTCCTAGCAGGGTCCGTTTCTGTCCATTTCCTCTGCGAATACTTCTGCATTGAAAAACTGCATAAAGAAAAATAAGCATAATCTTATGTTGCTCACTTTTTAATCTAACATCAATTGTATGTTCATATGTGGCAATGGTGTCACTAATTGTACCGTAATATGACCTCATCACCCTTTGTCTCTACACCAACTTGCAGGCACCTATCAGCCAACAAGGGTTCATGTTACTAGACTGCCCCCCAGTGAATGCTCATGAAGGTCTCTGTTTCTGTATACAACTGGTGGCTGACTCACATCTCAGTTTTAAGGCTCTATTGATGGCGCCACATGTCTTTAGAGTCCTTTTAATGGCAGCGTGTTTCTTTCTGGGAATTGCACTGAGAACTGATAATACATCTGTTCATTTTGCTGAATAATAATTGTCACCACTTTTCATTTCTACTCATTATACATTGTACATTGCAAAAACAGAATGATTTTATTCATTCAAGGCACTGCATATTATTCTAATCAGACCCTGCCCCCTCCCCTTTTTTCCACAATCTGAAATTGCTGCCCTGATATTCTTAACACACATTAACACCCTTTCACACTGTCATTGTCAATTAAAAAAAAACAGGTAGTAGCTTTTCAACCCAAGCTTTTCAGCTCACATCACCAATCAAAGCCACTAATCGACCGATTTAATTCAAGATGATGAATGGTCTAATTTTTGCTTTCAAGTGAAATTGTTATCTGTTGTTGATTTACATACTTTGTGAGGGAAGAAACTTCACTTGCCATCGTGAAGTACTGCAAGGGTTTTGCCTCCAACGACGTGCGAGTGACGTGTCTTCTCTTTAGCAGATGGCGTCTCGTCATTTTCAGATGTTCAGCAGAGAGCCTCTTGAAAGGGGCTCATAAAAGATATATTGTAAGATTTCATATAGCTGTTCTGTCAGTGTCACATGTATATTTAATACACATTTACACACAAGTATTGCCAGAACATACCACAAATATAGTGGCTTCTGCAAATAGAGGATCATATGTAAAAGAAAACTGCATTCAAAATCAAATGAAGTGCAATTAGATATGCACGGTGTAGATTTGAGTTCTTAAATTGAAATTGTTATTGAGAGCGGGTTTAAAAAAAAAAAAATCTATTGAGGTGCTGCTTTTCCTCACATGTATGATGCATGTCATGAAAGTTCCAGGACTGGTATCTCAATTTTATTTATTACAAATTCAAGGTTAAAATGTCAAGTTGTCCTCTTTTGTAAGTACTGCATTCCCTCTGGAGTGAAACACATTTTCTGTGCCCCACCTTCAAGCACTTCGTCGCGGGGTAGGGAATGGTTCTTCGGGGTTTCTCCGCACCCCCATCATGATGACCTTGTCCTTATCCTTGAGCCAGATAGGGTAAGTAGGAATGTTGCTCCGGCACAGTAATGTTCTTATTGGCCAGGAACTGTAAGATGCTGAGGGCATTGTGAGCAGGTAGATTGTCAAGGTGAAGCAAACACTAGTTCTCCCGACACATTTCTTCTATTCCTTTTCAGGAGCACTGAATGAAGAAAACACCACAGAATCGCTCGCTAGACATGCTGATTGATTGTCTGGCCCTGCGGCAAGACCTCGCCGTGAACATTGCTCCAACGCTTCGAAGAATGTGATTGATTGACATGATTGTGAGTTTGGACATAGACTGGTTTTGCTTTGATGACATCGGACTGTTCTCTTGAAGGCTTGATGTTTGATCTCCAGGTTGTGGCCAAAGTACATTTTCCATTTGTCCAATCCTAGCAAAGGGAGAAGATCCCCAATATAAAAAGTTGAGGTGGCAGCTGTTATTAGTTTGTTCGTGAAATAAATACCTCAGGTTTTTGCTTTTGCTTTTATTCGAGGTCCACCGGGTGTTGCCTTCTTGGTTTATAACAGAGACAATCATTAAAATACAAAGAGCAACTCAGCACTCATTACACAGGATGTGAGGGGGACAGAAGAAATTGGGTGGGGTAGTATCAAAAAAGCCAGCTTGTTCTGAAATTCGGTTTAGGGACCAACGGGTGGCACTGTAGGGCTCCCCTGGCAGCTGCACACCTGTTGGTCATAGGTAATCAGGCCTTTAAAAGGACTCCCAGCCCGAACACTCAGTGTCTGGTCATTGTTGCTTCTCGCTACTGTCATGTGTGTTGCTGGTTGCGCTTGTTTTCTGTCATGTTTAGTTCATTGTTATGTTTTAGATTTAGTCATGGGTTTTGTTTGAAACTTTGTGTATTTTGGATTTAGTTTTCTTTGTTTTAAATACAATTCTTCAAATACACCCCGCTCCTCCCTCCTGCCTGCTTTTTAGGGTCCACCACCACCTCGCAACGTGACAGTTACAAATACAAAGGGGCAAATTTTGAAGATCCTGACCAAATGTAGTGTCCAGTTAAAGGTTTGTTACGTAATAACTTATCACATCATATACATTTGATATCTGAAAAAGCTGGGATAAAAAGGTTCAACCCTTGAGAATTTTTGTTTTGTCTGATGACAAATGTCACTTTATATTTCTGCTGGGATTAGTGCGTGCGCCCCATGGAGTGTATGCTGAGTATTGCTCCATTTGTGTATCAATTATTATTTAGAAAAACAAAACGCTATGTTACAATGAATGTCCTTGTCCATGTTTAAATTCAGATTTAAAAAAAGAACTACAGCTTAACAATATGTTAATAATAATAAAATAGCAACAACAACAAAACAAACTGGTGGCCCGGTAGTCCAGTGGTTAGCACGTCGGCTTCACAGTGCAGAGGTACCGGGTTCGATTCCAGCTCCGGCCTCCCTGTGTGGAGTTTGCATGTTCTCCCCGGGCCTGCGTGAGTTTTCTCCGGGTGCTCCGGTTTCCTCCCACATTCCAAAATCATGCGTGGCAGGCTGATTGAACACTCTAAATTGTCCCTAGGTGTGAGTGTGAGTGCGAATGGTTGTTCGTCTCTGTGTGCCCTGCGATTGGCTGGCAACCGATTCAGGGTGTCCCCCGCCTACTGCCCGGAGACAGCTGGGATAGGCTCCAGCACCCCCCACGACCCTAGTGAGGATCAAGCGGTTAGGAAGATGAACAAAACAAACTAAACCATTTTTTTAAACATTCCTGCAGCTACAGTAATGGGTTATTTGTGTTGCCTTCCACCCTTAAAGGGCTGAATTATTTCACATCTTACCGCAAAGCATATTCAGCTCATCTATTGAACAATGGCTTTTGTACAGACATAATTGAATGAACATCTGTTTTTTAGAGGACGTCTAATAAATTCACGTTCATCTTTCTCTAAATGGATAAAGTGCAGGCAATTACATTTTTAATGTGCCTGTTTCTGTCAATAGGATTGATTCACCACGTGAGCATTGAACACATGTGATTTGAGAGAGGGTGTAATTCTGCGTATTTTTTATTTATTTTTTTGTGGAGAACAAATGCGTGTCTTCTATGCCAAAGACCAAAATGGGATATCTGCGGGTTGAGTGCTGTCTATTTCCAGATTGCTTTATTCTGCCACCACAATTTGATGATTGAGCAGCAATACTCATTATGTGCCTGTTCACAGAACAGGAAATGTTATGACAGGATCGCTGATACAATTTGGTGCTTGCCTTCTGTCATTCATGTACAATTCAGAAATGTTTCGTGTGACTTTGGACTTCCCAGTCCGAGAGCCCTTGTGAACCCAATGTGGTGCCGACATCCATTTTCAGTGGCCTGATCACAAATTCCTCATTAGAAATGATGAGCTTCTTTATCACCCTTCTTAGGGAAAGGTTAGACTACGGCCTCGAAGGGAGGTTGGAGTCCTTCACTCCGGACCTGATGGAAAGCTTTACAGGCCTGCAGCTATCGATCTGGGCCTTCAGGTTACCTTTCCACCAATGTCGGGATCTGCACTGCAGCATACTAAACTGATGCACAATCAATGACTCATACCATAGCCAGGCTCTGCGCACAGACCTGTCAAATTATACGGTTGCCATCCAATATTTGATGCAGTATGTTTTCGAAACTGCCCTATGGAAGAATGATACACAAAGGGCACAGACCAATGCAAACAAGTAAACACTTGACTGGCACATAAACTGTCACACACACACACACACAAAAATTGCATAGAATTGCAAAACCCAATTATTCTTGTCACTAAAACAATCGTTGGATCCCGATAGGCTACGGTACTTCCATTTTTTCTGCCTCAGTCCACACGAAGCATATATCATCTTAAATGCTTTGTGAAATAAAATAAAACCCAATCCTCAGTCGCCTTTAGAGTCTCCAAGCCCAACTGTGAAATGTGCCCTATCCATGCACTTTGTCGGCAGAGAGCTCCAATGTTGCCCTCCCTTCTCCATTTCACAGAGGCTTAATGATATGCACAAGCACACTCCTGGGCCATCTTCCCAGAACATTAATCCAAAGAGATATGATACTATGCTGGATGTTGTCATCCATCACAATCCCCCTGCTCTCTGCTGTTCTTCTGTTCCTGCGTATTATTAATTTGAGCCCATTGTTTGATTGGGCGCTCTGTTGTTTATCCGTCTGAATGTCCTTCTCATCCATCTACTTTGTATTGATGGAGGCATCCTAATTCTTTTTAAATGTAAATCCAAAGATGCGTTGTTTTACTCCAACTGCAGGTGTTTTAATGCCACTGAAAATTTCAGAATATTTTCTTTTAATCACTGTTTTGAATTTGTGTTTTTAAAAAAAACACCCTGCTCTACGCATACACATAGCATTAGTACACTTAAGAATGCTTTTTCAGGCTGTCCAATCCATGACAAAGCAAGACGACTGGGTACCATAACCCTCAACCATTTCTTGAAAGTAAATGAAATTTTTGGTAAAAATTGTAAATGAGTCATTCCAGAATTGAAGGACATTTTGTCTGCAAAGTTCTTGGAAAATAAACTATTCTCATTTTCCCTTACAGATTCATCAATCATAGGTAATTGAGGACAAATTCATTCATTCATTTTCCGAACCGCTTAATCCTCACTAGGGTCGTGGGGGGTGCTGGAGCCTATCCCAGCCGTCTTCGGGCAGTAGGCGGGGGACACCCTGAACCGGTTGCCAGCCAATCGCAGGGCACACAGAGACGAACAACCATGCACACTCACACTCACACCTAGGGACAATTAAGCATGTTCAATCAGCCTGCCATGCATGTTTTCGGAACGTGGGAGGAAACCGGAGTACCCGGAGAAAACCCACTCGGGTCCGGAGAGAACATGCAAATTCCACACAGGGAGGCCGGAGCTGGAATTGAACCCAGTTGAGGACAAATTTATTTACGTAAATCAGCAAAGAAAGAATTGTCTTATTCTGATCATAGGCACAAGGTAAAGTGAGACATTGAATCAAGCCCAGATATGATATATTATAAATATGTGAAATGTTGAACAGAGGACATACCTTTACGCTATCCATTCTTTTGGAAAACTGTTTGATGATGTCAAGTCCAGCATATCATGTGAGTCATGCTTTTGCTCTACCATGCTAAAAAGTTACAGTACGGTACCAGGGTTGTTGTTTATATGTTCGTTGTGGTACACATGTTCCATGATTGATAATAAGTATTATAAATATTATGCTTACTAAACAGCGGCACTGTGTATACTGGTACTGCCTCACAGTACAGAGATCCAGGGTTTGATTCCGAGCGCCGGCTCTCTGTGGAGTTTGCATGTTCTCCCCATGCCTGTGTGGGTTTTCTCCGGGTAATTCGGTTTGCTCCCACATTCCCAAAACATGCACGGCAGATTAAGCGATCACTCTTAGCTGTCTATTGGTTTGCTTGTCAGCACAAATGGTTGTTCGTCTTGGCTCGCAACCAGTTCAGGGTGTACCACGCCTGCTGCCCGAATGCAACTGAGATTGAAACCAGCACTCCCGCGAACCTCATGAGGATGAAGTGGTTCATTGGATGGTCTACTAAAACAGATGTACCCACAGATACAAGACAGCAACAAAACAAATTATGTCTAGAAAGATACATTTTCAATGTCATTCTAACTGTTTTATCTGAGATGTGGTCATGGTGTTGGGGGACAAGAAAAAAAATGGCATTTTTGGGGGTGCACTAGACTTATTAGGTATGCTTTTAATTATTTTGATGCATTCTCTTCTCTTCTGAGATTTAATCTCAGGACAAGTAAATTTCCTCAGAAACTGCATGTTTTAGTATTTTGAGTGTGGATTATTTAAAATTTGATTGGTGAGACATGGAATGTCCCCCAACTCTGGAATGACCCTGCTCAAGCACCCGGGGGGAGCAGTTTGGGATATCACTTGGCAATACTGCTGCCATGGTCTTGAGGGTCCCCTACCGCAGCAGGTGAAAACATATCCTCTCAGCCATGGCTGCCAAACAGGAGTTGGGCCTAATTTTGGCACGTATACAGGGGACATTATGTACAGTTGCACATTTGTGAGGGGTGTGGCTTCGGTCAGAGCGGGAGGTTGGGGTGATGCTGTTTTCATGTAACAATGCAACCTTTCTAGCAACTTGAAAACTGCAAAGCATACCTTTGACAAAATTGAAAAACTAGAAAAGCAGATCGAAAGTAAAAGTAAGCATAGTAAATGTTAGAATTACGGAAGATTTAACATGTTTTGGTGAAATCAAATACCATGTGCAAACGTGAACATAAATAAATGTTACATTAAAAAGACTTAATTTTGGCATCCGTTTCTTGTTTTATCCAAGTCAGGGTTTTTTTTTGGTTTGTTTGTTTTAAAATATCCTTGTGTTGTTTGAAGCAGATCCACTCGACATTAAAATGAATTTTTAATACTTTTTTTTATCTAATGAAAATGTTGGTAACATAATAACAAAACCCCTTTGTTTTTTTTGTTTTTTTGTTTTTTAAATGACAGAAAGCTACCTTGTGTTGATGTATATCTTTGGGTTATTCATAGCAGACCACAGAAACACTCCATCACCATTTCCTGAAAAATGTTTTAGCATTTATTTTTATATATATATATTCTCCAAATCGATGTGGTTAAGTCAACACATGCCCATAAATACAATCCTTTATCCATTACATGCTCCATTACATTTCCCCACAGCATACAGAAAGGCCATTAGGTAACAAAATCTCTCTGAGGAAACGTAATATTTCACATCGCAGGATGGTCACTTTGATGCCTTCATGGGAACGTGCTGCCACGCCTTCCTCTCAGTTTTACTGTGCACTGTACAAGACAGATGGTGGACTATTGGTACTTTATTAATTGCATGCAGAAAACCAGTCCTTACATCAATCAAGCAATTTTTCCCTCCACTTGTCAAGTGCAATTTGGCGACACAATGAAGAAAAACCTCGCCGGCCCAGTTTGTTTTTATCTGTTAAAAAGAGTGTGCGTAGCTCTAACAGTGGAACACTGAATATATCCTACTCGTTTCATCTGCTGTGCGTGCCGTCGTGACACCCTACTGAGCAAAGGTTCACAAAAAGCGCCTTGTTCAGAATGGATGCAAATGATCATGTCAAGATAGATTAGCTGCAAAGATCAGGCAAAGACTAATGATCGTGACTGTCACAATGAATAGATGCACAGATGTTGCGGATCAACGCTTTTTAGTGGGCATCATATACAATTATCTTTTCTACTCACTCATGAGAATTAATGTCACAAGTAACCCTACAACTCACTCCAAACGCCACTAACGATTATAATGTAAATCAAATTACCACACGCGACTTTGACAGGTCATATTAGATGTGTGGGTTATTTAAAGTATTTTTTGGTCATATATACCGTAGTGGAATAAAATTTCTAATACATTATAATATGTGGGCTTTATTCTACTTTTCCCCATAGACGAGTTTTGGCATTTCAGGAGGTAACATCAAATGTGAAGTGGTCAGATAGTGTTGCCGTAACTCACAAATTCAATTCCACCATGCTTGTAACTGAAAACACTTGCATCTTAAATCATCTTTCCACAATGAAATGAATGGAAATGCTATTAATCCATTGCAGCTCCGCATAAAAATGCCTAAAGAGTCTGCATTTTTGTCTATCCACACTCCACCTGGTTCGTGTTCGGAACGTGTCAATTATATTTTGTCATAGAATATAAGTCACAGTTGATGCATGAAACAGGACTGAAAATTGAAAAAGCAATTAGTCATTTCCACAGGGAAGTTGTTTATTGAGGAAGGGGAAATTCATAATGGATTTTGCAAAAAATGATGCAAAACTCTTTGCGTTAAAACGCTGTGGACAGTGCCACAAGCAGTTAGGATTAGACCTGATCAAACCCTTACAAAAGAAGAAGATAAAGCCATATGAATGCTTTCCAGCATTTGTGAATTTATTTCTGCTCCGCACCTCTTTTCCGTGAAAACGGATTTGGCAGCATGGTTAGATCTGCAGAAAGCAAAGCGGAATATTGGATTGTCTCTGCTGCTGCTGTATGAGTAAGTGCTGTAGGCCCTGAGGCACAGGTATGACAGGAAAAGTAAGAACAAACATTTTACCTCCTCTGAGCCTCTGCACTGATGGCTTGGCCAGTTTAGTACGTGCAGGGCCCCTCTGTGAATACACCATGTGATACCATTGACACAGATTATAGATTTTTACCTGCTTAGAAATATGCTATGTGGGAGTGTGAAAATGTCAAGGAAGGCACCCAGGATCCAAGATTGAATGAATACATACATCCCCCAAATGCTGCTTTCCAAAAGAAAAGCAAGGGAAAGCTCACGTCCATGCAGCAAGATCGTCTGAATGCAACCATAGTTTCCGATCCCCCACCCCTACTCCGAGCAAGAGTTGATATCAGGCAAATTTGCATTTACATGCATTTGCACAGATCCAATCAAACATCAAGGTGTGGACACAATTAGGGATTTCAGTCCGGAATACCAACCAGTGTTTCAGCAATAGCTAATACCCCTGGCCCAAGGAAGTAGGTGGGGGGGGGGGGGGGGGTGCTTTATCTTTGAAACTGATAACATTTAAACCTCATAGGAGCTTAAAGCAGATGGTGGAGAAGGCCAGGTCAGGTCACTTGTTCTTGTTGCAACCACCGTGTGTCATACAAGTAGAATGGATTCAGCATAGACATGTCACGCTGTCATGGAGCATCCAGGTCAATAGGGCAATGTATTGCTGTTAAATATGACATCTTTTACAGAGTACGGTCTATCGCCAACAGAGAGTATTAATTATCAAATAATATTTCTTACATGATATCATGTCATAACACAGGTGAGCAACGTTTTAGCTCAACTTCTCCGACTTCTGTCTATGATTGGGCTGGTGAACTAAACAGTAACAAACACAATATGCTACTTTAAGTACCAAAGTCCATTGCTTTTCAACATCACATATTGCAGTCTTTTATCAAGGTATAACAATCAAATTCAGATGGCGGAGGAAGAAATTGAATGACAGGTCAGTAAAATGTTCTACAAAACTCAATAGTGATATATATATATATATATATATATATATATATATATATATATATATATATAATATATAATCACATTCGCTGCTTCCAGGATGTGGTATTAGGGAATGATTTCAACAAGCTCTTCGTAGCTCTCATTAGATTGGGTATCTAACCAGAACAAAACTCACTTCTCCTAACTATGTGGAGGAAGTGAATTGGAAAATTAAATGGGGAGAGGAAAGTGAGGAAAGCGATCTTGTCACCGTGTCCCCGCTCCCGTTAACAAGTCCACCGAGTCAGCTCACGCTGAAAGTCATTCACATGGTCTTTAATTTCACCTCATTGATTGGAATTTAAAGCCCCGGAATATGGCAAGGAAGACATTAAGATTATCTCCTCACCAAAGCGCGTGCTAGACATTTGTTTTAAAATGGGGTGCCAGCCCCAAAAAGAAAAAAAAACTTGATCAACTTTACAAACCGAAACTGCTCTCACTGCAGGGTATCGTATAAGTGGCTGCAGACTTTTTTGCTGTTGTTGTTGTTGTATAGCATGTATTTATATGCTACATGCTGCAGATCAATAAAAGCAACATTTCATTAATCTTGACAAGCTGTTCCTGTTTGACGCCAGATGCTGGGGACACGAGCTGTCGAAACAATAAGCATGCTCTTCCTTGCTTACTTCCCCCTTGCCTCTGCTTCTTTGTTTGCACTTGCAAAGATGGCATTACATCTGTCAGCAAGCTATCATTTACATAAACATCAAACTATACTTCAGAGTATCTGTCACAGAAACTCTTGAGACTTGCAAAATATTAGCATTTCAAGGTTGCACTTACTCTATGTTCACAGCTTTGCATAGATACTATTTAAAGTTGATGTGGTTGCTCACGTTTTTTTTATTTATTTTTTAATCTCTTCGGAAAAGAAAAGGCTTCGGACATTGTCTCACTTGTGTCATCGATGCAGAATATTTCTTCTTTGTGTATTCTCTGAAAGACACATCATGGAACCAATGATTTTATTTATTTTTATTCAAACCACATCCACCTTGTGATCAGAAACCAGTCAAGACAATCAACATGAACAAGTGTTTCAAATCAAGTAGCAAGTGCATTCAATCACACCCTGAATTAATGGAAATTACACCTCACAGGATCACATGGCTATTTCATGGCTTATTTTTCCAGTGATTTCTTTTTGCCTGATAGAAACTGTTGATGATCATCATGGAAATTCTGTTTATTTACTGTGTGTGTTATTTACACGCGTATGTGTGTATGCTTTGAAGAGGGGCAATAATGAGTGAAACAAAAGTGTTTTCCAGATGCAATTTGCATTTACTTGTTGCTTAACTAGAGTGAATGCTGGACTTATAGGATTTATAGTCATACTGAGAGTGGGAATACCATTTTGATTGCTTTTTTACATTTTACTTTTACAGTAATCCCTCGTTTATCGTAGTTAATGGGGACCAAAACCACCCGATCCATCCATCCATCCATCATCCATCCATCCATCATCTACCGCTTATCCGGGGCCGGGTCGCGGGGGCAACAGCTTTAGCAGGGAAGCCCAGACTTCCCTCTCCCTCGCTACTTCTTCCAGCTCTCCCCGGGGATCCCGAGGCGTTCCCAGGCCAGCTGGGTGACACAGTCTCTCCAGCGTGTCCTGGGTCTTCCTCGGGGTCTCCTCCCGGTGGGACATGCCCGGAACACCTCACCAGGGAGGCGTTCAGGAGGCATCCGAATCAGATGCCCAAGCCACCTCATCTGGCTCGTCTCGATGTGGAGGAGAAGCGGCTCGACTCGGAGCCCCTCCCGGATGACCGAGCTTCTCACCTTATCTCTAAGGGAGAGCCTGCGGAGAAAACTCATTTCGGCCGCTTGTATCCGGGATCTCGTTCTTTCGGTCACGACCCATAGCTCGTGACCATAGATGAGGGTTGGAACGTAGATCGACCGGTAAATTGAGAGCTTCGCCCTTTGGCTCAGCTCCTTCTTCACCACAACAGACCGATACAACGTCCGCATCACAGCAGACGCTGCACCGATCCGCCTGTCGATCTCTCGCTCCCTCCTGCCCTCACTCGTGAACAAGACCCCAAGATACTTAAACTCCTCCACTTGGGGCAAGATCTCACCCCGACCCGGAGGGGGCACTCCACCCTTTTCTGACTGAGGACCATGGTTTCAGATTTGGAGGTGCTGATTTTCATCCCAACCGCTTCACACTCGGCTGCGAAACGCTCCAGTGAGAGTTGGAGAGCCCTGTTTGAAGGAGCCAACAGCACCACATCATCTGCAAAAAGCAGGGATGCAATACTGAGGCCCCCAAAACGTACCCCCTCAACGCTTCGGCTGCGCCTAGAGATTCTGTCCATAAAGGTTATGAACAGAATCGGTGACAAAGGGCAGCCTTGGCGGAGTTCTACCCTCACTGGAAACGATTCCGACTTACTGCCGGCAATGCGAACCAAACTCTGACATCGGTGGTATAGTGACCGAACAGCCCGTATCAGGGGGTTCGGTACTCCATACCCACGAAGCACCCCCCACAGAACTCCCCGAGGGATACGGTCCAAGTCCACAAAACACATGTAGACTGGTTGGGCGAATTCCCACATACCCTCAAGGACCCTGCTAAGGGTGTAGAGCTGGTCCACTGTTCCACGGCCGGGACGAAAACCACACTGCTCCTCCTCAATCTGAGGCTCGACTTCCTGACGGACCCTCCTCTCCAGCACCCCTGAATAGACCTTACCAGGGAGGCTGAGGAGTATGATCCCTCTGTAGTTGGAACACACCCTCCGGTCCCCCTTTTTAAAAAGAGGGACTACCACCCCGGTCTGCCAATCCAGAGGCACTCTCCCCGTTGACCACGCGATGTTGCAGAGGCGTGTCAACCAGGACAGCCCCACAACATCCAGAACCTTGAGGAACTCCGGGCGGATCTCATCCACCCCTGGGGCCTTGCCACCGAGGAGCTTTTTAACCACATCGGTGACTTCAACCACAGAGATAGGAGAGCCCACCTCAGAGTCCCCAGGCTCTGCTTCCTCCAAGGAAGGCGTGTTGGTGGAGTTGAGGAGGTCTTCGAAGTACTCTGCCCACCGGTTCACAATGTCCCGAGTCGAAGTCAGCAGCGCCCCATCCCCACTGTACACAGTGTTAGTGGTCCACTGCTTCCCCCTCCTGAGACGTCGGATGGTGGACCAGAATTTCCTCGAAGCCGTCCGGAAGTCGGCTTCCATGGCCTCACCGAACTCTTCCCATGCTCGGGTTTTTGCCTCGGCGACCACCAAAGCTGCGTTCCGCTTGGCCAGTCGATACCCGTCAGCTGCCTCTGGGGTCCCACAGGCCATAAAGGCTCGATAGGACTCCTTCTTCAGCTTGACGGCATCCCTTACTGCTGGTGTCCACCAGCGAGTACGAGGGTTGCCGCCACGACAGGCACCAACCACCTTACGGCCACAACTCAGATTGGCCGCCTCAACAATAGAGGCACGGAACATGGTCCACTCGGACTCAATGTCCCCCGCCTCCCCCGGAACATGGGAAAAGCTCTGTCGGAGGTGGGAGCTGAAACTCCTTCTGACAGGGGATTCCACCAGACGCTCCCAACAAACCCTCACAATACGTTTGGGTCTGCCAGGACGGAACGGCATCTTCCCCCACCATCGGAGCCTACTCACCACCAGGTGGTGATCAGTTGACAGCTCCGCCCCTCTCTTCACCCGAGTGTCCAGAACATGCGGCCGCAAATCCCATGACACGACCACAAGGTCGATCATCGAACTACGGCCTAGGGTGTCCTGGTGCCAAGTGCACATGTGGACACCCTTATGTTTGAACAAGGTGTTCGTTATGGACAGTCCGTGACGAGCACATATGCACTTTATAATGTTATATTGCGCTGTTTTGATTCCATAAAAAGAGCTGTTAAAGCAGCTGTTGTGTGACAAAATATTTTTTTACTGTTGTTGATGGACAGCAATATTGTGTGAGAGATTATGTGTGAATAACTGCTCCAAGTGAAAAATGTTCATGTAAAATTGAAAATCGAAATTGTTATTTCAGTAAATATTTGCATTTTGCATTTTGACGAGAGCATTAAAATGGGGAAAAATAGGACCAAAAAAATACAAAAGGAAATTCAGAAACGATAAAAAAAATACGTGAGTAATCACGATTAATTTTTTTGTGAATTTGAGTTAATTATGACACTTGCATTTTTAATGAGATTAAATATTTTAATCATTTGACAGCTCAAATACATATATGAATATGTTTGAAAAAATCCGTGTTGCACTGAAGACGCGATAAACGAACCACGAAATAGCGAGGGATCACTGTACACCTAAACTACGGTGGATCGCCTATCGTTAGGTGACATAATTACAAATCAGATTGTGAACTCCAAGAAACAAGAAGATAGCTAAAATCTTGGAATTTAATTGTCTTCTTGTTTCTTGAAGTTACTGTTACTCTGGATTTCAAAACGAGAGTTCAAATCATCGCCGTGGATGGATGGAGCCCTGGAGACTTCAGCTAGCTAAACCCGAGCCTTGGTTTAATGACAAAAGTCGCGCAGCTAGGCAGGGGTGTCGCAAAGCTGAACGCATGTGGAAAAAAAGCCAAATTGCAGGTCTCTTATCGAATTTGGAAAGACTGATAGCGTAACGACCAGATCACAGTAAAAGATCCCAAAAGATAATATTTGTCGGACCTTATTCAAGCTTACCGTCACAACCCACGCATATCTATTTAAAACCATCGACTCTGTACTCAAACCCCCTCGACCTCCTTGATTCTTCACCCGAGATGTGCAACAGATTCCTTCAGTTTTTCATTGATAAGGTTTCTAAAGCTAGGACTCCGGTCTCAAATGCCACATCTGATCCCTCTGTCCACATTCCATGTTCAGCTGTGTTAAATTATTTTGAAACGGTGTCCTTGATGCTTTTAGAGGCTGTAGTTCGCCAGACTAAGCCATCTGGCTCCCCCTGCGACTCTCTTCCACCGCATTTCTTTCAGGAGGTTCTCCTGAATATTGGTACATCGGTCTTGGCTATTATCGACAGCAACCTCTCTTCTGGTATAGTTCCCCAACAGTTTAAACATGCTGTGGTCCAACTCATCCACCCCTACACACTAGGGATGTGAATCTCAGCACTGAGGACGATTCGATACACATCACGATCCACTGCCAGCGATGCGATACTTAAACGATACATGGAATTTTCTGGCGATACGATGCGATACGTTTCACCGTCGTCACGATGCGATACGATTCGATACACATTAAGTTCAAATCAATGCGATCCGATACAATGCAATTTGTTGCGATATTGTGCAATTAAACATGATGCAAATAAGCAAAGAAAAAAAGCTTTTAAAAAGATGGAATTCAGTATGGTATTACAAAAAGGATACCACTTTATTCCTTATAAAGAGTAGAGCTTGTAAAACAACTTATTTAATCCCTTTCACAATTGGGTTTTGTGCAAAGAAAATGTAAACAATTTGGCACCTGAGACTCACAGCTATTGCTATAGTGTAAACACAAACAGACTATTCTCACTGAAGGTCTTATATGAAATATAATAATAATATATATATGTATATGAATCTATAGCGCAAGATGTCCACCCATCCACTGTAAGTGCAACTCTTTGCGCACTGTTCAGCGACACAGTAATCTCACTTCTCACTTTGTTGTACACATCGGGAATATGTTTGCAAGTGAACACAGACCTGTCTGGTATTTTATACCTGGGTTCCAAAACGTGCACGAGCTGTCTGAAACCCTCGTTGTCCACCACGCTAAGGCTGGAGGTCTTTGCATATGAAATAAGCAGTGGCCTTAGTTATAGCCATTGCGCGGTCACAGTGAGTTGCAAGGGGACTCCCAAAATAAGAGGCAATTTTTTCTGATCCTGACCTGGATTACCAAGAGTTTCTCCGGTGTCCGCCGAGGAACTGGGCGGGGAAGCGGGAGGGAAACTTGTCGGTGATCTGGTGCCATCGGTTTAAGTGGGTCTGCATATTTGTGGTGCTGCCGTTGTATGGCTTCTTAGTGCGACATTCCTTGCAAATTACGGAGGTTTTATCAAGCTTTCCGTCTTTTTTTGGAAGCCGTAGTAGCCGTAGTAGTTCCAAACATAAGATTTGAATGTTGCGGCTGCATTAAATATAGTAGTTTCCTTGCTGCTGCGTGCGCTAACTTCCATAATGTTTCGCTAGTTGTGTACTGGACTGTATGTGACGCACGGCTACCGTCCGTATTCATACAAAACGCAAAGCAATGATGGTGCATTCATTGCGCCTAGGAAAGGGCAGATATGTGACGTTTAACATGAATAAAACGGCGCTTGAATCCGATTTTACCGATACCCATCAATGCATCGTGATGAATCGCGATTTCACCCGTCAATCGCGTCGTACCCAGTGAATGAGCCGATGGACTCGGATCGCGCACGTGCGCATCGATGTATCTATTAATATCGATTATTTTCCACACCCTTACTACACACCTGTCTGGTCTGCAGACCAGACATGATTAGAAGTACCAAGAACTAAACTGAGGCTCAGAGGGGATCGAGCTTTTTCCGTTGCTGGTCCCTCTCTCTGGAATGATCTCCCACTAATCATTCAGCAAGCAGCATGTATTGTTTTGTATTGTATTGTAAGCCTCCTCGTAGCCCGTCTTTAAATCGCGCCTCAAAACCCACTTGTATTCTTTGGCATTTGACTCAGCACGACTCAGATTTGATCTTGGTTTTGCTGTTCTGCGCTTTCGACCATCTTTGTTAATGATTCGTTGCTTTACTGTTGTATATGTTAGTTGCTCCATGTACACTTTGTGTGCAGTGATGGCTGTTTGAAAGTGCTCTATAAATACAGTTGAGTTGAGCGAGTGAGCATCAAAAGGCTTATTTTGTTGCCTATTTTCCACACTTTCTTGTAATTGAATTGTGTGGGGTTTTTTTTGTTTTTTGCTTTTATTCTATTGATGAAACAGGTTAGGAGAGCTGTCAAAGGTAGACGTGATGACAGCAATAGACCCAGAAATGGAACTACAATCAAACATTTATACAATTCTTTTCATACAGTTGTATAAATAAAAATGCATATCGATGTGCTTCACATGGTTACTGTGAACCCCTTCCTGCCACGGCTCAGGACAGAGGCGCCAAGTGACGAAACCCCAGTTTAAAAAGTCGTCCGCATCAGCAGGATGTCATAGACCGCAGCTCCGTGGCAATGACACAACGGCCTTTACGGTAACTGAAGTGTTCATTTTCTTTCAAGTGACTCACTTGTGAAGCTACCGTATTTTCACGACTATAAGGCGCCATTAAAAGTCTTAAATTTTCTCCAAAATGGACAGGACGCCTTATGGTGCGGAGCGTCCTTTATATGCGCTGAGTTCCAAAATCTGACTGACAGCCGACACGCTGTTTATATAGAGAAAAGGCGGAAGTGACTGTGAAAGAAGTCGGCCAATCAGGGAAGGGTGGGCGTGTATATATACATATATGGAGAGGGAGAGAGAGAGAGAGAGGGAGAGAGAGGACAGACAAGCTAGTCCGCCAATGGTGAAGGGTGGGCGTGTAAGTGGACGCCTCAAGCCAGTACCAACACTTGTATAGCGTGTGGCAATGTGCATTGTTGCAAAACAACCCCGGTTTTGGTTTCTAAGAACCCCTGAAAATATATTCGACAAAGAGACATGCCTACCAAGCTCAGTTAAAACTTAAAGCCACCGGTTATGCTTTTGGCATGCGTGACCATCTCACAGCAGCGGTGAAAAATCAAGTCAAGCAAATGAACTCTGAGCTTGCCGTTATTCCCGGAGGCTTGACTAAAGAACTCCAACCGCTGGACATTGGCATCAACCGGGCGTTCAAAGTAAAGTTGCGAACAGCATGGGAACAATGATCGATGGCAAACACAACTTTACAAAGAGTGAGAGGCAGCGCTGGGCGAGTTACGCCACAATACGCAACAACGAGAGGGAACGCGGCGTTTTTGATGGATTACGGTACTTGCACAATTGTTCAATTCTTTCTACACACACACGCGCTGCCACCATGTTTCGCTCTGTTCTTTACTTTCAAATGTGGGAAAGCTTCACACGAGAGAAATGTTGACTTTGCTGTTGCTACTCCTTCTTTCCGCTCGGCAATGCGTAGCAACTCACACTAGCATGTGATGCATTCAATGACAACTGAGATGTGCAGTCCTCTGCTTCTGATACAGAGGATGAGGACTTTGATGGATTTCTGGGTGATGATTGATCGAAAAACGTGAGAACATTGTACGATGGCTAAATAAAATACATCCGAACTCAGTTCTGCTTTCGATGCCTTTTTAAAAACGTGTTTTTATCTTATCTGTATGTCTTGGCATGCTACCGTATGCTTCAAGCTAACGTGTTAGAGTGCGCGCATGCATGCCGTATGTTTAAGCTGGCGTATGTTTTACCACTGTAAAACTGCGCCTATTCGTACGATGCGTCCTGTGTATGTGTAAAATACAGAAATGTCACGCATTAATGAGACTGCGGCCATTAGTACGATGCGTCGAATAGTCGTGAAAATACGGTATATTATTGTTTTCGTCCTCAACTACATATTCGAGTTCATCATCATCTGCATCAATAGCGGTTAACACATTTGACCTGTTAGAAATCCTAATAGGTGAGAAATACTTATGATCATATTATTATCAGTTATATGGTATGCGTTCTGTTGACTTATTGTTAATATTTTTTTGGTTATGTGTTCGGTTAAAGTGCTTTTTTTGGTTTGTTTTTTTACAGCTTCAGTTATATAAATAAAGACGAATGTATTGTAGAGCGTCCATCTAATCATCAAAGTTTATCACATTTATTTGTTGTTGTTTTATTTTAGAAAGAGGTTTTATGACTGAAAGCTCGCAGCTCTAATTTGCACATGTATGGCAATGGCATGTATGTTGAAAATGTTAAGATGCTACCTTCTCAATACATTTGTTGTACAGTTAATAAAAGCTTTATGGTTGTGGTCGACAATCGTGTTTCTACTGTATGTCATTTATTTTGGCTTAATTATTGAAGAGAGCAAAACACTGTGCTTGAGTTCAAAATATTCTGGTAGCACGGGACAAATCCCAGTTGTAGAACATTGAGAGGATTCTCATAGACATTAGGGATGTGAATCTCAGCACTGAGGACAATTCGATACACATCTCGATGCACTACCAGCGATGCGATACTTAAACGATACATGGAATTTTCTGGCGACAAGATGCGATACGTTTCACCGTCTTCACAATGTGATACGACGCGATACACATTTAGTTCAAATCAATGCGATCCGATACGATACAGTGCAATTTGTTGTGATATTGTGCAATTAAACATGATGCAAAGAAAGAAAGTTTTAAAAAAGATGGAATTCAGTATGGTATTGCAAAAAGTAGACCACTTTATTCCTTATAAAGAGTAGAACTTGTAAAACAACTTATTTAAGCCCTTTCACAATTGGGTTTTGTGCAAAGAAAATGTAAACAATTTGGCACCTGAGACTCACAGCTGTTGCTGTAGTGTAAACACAAACAGACTACTCACTGAGTGTCTTATATGAAATATCCATCTCCGTCGTACAGAAAAAAAAAATACAATTGAAACAATGTGGCAGTCACAGCCTCAAAGCTGCTGTGTGTATTGTAGCGTACACAGACCACTCTCACTGAGTGTCAAAATGAAATGTCCAAAAGAGTCATCCATATATAGGTTTTCCTTGCGCGGTGACAAGTGAGCTGCAAGGGGACCCCCAAAATAAGAGGCGATTTTCTTCTGATCCTGACCTGGTTTGCCAAGAGTTTCTCCGGTGTCCAACGAGGAACTGGACGGGGAGGCGGGAAACTTGTCGGTGATGTGGTGCCATCGTTTTAAGCGGTCTGCATATTTGTGGTGCTGCCGTAGTATGGCTTCGTAGTGCGACATTCTTTGCAAATTACGGAGCTTTTATCAATCTTTCCGTCTTTCTTTTCGAAGCCGTAGTATTTCCAAACATAAGATCTGAATGTTGCGGAAGCATTAAATACAGTAGTTTCCTCGCTGCTGCTTGCGCGAACTTCCATAGTGTTTCTCTAGTTGTGTTCTGGACTGTATGTGACGCACGGCTACCGTCCGTATTCAACACAAAACGCATAACTATGATGGTGCATTCATTGCGCATAGGAAAGGGCAGATAGGTGACGTTTAACATGAATAAAACGGCGCTTGAATCGGATTTTAGCGATACCACCAATGCATCGTGATGAATCTCGATTTCACCCGTCAATCGCGTCGTACCCAGTGAATGAGCCAATGCACTTGCATCGCGGACGTGCGCATCAATGTATCGATTAACATCGATTATTTTCAACACCCTTAATAGACATATTAGATCTGCAATATGTGATGTCAATTGTTGAGCCTGCATCTTAAACAACAGACCCATGCTTCTGGACGCATCAATATTGTCGACATGTGTAATGTTTTATCTTGCTTAAATGCACGAATCAATATTCAATGAATTTGTTAAGCTCATCCCGAATCCATGAGTCAGCTTGTGACACTGGCAAATGGCATTTGGGCCTCCGCGTTTCAAGTTTCAAACCTCTCCAAAACAAAGGTTCAGTGTGTATCTGCATTGTCAAGTGAAACACTGGTCACCAGCAAATTTCAATCAGAGATGACTTTATGTATGCCTGATTTAAAACATTTTAATCTTTTTTTTTCTCACCCATTAAGTTTTTGAGATATTTTCTTTTTTTTATTTTAAGTTTGACCTCTAAAAGATTGTGCAATACACATTTTACCATGCATTATCATTTATAGCTGACATTTCAGAAAACAAATCCGTCCCATTGCTGAAGCTAATCCTTAATTCATAAATATTACTGAATACATTACTATAATACATATTATATATTTTTTATTCGATTATTATTAATATTAATTAATTAATAAGGAAAAAATACATGACAAATCGTGCACCACACCTAAAAAACGGATGAAGCTGACTTTTCTCTTGGAATTCAGACCAAGATGTTTCTCCCCTTGGGAGCCTGAGACAAGCCCTTATAAGGAGGGCATTATGAGGAAGCAACATGATAAAAAAAATGGTTCTCACAGGCAGAGAGCCAGATTCAGGTCAATTTTAGCAAGCAGCCATGTCCTTTATGAATAATTAAGCATTCAGGCACAACATCCACTCCAAGTGACAAAATGCATAACTGAAAGATATGAACTCTCAAAGTGAGGTTGACGGTCTGAATTCCAGCTGGTGCAAATTCAGGCAGGACTTTGCAGAGCACAATATTTAAGACATTTGCATTGTAAACGCTTGAGATTTGTAGCTCATGTTTCTTTAGAGAACACCTGGAACCAAAGTAATGATTCATGTTTGCGACAACACTAAGGTATTTGTTTACCATTTTACGAAGTACTTGCATGAGTCAAAAAGACATTGGAATGGCAGGCTACTGTTTATCTCAGGAAGCATTTATTTCTGTTACCATGACAGCCAGGCCTGTGGTGTTGAGCCAAGGACTTTCTTTTTTGCTCCGCTAACAAGACCATAATCAAAAGTCTTTACACACAAGGAAAGGCCACAGTGAATCATACGGTCGTCATGGGGATATGTTGTTTCGGTATGAGGATACAGTATGTTGCAGTCACCACACATATCATAGCTTGTGTGACAGCTTATGATGACTCCTGGAGGAGCTTTGAAGAGTCTCATTGTATCTGAACCAAGGCTGACTGGAGGAGGCAACTGAATGGTACTATACAAAACAATTGTGCACAGTGCTATATGTGAAACACATCAGAACTTATACAGAAATGCACTACAATTAGTAACTGGCATAATTGAGTTAGCTGAAAAATATGAGCTTCTTTACTAATGTGCACCTTTGGAAAAATAAAGTGCAGCAAATTCCTTTACGATTGCTGTAGACTGAAAGCACTCGGTTTGATAAGATGAATGAGTCAAGTGATCAAAATTTGATTTCAGATGATGATTTTTCACTTTTTTGGACATAAACCTGTTTAAATTTCCAAAGAAATTAATACACAATAAAATAATGTGTTTTAATAATTTTATAAAACATAATGTAAACATAACAGTGTAGCATGGAAAAAGCATGTGAACCTTTAGATTTAATAGCTCTTTGACCCTCCTTTAGTAGCAATCACTTCAACCAAACGTTTACCGTGTTTGCTGATCAGACCAGCAAAAAAAGGGCCATTCCTTTTTACAAAACTGTTTCAATGAAACAATATTTTTGGGATGTCTGGTGCGAATCAGTCTCTTGAGGTCATGCCTTTGCATCTCAAGTGGGTTGAAGTCAGGACTCTGAATGGGCTATTCAGAAGGAATATTTTTCACCTGTTGAAGCCATGCTTATGTCCTGTGAGTGGTTGTCCTGTTGGATCACCTGTATTTTGTTTTACTCCAAATGGCTCAGAAAAATTGATAAACGTGGGAATTTATTTTACTGTCGATCACGGCACGGTGTCCAGACTCTGAGATAGCAAAGCAGTCCCAAACCATGATGCCCCTCTCCACCGTACTTCAAAGCTGGGATGACGTTTTGATGCCGTGTTCTTCCTTTTTTCAAACAAGCAACTCAAATTTGTCTGTGGGACATCAATACACTCATTTACCAAACATCAAACTTGTAGCAGTGGACAGCAGTGGCTTTCTCTGTGCTGTCCTCCTTCAAAATCAATTATTGTTTAATGTGATGTCATGTAATGCCTCAGTACAGTATAGAAATGTGCTGGAGACTTGTTTTAGTTATTTATTTTATTTTAGTCAACACTGAACATTCTGTGCTGTGTACTTGCGGCCATCTTCACAGAATGGCCAATACTGGGGTGAGGAGCAACAGTGCTGAACTTTCTCCATTCATAGACAATCCGCATTACCATGGACTGATGAACATCAAGGTTTCCTGAGATACCTTTGTGACCCTTTCCGACTTAATGCATTTAATATTTGAAGTTATTCTGAGAGCTATTTTGGGCGAGGCGTGGTTCACGTCAGGCAATGGTATGTTTGTTTTTATAGGGGAGAGCAGCTCTACCCTACACCTCCAATGTCGTCACTCTAATTGGACTGTACATTGGCTGAGTCCTCACTCTAATTAGCTCCTGAAGAAGTCATTATTCCCAGGGGTTCACATATACTTTTTTACCCTGCACTATGGATTTTGTAAAAGCCATTAAAACATAGAATTGTTTGTGTGGTATTAGTTTAAGCAGAATGTGTTTGTGTGCTGCTGTAATTTAGATGAAGATCCGATAACATTTATGAGCAATTTGTGCAGAAATACGGGGAATTCCAAAGGGTTCACATAAATGTTTTTTCTTTCAACTGTGTAAGACTGCAAATGACTAATACTGTTTCTGTTTGATTGGAATTCTCTTACAGGGGTGGTCCACAAGGTACTTAGCTCAACATTCTCTCAGTGAAGTGCTAATACACACTCAGAAGGCTTGGACGGTAATCCCTGTGGATAGAGTGATTCTACTTTGGCAAAAGGACAATAGTAATGATATTCACCTAATCTTCCCTGACAGATTCAGGACATGCTTTTCATTAAGACAAAAGTGGATAAGAGAGCAAAAAGCACTGTTTCAAAGTTTACCTAAATCCTTCAAATATAGGTACAATTCACATTCTGGTGGAGCCTGTTTCTGGTTGCTCAGGCTTAAACCAGTGCAAGTACAAAATGTACTCAGGTCTACATTTTTAAAAATGTATTTTGTTTGATTCCAACACACGCGCAGAGACACTTTTTAATTTTTTTTTTTATTAACAAACAACTAAAACATTATTCAAAGTAGTAAAAACTCAGAATTATGTTTTGATTTTGTTAGGTGAATTGCTTGTAATTAGTACAGTAAGTAGACTCTGGAATTAAGAAAAAAAAACATTTGCTCTATATTATTTTTAACGAATGTTTGCTGTGCTAATCAAACTACCTAGCATTTAGTGATGTGAGACCATGTGGTGTGTGATAATTTGTATCAGACATAACAAAGTCAAGGCCCGGGGGCCGGATCTTGCCCGCCACGTCATTTTATGTGACCCACGAAAGCAATTCAAGCATGTCAACTTCCATGATGCTTGCTAAAGTCTGAACCAAAATTTCAATTTGTCATATATTATAATGACAATGTTTGAATAATCCATTATTCTTGACTTTTGATGTGTAAAATAGTTATCCATCCGTTTGTTGCTCACTGTATATGTAATGTGTGGAGGTGGTTCAATATTTATATGGTTTCACAAAATTTACAGTAATAACGGCCCTCCAAGGGAAACCGTAACTCCAACGTGGCCCGTGACAAAAATGAGTTTGACATCCCTGTCATAGAAGATAATATTTCAACCCAGCCTGCATCAACTGCAGGGGGTTGTTGCTGTTTTGGTCACAATTTCCAAACAATTGTATTTTAACATTGAATGTGCGTCAAAGCACGAATGAAAGTCATTCTGTTTGGGAATGTGAAAAAAAAGGTTTTAATAAATTACTTGTAAAATGAGATGATTGCAATTGTCCATCCATCCATCCATCCATCATCTACCGCTTATCCGGGGCCGGGTCGCGGGGGCAACAGCTTTAGCAGGGAAGCCCAGACTTCCCTCTCCCTAGCTACTTCTTCCAGCTCTCCCCGGGGGATCCCGAGTCGTTCCCAGGCAAGCTGGGTGACATAGTCTCTCCAGCGTGTCCTGGGTCTTCCTCGGGGTCTCCTCCCGGTGGGACATGACCGGAACACCTCACCGGGGAGGCGCTCAGGAGGCATCCGAATCAGATGCCCAAGCCACCTCATCTGGTTCCTCTCGATGTGGAGGAGAAGCGGCTCGACTCCGAGCCCCTCCCGGATGACCGAGCTTCTCACCTTATCTCTAAGGGAGAGCCCGGACACCCTGCGGAGAAAACTCATTTCGGCCGCTTGTATCCGGGATCTCGTTCTTTCGGTCATGACCCATAGCTCGTGACCATAGGTGAGGGTTGGGACGTAGATCGACCGGTAAATTGAGAGCTTCGTCCTTTGGCTCAGCTCCTTCTTCACCACGACAGACCGATAGAACGTCCGCATCACAGCAGACGCTGCACCGATCCGCCTGTCGATCTCCCGCTCCCTCCTACCCCCACTCGTGAACAAGACCCCAAGATACTTGAACTCCTCCACTTGGGGTAAGATCTCCTCCCCGACCCGGAGGGGGCACTCCACCCTTTTCCGACTGAGGACCATGGTTTCAGATTTGGAGGTGCTGATTTTCATCCCAACCGCTTCACACTCGGTTGCGAAACGCTCCAGTGAGAGTTGGAGAGCCCCGTTTGAAGGAGCCAACAGCACCACATCATCTGCAAAAAGCAGGGATGTAATACTGAGGCCCCCAAAACGGACCACCTCAACGCTTCGGCTGCGCCTAGAAATTCTGTCCATAAAGGTTATGAACAGAATCGGCGACAAAGGGCAGCCTTGGCGGAGTCCTACCCCCACTGGAAACGATTCCGACTTACTGCCGGCAATGCGAACCAAACTCTGACATCGGTGGTATAGTGACCGAACAGCCCGTATCAGGGGGTTCGGTACCCCATACCCACGAAGCACCCCCCACAGAACTCCCCGAGGGACACGGTCAAACGCCTTCTCCAAGTCCACAAAACACATGTAGACTGGTTGGGCGAATTCCCACATACCCTCAAGGACCCTGCGAAGGATGTAGAGTTGGTCCACTGTTCCACGGCCGAGACGAAAACCACACTGCTCCTCCTCAATCTGAGGCTCGACTTCCTGACGGACCCTCCTCTCCAGCACCCCTGAATAGACCTTACCAGGGAGGCTGAGGAGTGTGATCCCTCTGTAGTTGGAACACACCCTCCGGTCCCCCTTTTTAAAAAGAGGGACTACCACCCCGGTCTGCCAATCCAGAGGCACTCTCCCTGTTGACCACGCGATGTTGCAGAGGCGTGTCAACCAGGACAGCCCCACAACATCCAGAGCCTTGAGGAACTCCGGGCGGATCTCATCCACCCCTGGGGCCTGGCCACCGAGGAGCTTTTTAACCACATCGGTGACTTCAGCCACAGAGATAGGAGAGCCCACCTCAGAGTCCCCAGGCTCTGCTTCCTCCAAGGAAGGCGTGTTGGTGGAGTTGAGGAGGTCTTCGAAGTACTCTGCCCACCGGTTCACAACGTCCCGAGTCGAAGTCAGCAGCGCCCAATCCCCACTGTACACAGTGTTAGTGGTGCACTGCTTCCCCCTCCTGAGACGTCGGGTGGTGGACCAGAATTTCCTCGAAGCCGTCCGGAAGTCGGCTTCCATGGCCTCACCGAACTCCTCCCACGCACGGGTTTTTGCCTCGGCGACCACCGAAGCTGCGTTCCGCTTGGCCTGTCGATACCCGTCAGCTGCCTCTGGGGTCCCACAGGCCATAAAGGCTCGATAGGACTCCTTCTTCAGCTTGACGGCATCCCTTACTGCTGGTGTCCACCAGCGAGTACGGGGATTGCCGCCACGACAGGCACCAACCACCTTACGGCCACAACTCAGATTGGCCGCCTCTACAATAGAGGCACGGAACATGGTCCACTCGGACTCAATGTCCCCCGCCTCCCCCGGAACATGGGAAAAGCTCTGTCGGAGGTGGGAGTTGAAACTCCTTCTGACAGGGGATTCCGCCAGACGCTCCCAACAAACCCTCACTATACGTTTGGGTCTGCCAGGACGGACCGGCATCTTCACCCACCATCGGAGCCTACTCACCACCAGGTGGTGATCAGTTGACAGCTCCGCCCCTCTCTTCACACGAGTGTCCAGAACATGCGGCCGCAACTCCGATGATACAACTACAAAGTCGATCATCGAACTGCGGCCTAGGGTGTCCTGGTGCCAAGTGCACATATGGACACCCTTATGTTTGAACAAGGTGTTCGTTATGGACAATCCGTGACGAGCACAGAAGTCCAATAACAAAACACCACTCGGGTTCAGATCGGGGGGGCCGTTCCTCCCAATCACGCCCCTCCAGGTATCACTGCCATTGCCCACGTGAGCATTGAAGTCCCCCAGCAGAACAATGGAGTCCCCAGTAGGAGTACTCTCCAGCACACCCTCCAAGTACTCCAAAAAGGGTGGGTATGCTGAGCTGCTGTTTGGTGCATATGCACAAACAACAGTCAGGACCCGTCCACCCACCCGAAGGCGGAGGGAGGCAACCCTCTCGTCTACCGGTGTGAACCCCAATGTACAGGCACTGAGCCAGGGGGCAATGAGTATGCCCACACCTGCTCTGCGCCTCTCACCGTGAGCAACTCCAGAGTGGAAGAGAGTCCAACCCCTCTCGAGAGAACTGGTACCGGAACCCAGGCTGTGTGTGGAGGCAAGTCCGACTATATCCAGTCGGAAATTCTCTGCCTCACATACCAGCTCGGGCTCCTTCCCTGCCAGAGAGGTGACATTCCATGTCCCAAGAGCTAGCTTCTGCAGCCGAGGATCGGACCGCCAGGGTCCCCGCCTTTGGCTGCCGCCCAGCTCACATTGCACCCGACCCCTTTGGCCCCTCTCATGGGTGGTGAGCCCATGGGAAGGGGGACCCACGTTGCCTCTTCGGGCTGTGCCCGGCCGGGCCCCATGGGTGTAAGCCCGGCCACCAGGCGCCTGCCAACGAGCCCCACCTCCAGGCCTGGCTCCAGAGGGGGGCCCCGGTGACCCGCGTCCGGGCAAGGGAAACTGAGATCCATTAATTTTACTCATCATAAGGGGTCTTTTGAGCCGTGCTTTGTCTGACCCCTCACCTAGAACCTGTTTGCCATGGGTGACCCTGCCAGGGGCATAAAGCCCCAGACAACTTAGCTTCTAGGATCATTGGAACACACAAACCCCTCCACCACGGTAAGGTGAAGACTCACGGATTGCAATTGTATAAAATAAAAAAACGATCACATTTGAAGGACTATGAAAGCAAACAGATTAGGAGATAGCTGAGTTTAAAATCAATTCTAAAGAGTAGCTGACAGACATTTGGTTTAATTAGTCTAATATATTGTCTAATCCAATCTTACTTACATTGCTCATATCTCTTTCACAATATTGAATTAACAGGGGGTAAAGGGCATCCTTGCTTAACACCATCTAATATTGGCACCTTCTTTGAAATTGTCATTATTCATGATTTACAATGGGCTTCATGATAAAATGTTTTAACCCAATTTATCAGAAAGTCGCCAGAGTGAGAAAAAATAATCATAATAACTCCACACATTCTTGAATGGGATACAAGTTCAGACGTGTGCAAAACATTGCTATGTGTGGGTGATGGCACACATCCTTAAAGAAAACAAACAAACATTTTTTCTTTTTAAGCTTTTATTATCTAACTCACTTTTGCGGTAGAAGTGAACCAGATGTCACCCATATTTGTTCCAAAAGTGATAGTGTGTCAGAAGAACTTCTCTTCGGCTAATAAAGGACATAAAAAGAAGCAGTGTAGCAATTATTTTTCTTTTTAATTAGCTTCATCTAAGGAATTATCCTGCAATAATGTAATGGCTCAATTCATCTCCCAAACCATCTGGTCTGAGAGAGCTGTACCTCTGGAGTTGATTGCTTTCCCCTGGTGTTATGTCCGGGTAATAGGCTGTTCAAAGGCTGCTGTGGGCTCGGACAGCTGAGTGGAGGTGGGGAAGGAGCAGCTGGCTGTGGCGTCATCGGCTGGTGCCTGTCGAAGGGCTTCCCAAAAGGGTTCAGCATGCCTTTAGTGCATGTACAGTATCTGTGTGTATGGAAATTTGAGTTTCTGTTTCACATTCTCCAGTAATTTAACCAGTAGGCGACATGCTTTGCAGCAGCAGCACAGTGAGTTAGCGGTTAGCACATAGGGCACCCAGTTCGAATGTCTTTGCAGAGCTCGGATGGTCTCCCTTGGCTTGAGTAGGATATTTGTTTTTACAGTACAATACGTGCCCGATGATTGCCCGGTGTGTGCAATTCTTAACTGAAGTCCGGAGGGATAGGCTCACAATTGACTTTAATAAGGACAAATGATCTTTTAAATGGTTGGATGGATGTTTTGTCAAAAGTAGCTTTGGGGGCTTTCACTTGTAAAGCCCTTTTTCAACTACAAGACACTCAATGCACTTCACACTGACTCCTCATTCACCTACGGATGATGTAACTGGAAGTTCAATATCTTGCTCAAGAACACTTAGCCCAGGTAGACATTGGATTTTAAATGGAAGTATTTAAAAAAAAAAATCTTAAAATGTTTTTTTTTCCCCTCTGGCAGACCCCTCACTTCACTTAAAGATTAAAAAAAGAATGCATTTAACAGTTTACGGTCATATTGTGTGTAGGGCGCTCAGATAATCTCAATACAGCTCCCCATATACAGAGCATAAAGAATTTCGTCCACCATCGATCAAGTGTCCAGTCCTCCGAGGGACACATGATCTCACAGACACGAAAACGACCAGGCTCTCCCGGCAAAAAGCCGAGGGCTGCTGAGTGTTTCCGAAGAGGAAAAGAGATGGGAGTGTTGTAAAGTGGCAATGTTGGCAAGGAATACTTGCTTTGGAAAATAATTTGTGCCAGCTATGGATCCTACTTTTAGTCAAAAATAAACATTTTTTTTCAACAAAGGAATGCTTTTTTTTAAAGTAAGTAAGCCATTATGGTCTTCCAGATCAGTTTAACTAATGTATCCTCAATTGTTTTTTTTTTAATGGAATTTGCTGGGAGACAGAAAGAGTCACTTTCTGACTTTGAATGTTTATTGAGGTCAAATAGGAAATGAGGAATACCGGACAGAAATAAAGTTGTGACATAATGACTGTAGTTGCAGCTTGCTTTGTTGTGACATGAGTATGATCGCGTACCGACAATTGGAGTACACTTGGAGTAGGTGTTTCTAATATGCAACAGCGTCTTACTGCAGGCAACAAACTTGTTTCGTCACTGCTCAAAAGCTATTTGACACTTGTGTGTGGCACCACAAATCCAGTTGACAGACAAATAGAGCACACATGTAAAATAAATGGAGATACATAAAATGCAATGTTACGCACGTCAATTAAGATGTGTGTGCTTGGGGAGGGGCCGGGGGCTATACGGAAGGGAGCGTTATTGAGGGTATCTTATCATCAACAGTTGAGCAACTTTATGGCTTCTAATATGCCCCCTGTCAGAATAAATTGTAAATAGATGGCGGCATTGTGCATTCAAAGGCGCCTTTGTCTCTGCTTCATTTACCAGCTGCTCAAACATAACCGAAGCATTTACTACACAGCGCAATCCACTATTAATATGAGGAGAGTCTCATGAGGAGAAGGGCTGCCTTACCTTGGACCGGACTATATGCAAATCTCGCTGTGACTTGAAAACTTTCCATGCACACAGCACACTAGCATTTGATTTCCATCCAGAATTCTCAATTAAAATTACACGGAGTTTGCATTTCATTACCTGAGCTGAGGGCGATTTGCAGGTCATTAAGCCCCCAACCTGTATCTGGCAACGTTTTGGAGGTGAACATCTGGGCTTGAGGAGGCAGAGCCCCTGGCTCGCCGTTATGCCTCTTGTCCACAAGGGCCAAGAGTATTAGAGGGTTATGCATAGCGAAAGTGGGTTTGCGTGGGCCGCAACAAATTGGCTTGTGATCACAATTGAAATGGAAAATCAGCCATGACTGTTGGATAGCAGTTGCCGTTCAGTCACCACTTGTAAATTTATGTTGATACTGCAGCCGTTTGCTTCCAAATGAATGTTGTTTTGAGTCTTCCATTGCACATCTTGAGGAGTCCTATGTCCCGTTTCAAAACACCACACTGGGCAAACATTTCATGGACTATAATGACCATATCTCATGTATTTTTCTCTAAATCTCATTTTTAGTGAATTGCAATTTTTCCCAATGAAACATCACGTGAGTTGATGGATAACTAAAAGAAATTACACACAATTACACAGTCTCTGAATTGTAAAGTATCACTCATGTGAGCAATAGGTTCATAGTCTGTCCATAATTCAGGCAATGATATTTAATTGACTTCATTTAAGATCATCATAATATATGTGGATTATGAAAATGGATCAACATGAAATGTAATGTATGATTTTAGTCATATCTGATTCAATGCTAATGGTATACTCTCACAACTCACCCAATTTGCATGAAGCACTCTGACAGAGAGGCGACCCTTGTGCGAATAAATGCGCATCTAAATATTCTGAATAATTAGTACATAGCAAAGGCTGCCAATCCCATTTGCCGAAGGGTTCCTACAAATGGATTAGTGCAAAAGGGTAAAAATCTCATTAATGGTTTCTCTGGATCTGATTTAGCATTTGTCATTACATTTGGAAAATTGCTGTCTCATGGATAAAATGTGCCCTTGCTTTACGTAATAAGTAATATCTATGCAAGGGCGGCCCGGTAGTCCAGTGGTTAGCGCGTCGACTTCACAGTGCAGAGGTACCGGGTTCAATTCCAGCTCCGGCCTCCCTGTGTGGAGTTTGCATGTTTTCCCCGGGCCTGCGTGGGTTTTCTCCGGGTACTCCGGTTTCTTCCCACGTTCCAAAAACATGCGTGGCAGGCTGATTAAACTCTCTGAAATTGTCCCTAGGTGCGAGTGTGAGTGCGAATGGTTGTTTGTTTCTGTGTGCCCTGCGATTGGCTGGCAACCGATTCAGGGTGTCCCCCGCCTACTGCCCGGAGACAGATGGGATAGGCTCCAGCACCCCTGGCGACCCTAGTGAGGATCAAGCGGTTCGGAAAATGGATGGATGGTAATATCTATGCAAAGAAGTGTTTTTCAAAAGGTTATGATATGCTTCCTGCTGGAAAGCATCCTACAGTCTGTGTGTGGAACAAGCAGTCTTTGAGGAAAAACAGCGAAGATAAATACAGCAAATCCTCACATTTAACGCAGCAAAACTTTCTCTATCTCTTTTCTGCAAATAATAATATTTCTTAGTTGGGGATTATGCTTTGCCACGGGGTCCTCCCATAATGTCTTTCAGCTTGTCAACTAACTGCAGTGAAGGTTTCCAAGATCACTTTCTATTGCAGGCTCTGACAGAGAAAGCTTTTCCTCTCTGTTATCATGCTCGCGCAGTGTTGGGATCTCACTGGAGATTTGCACGGTACAAGTTTTATTCGAGATGATATGCGGTAATCAGGCCCTTTGAGTCCTTCTGTCTGACGCTCCCCTCCTTTCTTTTCTCTGCCCTGACAAAAGCGGCTTCTGCCTGTGCACTCAAGTTAGCCAGTGTTTAAGCATTGCATCAGTCCACACGACACTCTGTTAAGCTTTGGGGGAACTGGGAAGACAGCGCAGCCTTTCAGATTTGTCATTGCGGCGAGCTCGATTTTTGCAACGCGCGGATCAATCCCTTGTTGGCCAGATGAGGACTCAGCTCGGGGGTGTTGCTCGTGCACATTTTTCCACCCTCTCTAACACAAAGTGTGAACAAGCAGCGAGCAGTCATCAAATATTCTCCTTTTTGTGTGTGGGTTTTTCTTTTTCTGTGTGTCAGATACAGTCATGTGTATTTGTTCTGCAGAGGGGCCCCCACCTCCATGCACTGATATCTCATTCCGTACAGGTACAATAGGATGTCATGGTGACGCCTAGTTATGCGGCGGAATTTATTGTCTGCACTGCAGCAGATTACCATTGCTTAACGTGCCACACATGAGGCTGGAAGAGGCAGCACCTTTCCCAGCGTGGCATCCTCCTGGTAAATCTGTTGAAAATCTTAAGACGTGCTGGGAAGCGCATTCAAGAGTTCCTGCCTTGCGACACACTGCAGCCGTGCTGCATGCCAGTCCGACGATACAATGGAGACACACAAAAAAAAGCGTCATATCCATGGGTTGGGTTGTCTATTGTCCTGGTTGTTGTACTTTTCTGCGTCGCACGGAAGCTTTCCCGAATAAGATACATCGATGCCACTCAAATGTGTATTCTTCCTTCAAACGCCATTACAAAACGCAGATTCCGCCTAAATAATTCAATGCCGCAGCTAGTCCAACGGGGGTTCAGGCAGGCATGAGCCTCAGGATGAATTTGAAGGGAAGGCTCTTTTTTTTTTTAACAAAAGACATGGATTTTCTTGCCGATACTTTGTCGTAAGACAAGAATGAATCTTTTGAAGTTGTTATCTGCATACGTGGGTCCTCACACTCAGACGGCAGGCTATAGGAGGATATGAAAGGTTTGGATTTCGTCTCCCGTGGGCAATCCTTGTGGCAAAACTCAGTTTGGGTTTTCGACTGTGTGATTCCGATTGCCCGGGGTTAAGCAAGAAGCAAAATGTTCAAAACATTTATTAAATCAACCCTAGTGTGTCTCTGCTCAGATCTCATCTGGAGGTAATTATAGACTTGCCTACAGCAGAAATGTGATGGTAGTATTTTCCCCAATAACACTTCACTGCATTTGCATATTGTAATACTTCAAAAGTTAGATTTTCTTGTCTCAATTCATTGCACTTGTGTCACATCTGTCGTGTCGAGGGAGAAGTTACTGAGAGGTGCAAAGTATCGTCGCTCACCTAACCTTCCCCGCCCCCCCTTTTATTTACTTTCTTTAGAAGGGTTTGAATCTATTTTAAACTGTATTTTTAAAAAATCACATACTCTTCACACTGTACACATGTTAAAGGCATTTAAAGGCGTAAAAGTTAGATTTTTAATTTGTGCTTTACTTTTGCACCAAATCAGTCTTTTTTTTTACTGACCACTGCTTATTTACCTTTATCAGAAAAATACAAAGCTTGTATCGTGATGCCTTTGTGTGTTAATGTGATCCTAAAATAACAGCTTCAAAATGATGTCTATGATTTGAGCAACGTTGAATCCCCAACTGAAGCGGATCGGCTTGATCACCTCTCATGGTGTGTTGTTGTTGCTGCTGCTTGATTATTTAAGTGCAGGCCAGGCGTAAACTTGGCCATGTTAAAGTTTGACCCATTGTTATTGTCATATACCACATGCACTGTATTAGCATTTGACCTCTTAGATTCTGACTGTCTTTTGCCTCTTCCATCCTCTTCAGCTTGAACGTAAACACTGTTGTTGGGTGTTGAAGAGAACTGTTCGGAAATAAATACATCTTGAATTTAACAATAGAATGCAATGTTAGTTTTCAAGTGGAATTTCATTTGTATTTGACTCTGTGGCGTAAAAGTATAATTTGATTTTGGATACTTTGGTAATACTTCCACCAAATCTTCCCCCGCGGCTATTCTAATTCATCCCAAATGTGACTCTCCAGTGATCACAAAGGCAAAATTGATTTCATCCTTCTATTAATTTTCTGAGGTTAAGTGCTCTCATAGGATGGTGAATGACTTGAACAAACCTTCATCTATGTATTTATTCGGGAGTGGGGTGCCTGTCATTTTGCAGGCTTCCACTGTGAAGGTTTGGTGTGTAATTTCACAAAAAGCCATTTTACTGACATGACACAATGCAAACTGCTTAAGTGCTCTGACAGGCCAAACTGTTTGTGAGGGAGGGTTGAGTATAAGACGTGGAACAGAGGCAGAATGGTGCCAGTGTGACGGCGCTGAGTGAAGTTGAATGCCCAAGACACACTACATATTCCCTCTGTGTGGAAAGCAACTGTCACATTTGCAGTGGTGTCGCCAGGCATGTACCGTAATCATTTCAAGACACAAAGCCTGTGTCGAATTGAGGAGGATCAATGAAGAATTGGGACCAGCAGGTTACAGTGTACATGTGGAGACCTTTTGACTTCAGATGTCTTTTCAATCAGACGGATTGAGGTTGCTTTATTTCAAAACAGCAACCTGCGCAGGGCTGACAAACATTACTGACTACTAATACTAACATTTTGCATTGGATATCATTTTACATGCTTCGCTCTCAATAATTCATCCAGTAGACAGACAGAGATATCAAAGAAACCGCATAGGGCAAAATGGGTTGTTAAATTGTGCATGGGCGCAGGGTAAAATGAGCCATCTCCCGTTTTTTCCTCCTTGCGTTCCCTCCCACCACCCCCCCCCCCCCCCCACCCCGTTACACCCTATACACCCTCACTTCTGCCTTTCTCCCTTCCTCCGGATTTCCTTTCCACCCTCCCTTCCATGATTAAAACTCATTCAGGAGCATCCATTTTCATACCCGTTTTTAAAAAAAAGTCCTTTAAACTCATTCAGCACCAGCCATTTTCAGACCCGTTTGAGAAAGAAAACGTTTTGACTTTCAGTCTTGGGAAAAAAAAGCCAGGAAAAAAGAAAACTTAAGTACATGGGATTGAATGTGTGAAGTCTGAAAAATATGTCTTTGGGAGTGAATGAGTTAAGCTGGAGAATACATGTCTGTTACGAATGAAATCAGTCTTGTCCTCAAATACTTCTGTATTCATTTCTTTGACACAATTATACAATAAGGCCTAAAACTGTTACACCCGCGCTGCAAGAAGGAGAGATACCGACGCTCGTTCCTACCGACTGCTGTCAGGCTGATGAATAAAAAATAACAATCATGATAATGATAATAATTAAATGATGTGAAGGTAAATTGTAAATAGTACTGTGATTTATCCATTTGTGTTCATATTGTATTTAATTGAAAGATGTTTGTTGTTGTTGTTTTTTTTCTCTTCTTCTTTCTACATACATTCTTGCTGCTGGAGGCTGTAAATTTCCCCATTGTGGGACAAATAAAGGATATCTTATCTTATCTTATCTTATCTTAAAAGTCCAGCTTTTCTTTCAGCATACTGCAGGTCTGAGAATGTTTCAGCGTGTGCCCAGAAAGAAAACATGAAAGCTGAGTCCTTGTAAAACAATGTTTTTTGAAACACAAAAGGTGAGTACTTGTACAAGAGGATGTTTATTGGAATCTCTGTTAACGTGATCATCAATGATAAATGTACAAATGGAGCCTTCATCCTCATCATCCATCCTCCCCCCCGAACTCTCCCTTTCATCTATTCGTTCCTTTAGTCTGGATATGCATCATCGTAAAGGCTTTATTCCATAGATGTATTTGTACGCTGCTGAACAGGTGATCTACAGTATTATGACAATGCACATTGATGCAATCAGTGTTTGTGATGAAATAAAAACACTCATAAATTAGATGGGTCAAGTTGAACCACGAGTTTCAACTCTTACCTCACCGTGTTGTTCAGCGCACTCCATGGCTACCATATTGAATTTAGTTATTCATTTATTTAGCCCCCATAGTTGTTATGGTGCACGTTTATGCTAATTATAGTACTCAGTTTTGCAGCTCTTAGATATGCAATAAATGTATAAAACGAATGTAAAACTACTTCTTGACAGTGTAAGTATGCTTCCATGAGTAAAAACTGTTTGTGGCGTGGATTGAAACACAAAACCACTTCTTCCATGTGGCTCTTACCTTCACAGATTCCATAAAACCGAGTCTTCCCCATAAACCAATGGTCACATGCTCATTTTTTTTCATGGTTTCTTATCAACAAAGGGTGGGTTAACTTGACCACACCTATTCCCTAAAAATTGGATGGGAAATCTAAGAAATACTGTCATGAGATGAAATGCAAAGATAGAGCTAAATAGAGGACTACACAGCAGTGCTTTGATTTCTGTGTGCATCAGCTCCCAAGTTTTACAAGTAATCACTCAGTCAATTTTTTTTGCTTCAAGTTGCAAGCCAAAATTTGAGGCATGCCTTTCTTCCTGCGTGCAACTCACCATTTGAGTAACGAGGAAATTGAGTTACGATCAAGTTAAGGCAGCACTTTTCAGTCTCTAAATACATGACAGCATATCATAGTAATGCACAGATGTGTTTGAGGACAATTCCATCATCGCTGAATTTGTGTTGCCTTTAGAGTCACTGTCAACTTTAAGCTCGCTGTAAAGCTTTTTTTTTCCTCATGGCTAACAGGACTAAAATAATATTTTTTCTTAGTTTGAATTCCATTAGTGATGATGCTGTCAACCGTTAAAATCACAAGTTGACAGTTTCTTTTTTTTTTTTTTTTACAGATCAGCATAAGTGTAAATGTTCAAATGTTCAAGTGGTTTCATTGGAGTGTTTGCTTATGTACTGTACTTGTTTCACTTTTGAGTTAGCAATAGTCACTGGCAATGCAGCTGGCGCAATGCTCACACTGCAATTAACACTTAACAGGAAACTCCAGCACATTTTTTTTCAGTTCCATCAGAGGATGCCAAATGCAAGACAGTGCAGTGTTCTTGTCTGTGCTGAAAAGCATGACACCTCACTTTCCTTACAGCCGAAGTAATGCTTTTACTTGTTGAGAGCCATTCATATTCACCAACAATAGCATTGTGGGGTGCGGGTAAAAAAAAAAAAAAAGCAGTCATGTTTGACAAAAGAAGCAGTTTCATCCTGGAGGCAATCCATACATACTGTATGTATTGCAGTGACAGCAGTAATGGCGCAGGGTGAGAAGCATACAGCCGGCACAATTGTAATAAAAAAGTATTTTACACCCTTTCATTGCAAAAATAAATCTGAAAAGTAGAGTCAGTAAATGTGGATTGAGTGTCCTTCAAGGATAAGGCTTTTATTTAATATAAGTGGTCATGATGTTCTCTTAATACTGGATAATGGAAAGACACTTTGAGAAGAGGACTGAGGAAAATGTACAAAATGTAGACATAGGGAACAGATGGTCGTTTTCTGCTTGCAGGGTTCTCTTTCCTCACTGGTCCATACGACATCAAAACTGCCTTCAAAAGTCAACTTTTTCTTCTGTTTCCTCAAATTGCCAAGCCTTTCAAGGAAGCAGAACTGCTGCATGAAAATATTGTGCTGTTTAAAAAAAGGAAATAGTGATAGACAAGTCATATTAAAGTATGTTGAGGCCCATTAAAATGAAAACATCGGATGCATGCAAAGGGATATACTACAGCCACCAAAGCGTACTAATTGCATTCGTTCCTCCAAGAGCTCCACAAATGTTGAACCTGGATTCTCAAGCGTGTTGGCAGCAAGCTGTGAGAAAGCAGATGACTGGCTTCAAACAAGTAGCCGTGGAGATAGGATGTAAAATCTTGACAAACACTGAGAGAGCTACACTCCACATCCTTGTCGTCTCACCCCTGACAGGCTTCCTCATGCATGAATTCAAAGCTGGTAAAACCATGACTGGATTCATTTTGATCTGACGTGTGTCATGTAGATGAGTGGAGTGCTTTTCACTGTACTGTGTCCACCACAAGATGTGTAGGCGATTGGCCCATGATTTCTGTTTGAACCAGTCACAAAACCGGGACCAATGTAGCTCGCTTCTGTTTCAGGGTATTAATTGTGTGATTTAAAATAGCAACACAAGTACCAACATTAACACACTTCACTTACTTTTGTCTTGATGTTGTGGAGAATGCAAATTAAAACGATAAAAGGAAAGCAACGGCTGTGTTTTTCGTGTGAGTGTGTCATCTTGAGGTTCTGTATTTGCGGTGGAATTGCATCAGATTCTGTAATGTTGGCTGTCTGTGCGCTTTCTTTACCCTCGGGGAGGACTCGCAAATTGGAAAATTGGGAAGAACTGCAGAAAGGGATTTTTTTTTTCTTATTTTCACTTGCAAGGAGGAAACAGAAAAAGCCCCCAAGCCACTTTTTGGGTGGGAGGGACACCAGCGTGCACCAGTTTAGAGTTGAAAACACGACAGAGACAAACTCCTCAATCTTTTATTGTCACAAATATACTTTAACATCAATTTCACCATAATTGACGTGTTCCAAATTATGAGGCCCACAGCCTTTATCGTAAAATGTATTGTGTGGCCCATTGGCATTGTTGAATACAATGGAACAGCAGACCCTTGGCCTCACTCTCAGGTGTGTTTCCAAATATGCTCCGAGTGCACTCTGCTTCTTCCAATGCACCGTTCTCAGTCATGTTAGGCGTTGAAGTAAATATAGTAGTAAATAAATAATAAATGCAACCATTGCTGCATGACCCTTTCCAGCCCATTTCTAAGATGGAAACTTGAGCAAAGAAAAGCAAAGTTGGACGTCACTTGCAGGTCAAACGGAATTTGGAACATTTTTTCACTGAAATATGAAATAAGACTGACTGCTTTCGAGGAATTCAACATGAAGAGCCACTACCCGACGAAATATGCAAACTACGACAGGCTGACTGGGAACGAAGGGTGTGAAAAAAGCAACTGGAAGCTGAATGGTCTGCCCGAATCATTTTGACCTCACCAAATCCGGCTCTCTATATAATTCGCCTTGGGATTTTATATATATACTAGCTGATGAGCCGCCCGTAGGGCGGCTCATCAGCTAGTTCCTGCGGAAGGCTGGTAAGGTGGTGGTTCGCCGCCTTCCGGGCGGCTCATCAGCTAGTTCCTGCGGAAGGCTGGTAAGGTGGGCCTTCGGCCCACAAAAGTGTTGTTGCTTGGTTCAACTTTTTGTTCATCTTCATTGCTTATCGCGAAAATAAAGAGATGTTTAGCTCTACTAAATAACTAACAATTTCATTGCAATGCTTGTGGGTAGACAACATTTTTTCGCTAAGATGCCCGCGCGATCGTAGTGAGCCACTGCCTGAGCGGCGCGCAGTGGCGGCGCGCAGTGGCGGCGCGCAGCGGCGCGGTGAAGTAGGTACGTTTTGAAAAGGGACAGACGGAAGGACAGACCGCGTGCAGGACGACGCGCAATATATATATAGATTTTTAATACAAGCCAAATACAGTCCACCAGTTTCCCAGAACAATTTAAAAACCCTCTTCCAAAAATTGTTTTCAAAAATTTACAAAGATTGTTTTCAGGCTGTCAACATGAAATCAATTCAGTGGAGTCATTTTTAGGATTTTATTTAAAACAGAAAAACATGCACTGGATTTCCAGCAGTATCGATTTTTTTTTTAATTAAATCCTCAAAAATATGTAATAAAAACGCATGGAATAGTGTGAGAATCAGCCAGTCGAGTCAATATGACAAATTCCAATGAAGTTAATACATTGTCTAATATGTAAATGAAAGGGTGAATTATTTCCCATTCTTTCTTGATGATCAACTTCAGTTGCTTGACAGTCCTAGGGTTTTAAAATGCGGCAGTCACCCTATTTCAACGGGAGACTGGTCTGGAATGCTGGCAGTCATGCTGTTAAAACGCATGCAGAAGTTGGCCTGGCATTGTCTTCTTGAAATAAGCATGTACTGTATGTCCCTAAAGATGAGATTGCTTGGATGCCAGTCGGTATCTTTCAGCATTAATTGGGCATGAGTGGTGAACCTTGTCCCATCCTTGCTTGTGAACAACTGTACGTTTTGGGTATGGTGCTGATCACCTGGGGAATGTTCGAAACAGGCAGGGAGTTGGCTTTTTTTGTTTGTTTGTTCGTTTGTATTTTGTGGCCCGGTGGGCCAGTGGTTAGTGTATCGACCTCACAATGTAGAAGTGCAGGGTTGGATTCGGGTTCCGGCGCAAGCCATTTGAGCATTTATTCCAAATCCCTGATATCAAACATAAATGTGTTACACTAGTTCGATCTCTTTCAGCACTAGTTCGACACTCGGCCACACTAGTGACACCGAATGTCGAACTAGTTGCATACAAACTCCAACTTGTCATTAATTTTCAGCAACATGTTAACTTGTCAATCATGGATTATTCTAACATGTGAACTTGTGACCCATGATTTCCTGCGCTAGTAAACAAGTGTGAGCTGAAATACTCACTAGTTTACTAGTGGCAGATAAAACAGTAGCTAGTTTACTAGTTAAATCCCCTTGATGCCTTGATATCTAACTAGTGAGTGTCAAAAATATTACTTGTTCACTGGTGATGCCCCAAATATTTACTAGTTGCACTAGTGTGACATTTAATGTCGCACTAGTTCAACTGGTGAGGTCTTAAATGTTCACTAGTAGAACTAGTGGATGCCAACCTGCTCACTAGTAAGCTAGTTGCACAAAATATAATGAGGAAGTGGGGCAGATATGTGGCTGCAGGATTCCTATTGGATCTGCAGTTAAAATACACCAATCGGGATTCTGATTTTGTCATAATCACACCCACTTCATTTGCATGTTTTACACTAGTTTACAAGTTGTCCTGAGGATTTGCAGCTAGTTCACTAGAGGATGCCCATTATTGGTTACATGTCGATGAGTAAATCCAGAAATCCAAACTAGTAAACTAGGTGCAATCGATTTGACCTTACACGTTAACTAGACAGTTTCAAAATGTGAACATGTTCACTAGTCAATGTAGAGATATCCACTAGTTACACTAGTTGGGCTCATTTTACCTGTACTTGTTACATAGTGATACACATGTTTCCTCACTAGTAAACTAGTTGGGTACAGAGTGACACAATAGTAAGCAGGTGACACAGATTTTCATATCACTAGTTAACTAGTGGAACGTATTTTGTCTCACTTGTCAGGCTCAATGCTGAACATGTATAGACTTTGACTGAACATGTTTGACAAAACTGGGCACTAGGTGGCGTACACACATCTAGTTTACTAGTGAAATAATTACATTTGGCTAGTTTACATGTTTGGCAGTTACAAACCTTTACAAGTTCACTAGTTGTGCACACATGTCAACTAGTAAGCAATATTATTTAGCTAGTACGATGTACATGCCAGGTAGTATGCTAAAACATGAGCTGGTGCAACAAAAATCCCTACATGTTAGATATTTGTTGCACTCGTTGTGCACAGTCGCTCACAAGTGCTGATTAACACCAACAAGTGAAAAGAAAAGCCCAACATGTAGGAAAAATGTCAAACATGTTCAGTCAAACCTTGCACAAGTTCATTTCTTGGTCTGACTAGTGAGACAAAATGCCTCCCACTAGTTAACTAGTTGAATAAACACGAGCGTCTCTAGTGAACTAGTGGCTCACTCTGGACTCAACTAGTTTACTAGAAAGAAAACATGTGTTTCACTAGTTCACAAGTGAGTTCGAAATGAGACCAACTAGTGCAACTTGTGGAAATTGTCGCATTTACAAGTTAACTAGTGAACATTTTGAACCGCACTAGTCAGCTAGTAAGGTTTGGAAGATCCAACTAGTGTAACTAGTGGACATAATATGCCTTAGCTAGTGATCAATTTTTAAACTGACAAGTTCACTGCTAAGGCTAGACCACCTTAACTAGTGTACCCAGTGGACATTTGGCCCTTACAAGTGATCATGTCAACTATAACATGCGATCATTCATGTCTCAGTTGCGAGTCGAACACGGACATGTTCACAAGTGGGCTGCATGCAAATGAAGCAGGCGGGACAAGAATTTTGATTGGTCAGCATTCAGAGAATGAATATTCAGTCTTAAAGCTTTGACCCTTACGCGCCCGGCTCATAATACCTGAAGAAGAAAGTACAGTAGTGATTTTATAAAAACAATTCATACTTTTGATGAATCTCTTTGTCTCTCTCTCTCCACTGCGCCGCTCAGGCAGTGGCTCACTACGATCGCGCGGGCATCTTAGCGAAAAAATGTTGTCTACCCACAAGCATTGCAATGAAATTGTTAGTTATTTAGTAGAGCTAAACATCTCTTTATTTTCGCGATAAGCAATGAAGATGAACAAAAACTTGAACCAAGCAACAACACTTTTGTGGGCCGAAGGCCCACCTTACCAACCTTCCGCAGGAACTAGCTGATGAGCCGCCCGGAGGGCGGCGAACCACCACCTTACCAGCCTTCCGCAGGAACTAGCTGATGAGCCGCCCGGAGGACGGCGAACCAGCTAGTATATATATATATCTATCTATATCTATATATAGATATAGATAGATAGATAGATAGATAGATAGATAGATAGATAGATAGATAGATAGATAGATAGATAGATAGATAGATAGATAGATAGATAGATAGATAGATAGATAGATAGATAGATAGATAGATAGATAGATAGATAGATAGATAGATAGATAGATAGATAGATAGATAGATAGATAGATAGATAGATAGATAGATAGATAGATAGATAGATAGATACACACATACAGTGGAGCGTTTTGTGGCTTACATGTTCACTAGTAAGAGTCAAAATGATCTTACTAGTGAACTAGTAGGTGTTTTGTTGCTTACATGTCAACTAGTAAGCTTCAAAATGATCTTACCAGTGAACTAGTGGGCGTTTTTTGGCTTACATGTTCACTAGTAAGCGTCAAAATGATCTTACTTGTGAACTAGTAGGCGTTTTGTTGCTTACATGTCAACTAGTAAGCTTCAAAATGATCTTACTCGTGAAATAGTGGCCGTTTTGTGGCTTACATGTTCACTAGTAAGCTTCAAAACGAGCTCACTCGTTAACTAGTGGGCAATATGGAATAAATACTCAAAGGGCTTGCCAGGCAACCTTACCTCTCTGAGCTCATCCGCCCCTACACACCTGCCCGGCGCCTCAGGTCTGTGGACCAGACATTATTAGAAGTACCAAGAACTAAACTGAGGCTCAGAGGGGATCAAGCCTTTTCTGTTGCTGGTCCTTCTCTCTGGAATGACCTCCCACTGAACATTCGGCAAGCCTCCTCGCTGCCCATCTTCAAAGCCCTCCTCAAAACTCACTTGTATTCTTTGGCATTCGACTCAGCATGACTTAGATTTATTCTTTGTTTTACTGTTTGGTGCTTTCTACCGCCTTTATTACCGATTCGTCTTACTGTTTATTGTGCATGTTAAATTGCTCCATGTACAGCACTTTGCAGCGATGGCTGTTTGAAAGTGCTCTATAAATACTGTTGACTTAACTTGAAAGGTATCGAACGAGTGTAACAACACACTCATGTCTGATATCAGGGATTTGGAATAAATGCTCAAATGGCTTGCCATACCAGCCTCCCTGTGTGGAGTTTGCATGTTCTCCCCGTCCGTGCCTGTGTGGGTTTTCTCCAGGTACTCTGGTTTCCTTCCACATTCCCAAAATATGCGTGGCAGGTTATTGGAACACCCTAAATTGTCCCTAGGTGTGGTTGTGAGCATGTATGTGTGCCCTGCGATTGGCTGGCAACCGGTTCAGAGTGCCTCCTTCCTACTGCCCAAAGACAGCTGGGATAGGCTCCAGCACCGTTCGCGGCCCTTATAAGAAAGATAAAGCAAAAAATTTTTGCTCCAGTCTGAGCTTTTTTGCAGGCATCAAATTCAAAATGAGACATTTGTAGGAAAATAAATAAATAAATAACAACAGCAATGCTCATTTGTTTGAACACAAAATATACTATATTGTCTTTGTCGCGCATTTAGTTGAAGATAGTTTGGAAATGATTTTTAAATCATCGTATTTTGTTTTCCCAACGTTTTGCAATACTTTCCAACTTCATTGGAATTGTAGCTTGTATTGACATTGCATAAGAGACATTATCAAGGCATTACACATGGTGGAACTGATCTAAATTACACAAGAAAACCCCAAGTTACCCCCACATAAGCAATTAGTGAACTGGTCAGTGAGGCAACAAAAACAGAGCGTTCACTGTTGACTGCACACTTTCATTGCTTATACAACCTCATAACTTTTCATAATAAACAAATAATAATCAGATTATGTTGAAACGATTTTATGCATTCTGCCAAAAAACAGGCATGAATCTTATTGCTCAAGATTCATGGACTCAAACAGCATTTTACAGTACATTTCAGATTGCGTTTTGACACACTACTGTGAGTCGGCGGAAAATAGTTCTTAGGTCCACAATTGAATGTTGAGATCTTTTTTTCGATGTTCTATTTTTTTATTGCTATTTAGGAAAAGAGATCTTAATATGTTGTTCTGTCTGTACTGTTATAATCTGTAAAGGTGACATTGGCATATTCATTGGAGAAAGTTAGCGGAATGACACAACTACAAGAGCAAAACTTTTATTGACAATAAAACATGCATTGCTCCCAATACGATTTCTGTTTAACCCATTTCGCAATTAGCAAAGCAAGCAAACGATTTATTTGCCCTCTCCATATTTGCCCCGTGTTACAACATTATTGAAGCATGTCAAGAGGTTTTTTTGGTTTCTCTTGTTGAGAGTGACTGTAAAATGGCAGTGATTTTGAGTCCTAGCCTGCTCCTGGTATCAGCCTCTTCCTGTTGCAGATGGGCCGTGTGAAGCATCTCCGTATCAGCCCATGTGGCTCAAGCATGACAGCACGTGCGTGGAAAGCGTTGGACAGATGGGACGTGTCTGATATCTTTCACTCAGCGTAATGAGATGAGAACATCCTTCAGCGATCCCACGGCCCGTCTGATGGCAAGAGACATGGTGCCCACTCGTACGGGAGGGATCTCTCCTCTCTTCAAAGATAATGAGATGACAATGAATTCAACTATCATTAGATGGAGGCTGGCTTCCAAGGGGAGAGGAGTGAGGAACGAACGTTGTACGGAACTCGTCTGCCACCTTTGATTAGCCAAGAGAAGCAACTGTCGTTCTTTGTCTATGGACTCATGAAAGATCTGCTATCTACTTCATCGCCGCCAGTGCGGCTTAAAGGCGAGAGTTGCTTTTGTAGCTGTTGAACCCACCTCAGTAGTTAGCAAAACAGGAGCATGCATTTCGAATGTCACTGTCGTAAAAATCTGTGAATCCAGTCACATTGCTCCCCGCAACCCGCCACATTTTTTATCGTGTGAAATCAATTTGCCAGAAGCCAAAAAGACAAGAGGCAAACTGTGTTTTTCCTGACATGGCTCCAGTGCAGCACATCAAAAGTGCTGTGTTAATGGGCTTACTTATGTTGGCATGATGGGAAAATCTTTTTTGAAGTTGACAATTTGTTAAAGCACTTGTACAAGGACCTACCTTGTCTTTTGTCCCCGCGGTGAAGATGATCCCCTACGTGCAGTTTATTTTTTGTGACATCTAAACCTTTTTTTCTCCACTGTAGACTTCTTTCGAGCTTTCAGGTTTGGGAGAGAGAGTTGCACTATAGAGTAGAGGATAAACGTCATCGTTTAGGTGTTTTGAGAAAGGAATAACAAAACACAACTCCCCACACTGAAAGAAAACTTTGCATACAATACATAAATAACATTCAAATGCAAACTGAAATCTGCAAAATTTTCAGAACGATGAAAACACAACACAGTTAAAAAAATATAGGCTGTGTTCACACTGCAGCTCAACTCAGATTTTTTTTCATGCAGTGTGAAATGTACATTATTATTTTAAATTTTTTCCAAATCTGACCAGGGCGTATTTCGTGTGTGAATATACATCTCATCAATACACAACCGCGCTGGACGTCATCAAATCGTGCTCATGGGGGAGAGTGCTTCTGGAGACAGCCTGCTGAGCTGACAATCGTCTGTTATTTTGAGTGACATTGTTGACTATATTTATGACTTTAATTTAATCCCACTTCAAACATAGAGTAGAAAGCGAACATTTTGGTGATAGCCACACTGATTATTCATTTATGAGTACACACGACAATGACGTGATGTCCTCTTTAGTACACATCTGCAAGAAATTGGAAATATTTCTCTGTGCTTCCACCTCGCTCTACTCTCAAGTTGAGATGAGCCCCCCTAGACATGGGTTCATTACTTCCATAAACGCTGTGCTTAGTGACGTCAACTTTTGTGCATGTCATTTGACATCATGCTTTATATGCAGGCGTGTCACATCACAGATGTGTTCTGTTCAGTTTGAAGTTGCGTTTTTTTTTTAATGCAACTGAGTACATAAAAAAAAAAAGATGAAACAAATAATCCGAATAGGGCATTATATCATGTTGAACATAGACATAGTCAGTCACGCCTTCTGTTTCTGAATCATCGTTTTTCCTCTGCTGCCTTGGTTTTTTGTTCATCAAATTTGAGAGGGAAAATGGGGCCAGACAGCGACTATTTTTTTTTCACAGATCATTTCACTAATGTCATGGTGTCAGGTAATAATATCCTGCTGGCAGTTTTAACAAATATGACCACAAATATTTGTGCCCCCATCCAAACCTCTTTCTACATTTGTTTAACAATTAAAAATGTTAACGTGTTCCCTAAAGCATTGCCTCTATGTGGAACGGTTCCAGGTTGACGTTGAAACAGATTCGTTGAATTTTCCATTTCAGTTTCCTATTCAACCACCGCCCCAGGTTGTGTTTGACTCTGTTTTATATTAACTCATTGAAGGAAAATATAGTTTTCATTTTATTTTCCCTTTTTAATTATTTAAATCGATAACACATAACGTCCACTTTTGGCAAATCTCTCAACTATTACCCAGTTGGATAATTCTCCAGAACACACACATTATATTTTTGTTTTCTTCCAAGTAAAAAAAGAAATGCTGTATAAATAAACACCCTTGCAAGACCAACTATTAATATAAAACGGCTCCCAACTCGTGTCTTGTTGCACACTTGTCACATCTCGTTTCATCCTTGCAGCTCACTGTCACACAAAATAAATAAATTGAGAGACAGATAAAAGAGTTATAAAAAAAAATCTGGGAACTAAGATCCAAAATAGCACGATCTGTCTGCTTTTGTCAAGCAATTACACACGATTGTTTCAAAGTCTGTGATACCTCCATCCCTTTAAAACATGACAAATCATCTCTCGAGTTGGTTGATTGTAGGCATCTCCTTAAAATTCAGCAAGATGTTCATTTGAAAAAAGAGCGAGAAGACACCTCTGCTTCCAATTTCCTGTCATTTCATCATTTTGATATTTCTGCGGGGTGATTAGCTCAAGTATTCATCCTTAGCTTTCCTAATGTCACTTGGCGCGTTTAATAATTGCCGTGTTGTGACGTGCTTCGATTACAACCTAGGCGCTCTCTGCTGTGCAACAGCACCCTCTTTTGATCTTTTCTGATATGATAAAGTCACCGTGAAGGAGCGTGCTCTTTTCATGAGTGATCGTATTGTAAAGCTCCTGCACTGTGAAGGTTGCAGGGCAGAACTCACACGGGATAATACAGTTGAATGCATGCACTTTTGAATCATCACAATAAATGCGCTACAGCAGGGGCGGTACTTTGCGTTAGGAATGGGGGGCGGGGGGGGGGGCATGTATGATTGTCCCTCTCACAGTAACAATAAAAATCATACATTTGTGGGGGAGGGTGCTACAGTGGTTGGGTGCTATTGTTGTTCCAGTGCGGTGGGCTTTGGCACCCCCTTTGCGCCCTCTGGCACCCCTTCCTCCATTCGAGTGTTCTTATTAAGACTGGCACAGTTTGAAAATCACAAATATATATATTTTTTTCAACAAACAGAACAGTGCGAACAATTACTGTTGCTCTTGTAGAAATAATAGACCACATTCCCTTCTTTATTTTGATAATCTCCCTTTTAAAAGTTTGATTTTCTTATAATCATTCACCTCTGTCAAAATCACGTAAGCAGGTGCAGTTATTTATATTGTAATATCTGTTTCTTGTATTTGTGTGACATCATAGGGAGGGGAGGAGCCAGGTTGGGGGGAATATTGGCTCCGGGAGTTAGTCTGAATGTGGAGCGTATGGGCGTGAGTTGTGGCGAACAGCAACTCCTTGAATGTGTGTGTTTATTACTTATTTTGTTATTAAAAATGATTAAGAGTATCAGCGACTGCGAGCATCCTTCTCTCCGCTACTGGGGGGCATTACAATATTGTGCACCCTTTGTCATGCTTTTGGGGCTCAAATGAAAATTTCTCTTTACGTCGGCTAATTGGCACCATAAAGGTAGCATGAACATACCGTCACTCACTACACAATGTATGTACAGTATTTTTTCAGACATTTGGACCTTTACCATTTTGATTTTGTGATTCATAGCTGGTCCGAAGTTATTGCAAGTTGGAATGAAATCTCAGCCCTCCTCAGTCTTGCTCCACACAGTCTGCTCAAGTCACCATGCTCCAGTCCTGTTTTAGGAATTCCAAGCATGCAAAGTATCAATCTATATGTCTATGCCCACTCTTTTTACTGTGGTTCATGTCACATTACTTGCTGAATTCATGTGTAGCGGTACTTTCATGGGTTTATTGCAGATAAGACAAATAGTTTCTCTGAATCTCCTTGGCGGATGTAAGATTGATAATGAGCTAAAGTATTTTTCAGAGAGGGACTTGGTCAGTCCAGTGAGTCTGTCAGTGAGCTGCCGTCAGTTTTTCGTGCCGGCCCAGTCCGTCAGAGTCGTCGGCGACAGCCGAACAGCATTGAGAATGGACCGGTACCACGTCACACCCACAGATGCTGCACACCTGACACGCAGCCAAACATAATTAAAATAAACAACAACAACAGTGTTTTATATTAACGTGTCCCATGTTTGTTTTGCTTTGTTTTTTTAAGTATCACCACATTGCGCATGTGTGTCCGTTGCTTGTATTTGTTTTCTTTCTATTTGCCTGTGCGTAATGTAGAAAGTTGGTTCTCAACACTGATTGGTTGTCGCCGATGAGGGATGGACTACTGGGCCATGTGGGTTGACTGGAAATGTTCACCTCTGCTATTTTCTCCAGGGTTTTTTTTCGTGCCCTGAGCAAGTCGAGCTCAAAGCGAAGTCTCATTGTGTATGGATGTAGTTTGAGTGACGAAGGCTTTCCCGGGCAATGGAAGTGGCTGCTCTCATTCTCTTTAAATTCATCGCAGGAGAAGCTCGCTCAGTCTTTGACATGGCCAAAGGAGAAACGGACTCGCTGGAGTCCATCCACGGTAAGTACATTCCAATGTAACTGCAAGCAGACCTCTACGGATGGTTGATGTAAAGTTGGTGAGGGTGAGATCATAGACCACCAGTGGAAAGTATTAAGGAATTTTAGCCTTAATATGAGTACTCTTGGTACAAGTCTCTTTCCTGAACATCTGTTAAAACAAAGAACGTAGTGTTAAGTTTATATCTTCTTCCCCCTTGAGTGATTAACAGCCCCCAAGGGTCTCCTTTTGCACCCCCATCTCAGCAAAGTCCCTGAAGGCTGTCAAGTTTCCCTTAGGAGGAACTCCTGTCTCAGGATGTATGCACAGCAAGTGAAGTCTGGACTTTGTCATCATGCCAAGCTCGAACTGCATTGACCTTTCTTTGTTTCTTATTTTTACATAAGGGGAAGGACTGCCCGCCCCTCATTAACATATTATCCCTGTATAAACGTGAGACTGTATTTTTCCCTTGCTTCCTGACAAGATCTGAAAGTCTCAGAAGCCCGAATCGATTCGTATGATGTTGTGATAAACCGCAGAAAAGACGACGTGGTGTTGGGTCTTCTTCCGCCTTATAGAGAAATGAAAGAACCTGTGTCCAAGGAGGACCATAAGGAAATAGACAGATGCCTTCCACCCCAATAATTCATGTCCGTCTGACAACATCCTTTTTTCGCCTCCCAATAAAGCTGTTTCGCGACTCAGTGGGGTGTTTCAAAACATATAAAGATAATAACGTGTTGAATGAATTTTTACAATGATTCGGACGATTTTATGCAAATTGTTATAGTTATGAATAAAATATGATGACATCCAGCCACACTCGTCTGCGGAACTCAGAATTGGTCTGCCTGTGCCTTGATCAAACCTATCAAAGGTTTTTGTTGACGTTAATCAATTTCAAGTGGTTGCCCAAAATAAAATCATCAGGATCCAGGTAAGTGTTTTAAGTACACTATACTACTTATTGGGATCCAGGTGATTTTATTTTGTGCAGCCACTTTAAGTTAAATAACAAGTTTTTCAGTCAACTTGTGCCGCAACTTTCAGCTGGTCGAAGATCTCGTGTACTGTACTTTCAGTAATCAAATTGTCAGATGTGGCCAGGGCATGTAAAATAAAATGCTCTCATACATTCATTCAAATCTATATACAGTATATAGTAAAGCGTGTTGTGCCTTTATTATATTATGTTACTTGTTTTGTGGCACAGGTGTCAAACTCAAGGCATGATTCAAGTTAAAAATGGAACCAACATTTCTACTGGCATGCAGTGTGCAATTAAAGAATAAGGTTGAGCTATTGCAATCATTCACGGTGGGTTGCCAAAATACATTTTACAGTTAACTTGAGCAATAGTTGAACTATTGTCTTTGACTTCTCATTTCAAAACTAGTTATCCATGAAACCTAATAATATCAGACCATTAAATGTTTATTCGGTTTCACAGTCGTGACAGTCCTTTGAGGGAAACCATAACTACAATTTTTGTCTGTTTATGTTGAAACTTTGTCGAAACATTGTCTATGATCATCAAAAAAAAATGCTTTAGTGTGAATACAGAGCAACCATTCGCACAAAATGTATTTTGTATTCCATTCCATTTAAAACCCAAATAATGAACAGCATCCGCCTCCTTTGGGATGATTGAGCAATTACGTTCCTCCTCCTCAATGATACCAATTTTCAAAAGCAACACCGTCATAGCACGTTCGTTGATGTTCAATTAGATGGCCTGCTATCTTTCTAACAGCCTCCGTAGAGGGCATATTGTCAAGATGAGGTACTGTTATAATATGTGGTGACATATATAATAGACCTTAATTCATGTTGACATTAAATAAATAGAAAGGGAAAATACAAACAAGTTTGTCATGGCTTGTGACGAAATGTTTTTGTGTGTACCCTCAAGTTCCTGTATCAAACGTTTACATATTCTTTGTTGATACTTGAGACAATAATTTGTGAATGCAAATTCCATTTCCACCAGTCTTGAGTAGGTCGTTTATAGAGGAGCTTTGAAAACAATTTGGAGGGTAAATAATGTGGGGGGTGGATGCGGGGGAGATAAGGTGGAGGAGTTGGTCTCCAGTTTGTTGATGAGACACTCATGTTTGGTTTATAAACTGGTGCACCAGGAACAAAACTGACAGTGTTGACGTAATGGCTTCTGAGGCCATTCGGGTAAAAAAAAAAATATATTGATATCGTCAAACAACATCCATCTAGTAACATGGATTTGTACGGAGCCCCTAAGGGGACATGGAAGGAAAAAAAAAACAACTTTGCGAGATCTCGCAAAGAAAGATTGCGAGATCTCGCAATACTTTATTTATTTTTAATGGTCGTTGACGTGCTTCCGGGTCATCGTACGTGTAAGCGCAGACAACAGTTATGGAGCGTGTTCAACCGTTCGTGAGTTTAATAGAATTTTACTTTGAAATTGGCTTTAAATACAAAGACATTAAATCTGTTCTTGGTGTTAAGTACGGTTTCCATAAAAGCGAAAGACATTTGAAGCGAGACATGGACTCCTATGACAAACTGAAACCATTTGGAATTTGTATCAATGGGGCTATTGATGGTTTTTCAAGGAAAATAATGTGGCTCAATGCCTACATAACAAGTAGTGACCCGAAGTTGATTGGAGGTTACTACATTGACGTTGTGCACCGTTTGGGGGGGTTGTCCTCGAATCGTTCGAGTTGATCTTGGGACTGAAAATGGTCACGTTAAAGGCTTCCAGCGTTTCCTGGTGCCAATACCGCCAGGCAGCACTCTTGACAGTTACTTGGACGGAGCCAGCACCGCCAATCAAAGAATTGAATATTGGTGGCGGTTTCTTCGCAGCCAGTGCATGGAGTTCTGGTTATCCCTCTTCACAGACCTCAGAGACAATGGCTTCTTTGATGGTGGATTTCTGGACAAAAACATCCTACAATTTTGTTGCATGGGACTTTTTCAGGTGAGTTCATACATTCTGATAGACTCATTAATTAAATGTGTATTTTTGTATGAGAGTGAGTTGATGGGAAAGTGGACAGGAACACCCAAGAAGATAATGGTGTGTGGTGAAGGTGAAGGAAAAGTTGGGGAGATGTGGTACACATGAGAGGGGAGGAATGAGACAAAAAAGCAGCTTCACGCTAAAGGTTCTTGCTCATAAAAGCCGATATGACTGTGCAACTCTTATTTAATCTGTCTGTATATTATTTTCAACAGGATGAGTTGGATGACACGGCCCTAGTTTGGAACAGCCATCTCATCAGGCCCTCAAAGAACATGAATGTCCCCAGTGGTCGGCCCAACGTGATGTATACGTTACCTGAACTTTATGGTACAACGGACTTCCTCTCCCCAGTTGACAATGAACAAGTTCAACTGTGCAAAAGCCAGTGTGTCTTTCGTTTGACCATGCCTTGTGATCCAGATGTATTTGCATTGTGTGCTTTTTTAATGGCCCAGTCTAATGCCACCAAAAGATCCATTTCAGGCTGTGAACTTGTATTTACACCTCAGAGAGGCCCTCACCGCTACTCTTTAAGATAAGATAAGAAACCTTTATTAGTCTCCCAATGGAGAAATTCCCAATTCACAGCAGCAAATTTATGAAAGGAAGAATATAAAATATACGAAATATAGGAGCTGCTGGAAAGGCAGCCACTCTCACGGCGCCATTTTGAAGTCAAAATAACACAACACATAGGACAGACAGCCGTGCAATCTTCACCAATTTTCTGCATACACTTTATAAATTACAGCAATCTATGTATTGCTTGGTGTTTGGACCAAACTATATTACGGCTCCTCAACTGGTGTGAGAATTAACATTTACTGAAGCCTGAATTTGACCATTGTCATTTCTTTGATCACTTCACCTTCAAAGGATAATTGAAACACTTTTGATGACAAATAATATATAGCCATCATAATTAAAAGCATTGTTTATCTGCCGTTTTTCTTCCTGTATATGGACAACATATTTGATCTACAACATAAAATGTTTGTTTGTCAAAGCATTATTGGTGTAAATATTCTTTCTTGGTTGCTGACTTTATACACAAATACTTAACCAACGTGGATGCTGATGCTGCATAATTGTACATCATCCCAATAGAATTTTCACCTGCCTGTAAATGACGACTACGTAATTGTCACTCCTCACTTTCGTCAGCAGGTGGTTTCTTGTGTTTAAAAAAACTGTTAAGAATGATTTGGAACAAATTTTATTCACATTGACATATTCTTACAAACATCAATCTCAACATTTTAAATGGAATATAAAACTTCAGACCTTTGGGTAAAACTGAAAACTCCCATCTTGCCTGAAACCATCATAAGAATAAGTGGTAAGTATATATGCCCATTTGCTCTTCAGTCATCAGAGAAATTACTGCCATGTCAACCTGCAAAGATAAATTGTGAGAATGAATACTTGAAATTTTGACTTAATAATAACTTTTGACAAATGTAACATGAGTGATGGTACAGAGCAGTCATTATTTGTATTCAATATCACATAATATAATAATAATACATCAGTAAGCAGCAGCACATTTACTAACTGTGATGTCTTTTTAAAATTGTGTTACATAAAGTCATTGTTAGAACTAAGAACATCAACAGTACAGCTAGAGTAGATAGAAATGCTAGCTTCACTTTCCCCGCCAAGTTAGTTTATCACTGTATTTGGAGGTCTGCATGACCAATTACTACTACTACGATTAATAATAGTAATAGAATTGATGTAATGCTTTTCTTACTTCTCAAAAGAATCAAACTGTTTGCACTACAGTAGCGTATTTACAAAACACAAAATTAACAGTAGGGCAAGTGAGCGTGTCGGAGCCAGTGTCCATTTTGCTCTTGTTACGCTTATTATGTTAGTGTATGGCTGTATGCCCACCTTGTCTCTTTTCATGCGCGTAATGTCCACCCGAGTGACATTTCTTGATCGCAAGAAGTGTTCCAAGTCCTCCTCCATGATTCTCTCCTCCGAGGTTGTGTAATGTGTAGTCTCTGCCGCGCCCGACAGTCAACATTGCCAAGCTGACCCGGAAGTAGATCAACGCGCAGGAAAAGAACACGCTCCATAACTGTCGTCTGCGTTTACACGTACGATGACCCGGAAGCAAGTCAACGACCATTAAAAATAAATAAAGTATTGCGAGATCTCGCAATCTTTCTTTGCGAGATCTCGCGTTACTTTGCGAGATCTCGCGTTACTTTGCGAGATCTCGCAATACTTTGCGAGATCTCGCAATCTTTCTTTGCGAGATCTCGCATTACTTTGTGAGATCTCGCTAAGTTTTTTTTTCCTTCCATGTCCCCTTAGCATGCAGTGATCTTAAAAAATTATATTAAGATGCTAGCATGCTGTACAAAATCTTGATTAAAAACATAGAAAGTAACATTCATTCTAGGAAGCATATTATGTGAATAATTGGAAATTCTTCTCAAGTTGTTATTTAATTCTTGTGAGCGGAATATGTAAAATACACCAATAAAAACGTCACATTTTGGGCAATCGGCCCTTGACGTTGGGTCGTTGGGTCGTTGGGACGTTGGACAATAAGCGCTAACCATCTACGTAAACCAAGAAGGCATGTACAGAACACACAGTAAACTTGATAGAAGCTATGGTGATGAAATAATACATTCACCTTGCGCGCATAAAAGAAATAAGAAATAACGGCAGTAATCCAAGCACACAGCTTCAAACAGGACTCCAACATAATTGTAGCAATGTGAAATATCAATATGATATAATCTCATGGAATTCACAATTGTGTAAAACTTTATTCAATCCCCCAGATTTCTAAGGACAAGCAAATGACTTTGGTGTTGTGTAACGCTACCAACTAGATAAGAAGCAACATATATTTTAATACAGTGGCCACCAAAAAAATCTTCTGTGTTCTTGTTATTCACAGTGATGTGTTGGTTTGAGTTGCTGTAAAGGGAGGAAAGTAGCGCAAAAATGTACAGTTTGGATGACAACAATAGGAAAACGATCGGAGCTTTTTTGTAAAACCAGAATAATAAAGCAATACATCAATCTTTTGGCAAGCGGTGCTACAGCTTGGCCAAGAGTATGAAAACTGTTGATCGGTTGAGAATGTCAAGAATGCACATTCCAGTTTGGGCGCGGGTCCCCTCCCCAGTGGGCCCACGTGTGCGCCAATGATGGGGGAGAGACCTGCTCATGTTTTGTTTTGTTTGTCCCTCTCAAAAATCTGGAAAGCCGAAAGGATAAAAACAAGTGTCTCTCAGAGGACGCGTCCTTGTTGTTTTGGTGGTCTGCTCTTCTTCATTTGTTTATATCGAACAGGCGTGGGACAAAAAACGCTCAAGGCAATTTCACCACCACCACGCAAGCACCTGCCCTGCCAACGTTTAGCGGGACCTCCTGCAGAACGAAAAACAGGTTAACATGCAGTTACTCATTTGAGGATTTCAAATCGTCCCACTATGCCTCAAGCTTGATGACAAAGCTATTTGTAAACCACAGGTAAAAGACAAACAAACAAAAAGTCATTTGATTTGCATCAGTATGGAATAGAATTCTACTTTTCTTTCAATTGTTGGTAAGCTTGGTGTGACTATTGTTCTGGTTATGAGATTGATATGAATTGTTCAACACAGTACCTCAGTCCAGTCATTGTTCTGCGCATCGTATGACTCAACGGTGTTCAGGTAGGATTGCCCATCATATCCACCTACGGCGTACAACCTATCACCCAGCATGCAAACGCCTACTGCGTCCCGAGGAACACTGAGAGAGGACACGGTAGTCCACGTGTCCGTCTTGGGGTCATACCTGAAATTAGTCAAACATGGGTTTTATTCATAAGACATTTACTAAGAGAAGTGAAATAGTATGCTGACCAATGCACCATGAAGTGTGCAACTTTTCAAAAGTGTGCATGCATGAATAATAGCATAAGATCTTTGTCTAATGCAGTGATTCTCAAAGTGTGGCAGAATGACCACGAGTGAGATGAGGGTTCCCTCTGGTCGAGCGCAAATCAATCACTCAATCGAATGTTCAAACTGTGCATCATGTTCCACTGGATTTCACCTTTTTTTTTAAAAATCAATCCAATCATGTACATTAGTTGCGTACAGATGACTTGTATACGTCAAATAAAGTGTTTCACAATAAACTGTTTGTATCAGCAAGATATTCTATTGCAGCGTGTACCTGCTGCGACAACGACTGAATCATTTTCGTCATGACTATTGTTATCCAGCAACCCCTTGACTATGTATATATGTCATGTTTGGGATTTTACTGGAAAAAAATATATACCGTGCGGTACAGGCTGCTGAATAAAAAAAATAAAATGATGTGGAAAACAATTGTATATAGCACAGCCACCTTATCTGTATCTATATTTATATTGCACTTAATTGAACGGTGTACATTGAAACCGTAACATTTATTTTGAGAATGCGAACACTTTGCTTTTCTTCTTTCTTCTTTCTCCCCAATCTTGCTGCTGTAGACTGTTCTTATATAAAATCTTATATTTGATCAATTGGTTACACTGCAAACATTTGATCCATAAAACTGTTATGTTATTACAAGAACTTCATCATTTAATTATTTTCCCAATCTGTGGAGACCACTCAAGCATTTGATTATAATTAATGATCAAGATGATTATTGGATTTTTAAAGGGCAGTCATTACATGAAAAAATAATAATAATAATAATGGAAAACAGGCTTACATGCCAAAATAGTTTGACATGGAGCAAGCCAAATTAATAATTTAAAACTGCTCAATCTTTAGGTGCCATGTGCCAGTCAACAAAAACTGGACTGATATTGAAAACGTACGCTGATTCTGTTCACTCCTTAATTCATTTCAGCCCTACAACTCCATTTTGGATAGATCCCACAAGCACACAAGTATTTTTTTCAACCCATTAATGTATTCCTTTTTTAAACATCTAATTTTGTATGTTATATAGTATATTATAGTCTATTAAATATGATCAAACATGAGAGTTTGCACATTTTTGTAAGACCAACTGAGCATGGAATTATTGCCAGTACAGCTCTGTCACGTAAATGTCTACGGTGACCACCAGATGGTGGTAGACAACTTGAAATAGATGAAATGATGGAAAACATGACCCCCGAGAGCATCAGTGTGGTGAAACAAATTATCTTTTGTTCCAGTATGAAACTCATGAGTGTCCACACCCATTAGTGAATTCCTCGCGTACACTTGGAGCAAATCCAAAATGTGTGTGTGTAACATTCCTTTCTGCATGTTCTCCAGAGGAAAATAATTTCTCCCAACCTTTCAACACAATCTGAGAGTTGGGAGCAGTGGTTGGAGGCCGGGGCGTCGTGTCCGCCCACAGCATAAAGGAAGTTGTTGTATGTGGCCACACCCACACCCCCTCGCCTCTTGGCCATCCGGCCGCACCTGCTCCACTTGTTGGTGTGAGGATCGAAGCTCTCCATTGACCTCAGACATGAGCTGCCATCCCGGCCACCTACTGCAAACAATCTGGGAATTTCAAAGAATAATGTCGCCATGATCTCAAAATACTGAAAAATAAACTGGAGAATTGTAGTTTACTATATCACACAATAATTTGAGCCATTGTTGTTGTTGGTTTTTTTAATCTTGCACTCACCAAATACAGTACTCCATATATTTTTTTAAAAACTACAACTAATATTGAAACCAATAAAAAAAACTACCGGTAAGTACAAACATATTTTTAAAAACCAACAAACTTGCTCTAAATGTTCAGCGCTTTGTATAGAGTGGTGGTTGTTTTGAAGTGCTCTACAAATACAGTTGAGTTGAGTGAAATCTACTGACCTAACGGGGGAAAAAAAAGTAAACAAAATAAAGACTAACTGTACTGAAAAATCCAAAAGTATGACCCCATTTCCCACAGTGCTCTTCATTTCATAGCATTTCACTTGGCTGCACTTCATTGTCCAATCAGAGTTCAGCCTCTCTGCTGCCATGTCAATATAATCTGTCTGGGGCATTGGGAATAAATAGAGCTGTCCCGTGGTACTTCAACTATATTAGCAATGGGCCCGTTTCGAAAAAACAGTCAGATTTCAAATTTGTCTAACAGGGCCAACTAGCTGGCCTAATATAACATAAGCATGTTTCCGTCCTTTAATTGATTTGTCAGAGCAAGTCGAGTTCACCTGGCAAAGCGCGTCTCAATCTGAAAACAATACATTTAACAATCAGCATCCCTGGGAAGTATGATGTTTAGGTTTTTGATGTTTTTATCGTATAACTTGATATAGATTCCCAAATGTTCCAGATGATCTACTGGACACTGTTTTTGTTTTTTGTTTAGGATCATATTGATGGAGTTTCGATAGCTGTGACGGGATTGCGGAAATACTGTATTAGGACGTGGAGCAAATTGGTTAAGTGCTCACTGAGGGCGCTGATATCACGAAAAGTGGCAGGAATGATTCAAATCAGCCGTCCCACTCTCAAGAAGCAGCATTTATTGAGTGTGTTTCCTGCCGGAATCATCACGAGTGCCTTAAGAGTGGGGAGCTCACATGCCCAGCAGCAAGACAGTAGAGCCTTGGAAAAACACTTCCTTGTCTTTTTTCGACCTACATTCAGAGATAACATCGCATTCACTTTGGCACAACATCATAGGACCGAGCAGCAGCCTTGTTGTTGTTTTTTTAACTTCAGTACAAAGTTGAGAGCGTTCTTGTTCTAGTCACTTTCACATAATTCAGCCCACAAAGTGCTGTTCTGGATTAAATACGTGTGAATTAGGTCAAAATACGACACCTCTAATTTGTTGCGGCAGCTTTTTTAATACGTCACACAGTTTTGCAACTACTGCACACACACATTCCTCTTACCCGAGAGTAGACTACACTGTAAACCAGCTTCATTCAGTCACTGTTCGACAATACAGTACTTGTTAGCTTTTGTTACGGTTTAATAAACAATGGCATGGCGAATTCCTCACAAATCAGACTTACTGCTGACACAACTCATGCGGACGATACCCTCGAAGTGTAATATAGAAAAAACGTACTTGGGCCTATTTACTCGCAGTGTATAGAAACAAGTTTGTATATATGTTTGTGATTTAAAACAATGAGACCAAGATAAATCATTTGGACACTTTATGCTCCATTACTGCGGTTTATAACTTGTACAACTCCATTGAAAACAAATTGCCAACAATATGTCAAATGAATGTATTGTTGGAATCATTCATTCATTCATCTTCCGAGCCGCTTGATCCTCACTAGGGTCGCGGGGGGTGCTGGAGCCTATCCCAGCTGTCTTCGGGCAGTAGGCGGGGGACACCCTGAATCGGTTGCCAGCCAATCAGCCAATGTGCAGGGCACACAGAAACGAACAACCATTCGCAACCACACTCACACCTAGGGACAATTTAGAGTGTTCAATCAGCCTGCCACGCATGTTTTTGGAATGTGGGAGGAAACCGGAGCACCCGGAGAAAACCCATGCAGGCCCGGGGAGAACATGCAAACTCCACACAGGGAGGCCGGAGCTGGAATCGAACCCGGTACCTCTGCACTGTGAAGCTGACGTGCTAACCACTGGACGATCAAGACTGAACTTTTTAAGCTGCGCCATAAATAATTTACGAGCTGTGTTCCAGTCCTCACAGTGTAGTATGTTTTGTTTTCTTTACTTCCTTTACCCCATCAAACATCAAAATTTATGTTTTCCATAAATTTTGTCCCAAGGTTCGAAACAGGGCAGCAGATGGTCAGGAAGTTTTTTTTTCCTGATTTATTGCATCAATCAGCATTTTGCCATGCACCGGCTGCTAGAAAGGTTCACAAAAGGCCCAGCAACTTACTTCCCATTGAGAGCGGTGACTCCCATGGTGCTTCGTGGTGTCGACATACTGGCAACATAGTTCCACTGTCGGGCCTGTGGGTCCCAGCGCTCCACTGTGTTGAGATAGCTCCAACCATCATGACCCCCTACAGCATACATGGGGCCCTCCAGCACAGCAATGCCTGCACATAGTGAGCCAAAACAGATATGCTAGGGTGCAAGTAACATGCAAGTACCTCATGCTTGCATAACTGACTTTCACCGGATTGCAAACTTGTATAATGTCTACATTTATCACTGCGTCTGTCCAATATGTTTGGTATTTGATTCATATTAGATACATACAAATATGTTGTTAATTGCATCCAGTATGAATGTTGCTTAAGGCTAAATAAATGATTAAACTAATTTCAAACAATGCTTAACACAGGCTATAAAAATAATGATATAAGATAAGATAAGATAAGATATCCTTTATTTGTCCCACAATGGGGAAATTTACAGCCTCCAGCAGCAAGAATGTATGTAGAAAGAAGAAGAGAGAAAAAAAAAACAATATTACAATATTATAACAATATCGAATATGTCATGGCCATTTGGGAAAGGGCCGAGACACATTTGTAACATGAAGTCATTGGAGCGCCTGCTAAAATCACGATTCAGACTAGCACTTACACTTTCCTACTTACTACTAGTGCCCCTCTTATTATTTCTATAATTGCCATGAATATCACAATCAGTGCAATTGCAATTAATTATATCACTGCTAGCTTTACTTCTCCTACGACACTACAAACTCTTAAATTACTTCTACAACCGCAAATCCAAACATTTGATTGTGTAGCAGCAACTCTCATGGCTGTGACGCTTGCTTGCACATCAAATAAGCCGTAAAGCACAAAAGAAGCCTGAAGAACACATCAATTGTGAGCCACAGCCGGGCAAATCTTTTAAAACAGGAAGACAATGAAACAGCCTTGTTTTTCGTTGGCCCCAAATCACATAGGAAGTCTGTTTGACAACAGCACACAACTTCATTCTGTATTAGAGTTCAGTAGTGAGAGTTGAATGATTTTGTGAGAACCAGAGTACAATGCTGAGGTCGGAAATTTCGTGAACGCTGTCAACAGAGGCAATTCTGAGGGGGTGATTTTGAAAATCAAAACAAACAGTTTTTCTCGTCTCAACCGTAGAGCTCACGGCAAGCTGTGGGGACATCGGGAAAAACACGGCGCAAATATATTTAGACTCCAAATAAGTGTGGTACAATCAGAGCAGGCAGATATTTGGCCTGAACGCAACATCAAAGAAACACCCAGGCACGCTTTGACAAGATCTCGATGTTCTGTTACGCAGACCTCTTTCAACTGTGAATCAAAATGCTTCTGATATGAGATTTGTCGGGCGGGGAGCATTGAGGAAGAGTAGGGACAGCTTTGCCCACCGTGCTTTGATCGGGGAAAGAGAACATATCAAAGGTATATCTCAAAGGATATGTGTAATTTCAGGTTCACAGCATGCCAGCAGCTAGGAGCCTACATCCAGAAAATATCCTGTATTGCAGTCAAACTTTGTTGCCTGCCTGAACAAACCCATGACATGAAAACTGAGTGTTTATTATGAAATGCAATGTTTAGTCTTTGTCCACTGAAACGTCATGCTGATAGACAAAGTACCAAAAAAGGAAATGAACTCAATTAAAACCTCACAGTTTACCACCACACACCCAAATGAGTTCTTTGGAGGCACAGTGTGAAGTTAACCAATTTCGCCTAATGTGTGCAAATAATTTTACAAATACAAACCCGAACTGCAAAGGCATTGGTGAGCTGTAAAACGGATAGAAAAACAATTACTTGAATCATTTTCAACCTGCGTTCAACTGAATTCACCAAAAAAGATGGTTGATATTCACACAGACAAAAATATTATGGTATTATTTATTTTGCTGAGAGACATACACTCTCCCATTTTGTATTTGATAGCTTTAACACACTGAAAAAAAAATGTTTGAAACAGGCGAACAGGTTAATTAGAAACAGATGATTGGGTTTAAAAGGAGCAACCCCAAAAGGCTCTAATGTTCACAAGCAATGGATCAATCAAAGTTGGTCAATAAATCGATTTTATGGATGGATGGATGGATAGAGTGAGGCAACGAGAAAGAGAGAGTCTCCACTTACCAAGTCCATGTCGGGGTGTTGACATGGGGGGCATGGTGGACCACACTTGGTTGACTGGATTGTAACACTCCACCATGTTGGAGGTCCTGAGCCCATCTCTTCCACCGACCACATACAACTTGTTGTCTATCACGGCCACGCCAAATTGCAGCCGGCGTCCGTTCATAACTTTAAGTGGAACCCAGGTGTTGGTGCGCAGGTCATACTTCTCAATGGTGGTCGAACCTAAAAGGCAGAAATCCCAGTGTGAGTTGATTGCTTTGCGACTGTTTGTGTGCGTTTCTGCTGTCAATGGATCACAGCGCACCTTTGGTAGCATCCATCCCTCCGACAGCATAAAGTGCACCCACTGTTGACTTTCTAGGTTTGGTTCTTGGGCTCTGAAACATGGGACGGCGCTCAGGCAGAAGATGGTACTTCATGGCCTCCATCAACAGTTTCTGGCATTCCAGATCATCAGAGAACATTTTGTTGTTTTCCAGGTCAGCAATAAGCTGCAGTTCAAGAATTTAAGAACAAACATTCACTGAATTTGAAGCCACACATTTGCTGTCACCACAATCAAGGAGGAAAAAAATCAAATATTAGCTGCAATAAAGCATTAGTAGTATTGTCGATCTGAAAAGTATGGATTTTTGCATAAAATCATTAAAACGTATTATTATTTTCCTGTTTTGCCTTAATATGTAATAATAAATGATACAGAGTGCAAATGCCCGTCGATCCTGATTTCCTTCGCCCATTTGCCAATTTTTTGGACCGGTCTCCGCCAAGCTTGCCTGGCCAACACAGCAGTCGTGTCTTTAAGATGTGCCTTGTGAAGTGACAGTCCGGTGGTTGAAAGTTGATCTGAACCTTGCAAGTCGGGGTCTGACATCAAGCATTTTCGTGAACCATCTTATAGTGGCCCTCACAAAATAAAGCCAACAACTCTCAAACGCGATCTGAGAAAATCAGGGAGAACAAATGGCTTTTTTCAACAGGATTTAAAATGTTTAGTGATCCCACTTCCATTATTGATACTGCATATTATCATGATTGCTGCTTGCGGCGGTCAAACTGCGCTGCATCATATTTCCAATATTTGGACTTGTTATTTTTCCAAGAGAACCATTGTTGGATGGAATTTGTAGGAGTCATGCTTTGGATTTTTTTCAACTGTACCTAATGTTAGGTTTTCATTTAGAAACATTCTTAATCCAAGACATGCTACAACGACAATAACATGTTGGGCAAAATGTTGGGCTTTACAGAATGTTGGGCTTTACAGAAACCCATCCACAGAAAAAAAAGACAGCAATCTCATATGGCAGTAAGGAAGAAGACACGACGTGTGACCTGTGGCGGAAGAAGAGGCAGGCGAATATAAGACAGAAGCATTCCGAGGTCCTCTTGTCGATGCTGGACGTCGTATCTCACCCACTTCATCAGGGCCTGAAAGATGGTCTCCTCATCAGGCACGTTGATGTCATCACTGGACAGCAGCTTCACTATCTCATCCGTGGGGAGCAGAAAAAACTCCTGGTTCTGAATGACCTCCAGAAAGTTTTCCTGGTTAAAGAGACGCCAAGGGGGCAGATAATCATCAGTCATTAGACCACAACTTCTCCTGATGCATGGGACTGTGTGTCGAGTTTTATTGCTGCGGCAAAAGAGAGCAACGGCATGAGAGCGTAGAAAGGAGCGTGAGGGCTTCTACAGTCTTCTTCAGAGCTGATAACGGCAATGACTTATGTTCCGTTGCTTCAAATTCCAAAGGCGTAGATTTAAGTGTCACTTGTTAAGTAAAATGACGGAGGCCGCAAGCAGACCGAGCTGAAAACATCTCCTTTGAAACTCTTCCATCAGCTTCGAAAGCACTTTTTCCTGCTGATCATACTGTACATGACACCATTAGTCTTTTATTAGCCTTTTTTTTTAATGAGCAACAGAAGAGACCCTGCATTATCATCACACCGATGCAACCTTTTTGGTGCGGAAGCTCTTCATGATTGCCCTCCTAAAGATTGATCTTCCTTTCACTCGCCTGCAGCCCGGGCCATGTTACAACCCTGCACGTCAACCTTTTTCAAGGACACTATCTCCGGGCACTTCCATTAGAGATGATGAGAGATACACCCGCCCCTGTATTATCTTATCACCACGTGTGAGTCTAGCCAGGAGGACTAAACATGTTTTCTTTGTGAACAAAGCATTCATTCTTAAAATGCCTCAGTGCTCACTATTGATCATTAACATCCAGATTACAGCGTGTTGCTCGGCTCCTTTACCAGAGCAGGATTTGAGAACTAAATACTACAAGCCCTAATGAAAAGCGGGCTGCGCATTGATCAGCTGTGGTTACACTTGATGGAGAGGCTCTTTGGCGTTGCTTTCGGACCAGTAAGTTGTAATTCCCAGACTGACAGGAAGATTGAAAGCTAAACGGTGTTTGTTTCATAATCATCTGAAAGGAGGTCATTTCACACGCTTGCAAACTCACCGGTGGGTAAAACAAGAGCAGCGGGAGAGGATAGGCATTGATTCAAGCCCCGCATATGTCACGTCCCGTGTTTGCCAGCAGAGGGCGGGCTTTCTGCCCGCCGCTTGCACACCTGTCACCCATTTGTGAGTGATAACTCTGCCTTTATTTGGACGCTCTGGCAGTCTACTCACTGCCGGAGTATTCCACGCCGTGCCAATATTCTCTTGCCCAATTCCTATTTGTATTATTCATTGCCTCTTAGCCTTGTGGCTGTTATTGCGCGTCGTTGTTCCTCTTGCGAATGAAATTTATATAATTGTCTAATCAGACCCTCCTTGCTATTTTTTCCGCAAGCGTTTTCTGTTGTTCTCTTTATTTTATCCCTGGTCCTTATTTTGACCAGCGCTTTTTGTTATTCTCCCTGTCGGGTATTTTGTGTTCGTATTAAAGACTCCTTTTGTTCCCTGACAAAACCTCTTTCTGTGTCTGCTATTTCGGGGATCCATTTTCAGTTATTTTGTTGTGCACGAAGCAATTATTCCATCGCTTCGGGCACAACGTGACAGCATAAGAGGAATATGATCTAGTTTCTGTGACAATACGTACATCGACCAGAGTTGGAGCTTGTTTTGTTTTTCCACTTAGATGCTTTACACATTACTGCGTAAAAGTAATGTACACAGAAGCTCCACTGGCTTTATCGTTGTAATGAGCCTTTTCCATTTTGAAGTAGTACATAGCAGGAGCTGGATTGGTTAAAAAAAATAAGATAAATCTCATATTTTAGCTTTGGTCTTCGTAATGGTGTTGATGGCATAATTTTTGTGCTTTCATTAGAATTTGTATTTTCATTCTTTGTTAACCGAGGAGTAGCCTGCGAACTAGGAAACGCAAACGTGATGTTTTTACAAAGTATCGCACACTGTGTGTAAATTGTAGGGTGTTTATTTGTCTTTATTTCTGTGATGAACAATAGGAGGGAGGGGATGGGGTGGGGATCAATGAGTGAATTTATTAGCTGTAATTTTAAAATACAATTTTATTGAGTTGAGAGAATCTATTTCTGAATATTGTGAACTCCTGTTTGAAATGATTACTTGTGCTTTGAGCTAACTAGTGTTTTTGGGAGGACAGGTCTTCAGATACAGATCTTGACTGGTGGTGTCAATGTTGTTCGTTTTTTGAGACTCAATCGACAGCGCCCCTCATGGTTGCAGCTAAGGGGTGCTTCAGTTGTACATTAGTGAACAGTCTATACATCATACTTTGGGATAGAATTCAGCATTTAGACTTTAGCTTTTCCAATTCCATTATCAATTCTGCTTTTCCATCTGATCATCGAGACTCTTGTCCGTTTTCATTGGGTGAAGGAGCGAAATCATGCAAATAGGATTGTTTGCATTCACTCTGTCTTCAACTTTGAAGAGAAGACATCCACGGCATGCACTCATAACCTGCAATGTATCCTGAGGGGAAAAGAAGGAAAAACGTAGGCGAAACACTTTTCCAGGTATGTCAAGTGACCACTCGGTCTTTGCACACCTTCAAAGAAATCAGAGTGCCATAGGAAACTGGACTTTCACGTGTATTGGTCTAGAGAAAATGATACATAGCGGGTTTACATGGCCACTGCAAACATTCCATTTTGATAATTTCTGCGAGGATGTCGACTCTCTTTGCATGCACCAAGAAACAAGTAAAACTGTGTTTGTAAAATGAGGTCCAGTACGAAATGTATTGGTCAGGAAAAAAACAAAAGCTTCATAAAACAAAACTCTGCGCTGCTCCAGTAGGCGAGAGACTTCGAGGAAGCCCACAGATCTTTCTGCTCATTACCGAAGCGATTGAATAGGAAGTTCAGCCAACCTGTGCAGTTTGATGATTAGATTAACCTCCTGATCCCGGAAAGCGGGCTTTGTAAACAGGCTGAGCAGATGTCCTTTGGAAGATAACGCTTCACCCAGCGTGTCACTCCTGCATGGCTAGCCAGGACCTTATCTGTCAAGCATGCGTATGAATCTTAATTCAATGCAAATATTTCTCTCAGAAATGTAACAGAAATCCCATTTTGCCAGGTTGAGCGGGTGCACTAATCAATCCGCAGCAACATTGTGTGTCTTCCTGGCAGCCACTGATCTAAATTAGATAACGTGAATGTATCAAACCTTTCAATAACTATTCAAATGTGCATGTCGCCCATTTCGCCGCACACAAATCAGATGACATCAAGTCATCTGATTTCCGATCTGAAGTCAGACAACAAGTGAGACAACTTCATTTCATGTGTTTAAAGTTTTTGACAGGTTCTTTGAATGCAGCTAGCCTCAAACTACAAGATGGTCAACTGAGAATCGGAGTGCATGCAACTGATTGACATTTTCCATAGACTACAAAGGAATATGCAGTATTCCACGACAGTTATTTCAAAAACCAATTGTAATGTAAAGGCTATTGAATTGACAGAAGTAGTTTTTGCATGACTGAAAATACGATCTTGTAATTTATGACATATCTCAACTCAACTTCTTGTGTACTTTTACAGAAACCGCAGTTGGAACAAAGTGCTATCTAGAAAGCATACGCTCCCCTCTATAAATCTTGAAACGCCACTTCCTTTGTTTTTGTTGTACACTGAAGAGGGCACTTCCATTCAAAAGATGAACCCAAACTGACCTTGCTGTTACAATACTTTTGGAAGGGGCTGTAACACAATGATTTCAATAAATAAATAAATAAACTTAGAACGAATAAATAGATTGCTCTTGTTTTACATAAAAGGTATAAGTGAGAGAGGGGAGTCTACTTTATTTACTGGTACCTAAAATAAATGTATGTATTTTATGTATCTAATCATGAATTGGGGAATGTGTGCATATTGTTCAGAATTTTCTCAATAGGTGCGGTTGCATTGGAAAAGCTAGATATTATATTTAACACAATTAGTGTAAAATATCTGAGAGAGACTCAGAGTGGACAATAATGCATAGTACAAACTACCAACTGATAAATGACATCAAAGAATGGTTTGCTCACCTGGTTCTTTTTGAATAGATATATCGGAAAGCAGGGAATAAAATACATCACAAAGCATGGAGTAAGAAAATTTGGATCAATTGACTCATGTAAACGATTTTAGCAGTCTTCTATAAATTACCTTAAAGTGATATTTGAGCAAAGGTGCAAGTATTTTAAGTTAAGATTCTTAACAGAAAAAAATGGGGTAGAGGTTCAAAATTCAAATCACCTTGTTGAAAAGTCCTTCAATAAAAGTAGCTGACATTTGCTGTAAGTATCAAAAGTACTTTTCTGGCATCTAATGTACTTAAGGGATGGTGGATGACGAGTTCATACATCCGCCTTACAGTGCAGAGGTTATGGATTTGATTCCGGGCCTCGGTTCTCCTGTGTGGAGTTTGCATATTCTCCCTTTGCCTGCAGGGGTTTTCTCTGGATACTCTGGTTTCCTAAACATGCATGAGAAGGGTAATGGAACACTAAATTATTCCTAGATGTGATTGTGAGTGTGAGTGTGAATGATTGTTTGTCTTTGCGTGTCCTGCGATCGGCTGGCAACCCATTCAGGGTGTACCCGCCGTCTATTGCCGTTGACATCAGGGATAGGCTGCACCATGCCCGCAACTTAGTGAAAGATTTCTTTATTTAGTTTATTTTGGTGGTGAAAGGAACAGTGTGGAACATTTTTTTCACAGTTTATTATTTTAAAAAAATAAACAATTGATTTCAAAAATATATATTTTTTTTTCCATCACATCAACCTACTTTTTTAATGTAAATTTATTTGAAGTAGGGAGGGCTGCCATGTTTCGCTGACATCTTTCTGCTACGGATAAATGAAGGAGACAAACTTAGCATGTGTAACAAATGCAACGCACATACTTCGTCACTTGATGACATTAAGGATGACATGTTGTCTGCACCTTCAAAACAATACGGTGGTCTTTGGCTTTGAGAAGTGTGGTCTCTCTTACGGCACCATAGAGCTTCAAGAGGCTTCAAAATACATGCGTTTCTAGCTTAGATAGTTGCATTATGTTTGTCCATCACTAGAGGGCACTGAATTCTACACATTAAATACGATAAGATAAGATATCTTTTATTTGTCCCACACAGGGGAAATTTACAGCCTCCAGCACCAAGAATGTGGGTAGAAAGAAGAAAGAAGAAAAACAAACACAGTTCAATTAAGTGCAATATGAATACAAAATGGATAAATCGCAGTGCTATTTACAATTGTTTTTCACATCATTTAATTATTATTATTATTGTTGTTATTTTTCTTCAGCAGCCTGACAGCAGTCGGTAGGAAAGAGCGTCGGTATCTCTCCTTCTTGCAGCGCGGGTGTAACAGACATTCTACCTTTAAGTAAAACATTTCAGTGATGGCTAACGAGTGTTAACTCGCACAAGTTAGCTTCACCAGCATATTAACCATTTGACTAGATAAGCTCATTAAAGCTCATTAACTGAAAGAATATCACGACTTCTCTCAACGACTGAAAGTTAACATCAATGAAATAAGTCAACCAAGTGATATTCCACTTTTGATGTGAAAAGATGCAGTGCAGGGTGGTCTATTTTTGTCACAAAATACACTTAGGGGAGCCTGCGATCCGTGAAGTGCTGTTTTGCCCATGAAACACAACCCCATGAACAACACTGGAAAATTGAAATTTCGATCTAATGCACAAAATGATCAGAGAGCAACTTTTGCCCGGTGTCTGAGCAGCTTCATTCTCCATTATCGAGTGCAGCTCCAATCGTTATGGACATAAGAGCCATACCCGCCGCCGGCCAGTGCCGGGGACTCAGATCCTCCCAAGGGCAGTTAAGCTCATCTCCTGCCTCTGGCTTGTTAAAAATAGTTATTGTCACCAGCGTGGCTGTCTCATCTCAAACTGTTTAATCAGTCTATGTCTCGGTACTGTTCACAAACATGACATGCTTGTCTTCACTGTGTATCAACTGCCTGCACATGAGGATCAACAAAATATTGTCCAAAAAAAATTGTGGAAAACCACGCCAGTGTATACTTGGCTATCTTTTACTTCTCGACCCCTTGCAAATTTTTGCAATGCATTTTGGCATAGTTTGTCTTTCTGTCCGACTCGTTGTCCAGCGTGCGTCTATTACCCACCAGTAAATTACACATTAAGTCTCATTGGAGTCACCAAGGACGTACACGTGTGTTGAAAATGTTACCATAAAAGTGAAATATATCCTTACAGAGGTTTATTTTTTCAAAGCTAAACTAATTAATTACTACTAGACTTAATGATGCCATAATTTTAAGGAAAAAAAACATGACGGTAAAGAGGCCGGCAGGTGTGTGACATTATGCTGTACAAACATAAATAATTCGCCAAGTCATTTTGGCTATCATCTGATGCTTCGCTCTTAGATTCCATTATTTTTTTTTGTGTCAAAACAGGAATGTATAGACTTTCTCTTTTTGCGCTGCGGCTCAGGCGTAATGTCTGAGTTAATGGACGACTTTTTCAAATTCTATTTCGTAGTAATGAGAAACAAAAAATGGCTAGGAGAAATTTATAGGAGTAAAACTATACATGTAAATTAGAAAACGCTGTGCAAAAATGAAAGTTGTGAGAAATATTAATAGCCAAGAAGTACAGATGCATGAAAAATGCATTATTTGTCACTTGGTGACATTAGAAGATTCCTGTTAAGTGGAGTAAACAACTTCTTGTATGTTCTTGGGTACTATATTTTTAAAGTATCGTACCTGGTTGGATAATGTCCTTCAGACATGCCGTTCTACTTAAATCTGGTTTCATGCCCATATATGATTTATGAGAGGCAATCTTAATCACCTGTCAGATGCAACTATTTTTGCCTCAACTGTATTCAACCAATTTGGCCTATCTTTGGCTCTGTTGTTTTGTTCACCTTGATATTTGTCCTTAGCCTCTTAGTCTACATGGCCAACCTGCAAGGATGCCCGAGGAGCTGCTTGACACTGAGCTGTCAACCAGAAACTCTGGCAGAATTACAGCAAGAGTGAAAATAACCTGTCTATTGCTCACTCTCATTGGGAAGCATTGTTTGGTGGCAAGAAGGGGTACTTAATATATGTATTTAGCTTCAAAATGCAAAACAGATCAGAATTCACTTTAGGCATTTACATTTTAGTTTTGTCATCTTGTATTTATGCATGCAAAGTCTTTGACATTTATACTTTGTATTAAGGCACAGGAAATACGATTCCAGATAAGCAATGCAAAAGGTACCGTGACAACCCTCTATTTCAACACCAACACGCAACACCAAACTGACGTTAAATTACGGCGAGTGAAATAACAATGTATATTGAATGTTGTGTTCTTTAACAAAATGCTCCATTGAAAAGTTGATATCCTGTGCCTACCTTTATATGTCAAGGCAAGTGTTTGTGATTAAGTATGGAATCTCACACGCGCACAGACACACACACCCACACCGACACACACACACACACAACTGAAAATCACTTTCACTCACTAACCACGTTTGTCACCAGGGGTGATTCTCAAACAGTTATACTGAGGAGGCCAATATATGGCAACCTGCTTCTAGGTAATGTAATTCAACCTTACCACAACACAAAAGCAAACAAGCCCGCAATAGTAGCTTTTTATAACAAATTTCTATGCTCACATGTTGTGGGTTTCTCAAAGATGTTTTTGTCTATAGTTCAAAATGAAGAGAAGATTGGATGAGAACTACATTTTTGCACCAGAAATGTGAATAACAATCAGGAAAACATTAAGACAGAGTCAAACGACGAAACTGAAACTATTTGTGACACAGAACAGGACAGACGGACAGAGATAGACAGATGAAGGAAGATCCTGAGAAGCGCGAGAGTGAGACACAAGCAGTGTACAGGGAATATATCTTCAGTTTTGTGACACTGAGAAGAAAAAAAATTGCGTTCTTGATGTATGTGCGCTACTCTAAGAGGTATTCATAAGAGGTATTCGTAAGAGGTATTCATGACCTCTTAGTATTGTCATGAATACTATATATTAGTATTAGTAATTAGTATTACTATATATTAGTATTGTCAGTATTCGTAAGAGGTATTCATTACATTAAAATTATGATGAAATTAAAATCTAAATGCCGTTAATATGTAATGCATATCAGATGTCAAGCACTGGCTACTTTGTGGCGAGGCTTGAGACTGCAATGAAATATTGTATACAAAAAAATAAAATAAAAACACAATAAACAGCATGAATAAATACAGTGAAACAAATGAGACAATTGTTTGTCTCTTCATTTTGAACCACAGATCAAAAAGCAATAGAGAAGGAAGACACAACATTTCAGCAGTAGCGTATATACTAGGGATGTGAATCTCAGCACTGAGGACGATTCGATACACATCACGATCCACTGCCAGCGATGCGATACTTAAACGATACATGGAATTTTCTGGCGATACGATGCGATACGTTTCACCGTCGTCACGATGCGATACGATTCGATACACATTAAGTTCAAATCAATGCGATCCGATACGATACAATGCAATTTGTTGCGATATTGTGCAATTAAACATGATGCAAATAAGCAAAGAAAAAAAGCTTTTAAAAAGATGGAATTCAGTATGGTATTACAAAAAGGATACCACTTTATTCCTTATAAAGAGTAGAACTTGTAAAACAACTTATTTAAGCCCTTTCACAATTGGGTTTTGTGCAAAGAAAATGTAAACAATTTGGCACCTATAGTGTAAACACAGACTATTCTCACTGAGTGTCTTATATGAAATATAATAATAATATATATATATGTATATGAATCTATTGTGCAAGATGTCCACTGTAAGTGCAACTCTTTGCGCACTGTTCAGCGACACAGTAATCTCACTTCTCACTTTGTTGTACATATCGGGAATATGTTTGTAAGTGAACACAGACCTGTCTGGTATTTTATACCTGGGTTCCAAAACGTGCACGAGCTGTCTGAAACCCTCGTTGTCCACCACGCTAAGGCTGGAGGTCTTTGCATATGAAATAAGCAGTGGCCTTAGTTATAGCCATTGCGCGGTCACAGTGAGTTGCAAGGGGACTCCCAAAATAAGAGGCAATTTTTTTCTGATCCTGACCTGGTTTACCAAGAGTTTCTCCGGTGTCTGACGAGGAACTGGGCGGGGAAGCGGGAGGGAAACTGGTGCCATCGGTTTAAGTGGGTCTGCATATTTGTGGTGCTGCCGTTGTATGGCTTCTTAGTGCGACATTCCTTGCAAATTACGGAGGTTTTATCAAGCTTTCCGTCTTTCTTTTCGAAGCCGTAGTATTTCCAAACATAAGATTTGAATGTTGCGGCTGCATTAAATATAGTAGTTTCCTTGCTGCTGCGTGCGCTAACTTCCATAATGTTTCGCTAGTTGTCTACTACTACTGGACTGTATGTGACGCACGGCTACCGTCCGTATTCAACACAAAACGCAAAGCAATGATGGTGCATTCATTGCGCCTAGGAAAGGGCAGATAGGTGACGTTTAACATGAATAAAACGGCGCTTGAATCCGATTTTACCGATACCCATCAATGCATCGTGATGAATCGCGATTTCACCCGTCAATCGCGTCGTACCCAGTGAATGAGCCGATGCACTCGGATCGCGCACGTGCGCATCGATGTATCGATTAATATCGATTATTTTCCACACCCTTAGTATATACATAACATTTATTGAAACTGACCACTCTCTCAAAATGGATTTATTTCACGTTATGTTCATTACTGTGGTCGTAATTACAAGTGGTTTAGAACTGCGCTGTTTCATACTGAGAGCTGTTTCTTTAAGATGTTCACACAATAGCTACACGAAAGATAAATTCTTTCGTGTTCTTAAAACCGCTGCAAACCGTAACCACGATAGTATCCATTCCATCAATGAATAGCTGTCAATCAAAACTGAGCCATATTATTATCATCGCACCGGTAATGGCAAAGTCAATAGAATTTGCATTAAAAGCTATGGTGTTGGAGAATTGGCCATTTCATTCTTGTATTTCTCCATGTTTGCCTACCATGGTGTAGTTGTGAGCCACATTAAGAAGGTCCACGCAGCCCTGGGCGTCAGCAAAGGAGCGTATTCCCAGGCAGTTGGAGGGATGAAGCTGCTTCATCAGAAAGTTGCAGCAAACTTGGATGACTTGTGAGAGCTGCAAGAGGCAAGCTGCCGCAAATAAACTCTCGATGGTCTCTTCTTTCAACTCAAGGACACCTGCAATGTCAGAGTGCGCAAGCTATATTTTTTATGCAACGACCAAATGTAGCTGCGCCGGCAAAAACTGTAATGGTGTCACTCATAATTTCTGCCACCCCACCATCGAATAGATAAAAATGAGCATAAATCCTTTTCCTCTATGATAACATTCATTGACGTAATAAAAACCAAACTACTTTTTTTTAATCCCCATCGTAAAAAGCGGAAACAAATTATCATAACACTCTGTTTTTAATTTTAGGTATTTACAATGCAGCGAAAAAAGGAAATGCTTTGTCACATACAGAAGGGGAATTGTGCGATTAAGGAACATGAAGTCATGAGGGTGGCCGGTCGTTCACTTCAGTGATTGATCCATTTTAATCACGGTCGCGTTCCAGAGGTCTCCTAACGACTTGCAAGCGCTTGTGAATATCTTTATGAGCACTCACCAGTGTAGGCAAAATGAACCAGGGAGGTGAGGGCATCTGGATCCACCCCCTCCATCTTGATCTCCTCCTGTTTGGCCTCCTTCACATCACTTGTGAACATTGCAGCAAAGTAGTCGGAGACGGCGCTCAGAACAAGTCTGATGCAGAGACAATTCAAGTAAGATCGGCGCGGCACATACTGTGTACATACAGGCATCGTGACTGAATGGTGTTCGTGCGTTCAAACATGATTATTATGCAATGTAGCACTGTGTGGTTTTGAAACTATGTGTGTTCACTCTGATGGATTAAAAATGCAAAAGCGGTGATGAATTGATTTTAGGTGTGTGGAAGAGATTGGAGTGCAAGCGCTACGGTAGAAATGGACAGCTGTTCTTCATTAAAATAAGCGCAAAGAGAAGCACGAAAGCATTTTCCTGCCAAAGATGTTTCATTCTTCTCCCCCAGTCTCCTTAATTTGAGTATGGAGCTGGAACCGTACAGTCACTTTACCAGGTGCACCTGAATAAGTTAACGTGATCCAGCAAAAAGCACGGTATTCATCATTCATATTTGTCTGCTCACTTTGGCTTGATGCTATGAGAGAATGCTTCATGGTTTTTCCCGCTTTCTTCCGGCCACATAATGACATGCTTGCGATTTGGATCCCAGTACGCGTCTGCGTCTCAAAAGTAACATGTCGATGTGAGAGGGTAGAGATGTAATTAGATCACAGCAGTGAGTTTTATTTGTTTGCGGAGTAGTGAACAATGTGTTTGCTCATCTGTAGGCTCAACTGTCTCCAAAGGATTATTTGATTTGATTTGAATTTTTTGCTCAACGAGGAAACCCGGTAAGACCAGGGAGAAGCCAAACACTCACCCTGGAAATCTTAATGAAGTTTGTGCATTTCACATCAAATGTAATGAAATAGTAAATCAAATTCGTGAGGAGCGCTGACCTGTGAGCTGGTATCCTGTGATCACCTGCTATGAGAAGCACATCGCACAGTTGCTTATGCTGCAGGTAGCTTTCCATCTTTCGGAAGGTCTGCTCAGCATGATTTCTGGCCTGGAAGAATTCGTCAGAGGAGTTGCTGTTCATTCTGATGAATGCGCTCAGAGCTAACCTGGAGAAGACAAGATGCAAAAGGACTGCCATTATGGACTCTTAACTTCATGTTTTCTTTCAGTCCTTTTGTTTCTTCTTGAAAGTTACACCTTGAACTATTTGCCAGATAACGGACAGAATAACCAGGCACACACATTGACACCATTTAATATTTATTCCGAATCTTGAATCAACCTAACATGCATGTTTTTTTATGGGAGGAATTGGAATGCCCGGAGAAAACCCACTCAAACTCAGGGAATTCGGTACATGGAAACTGCGCACTGGAAGCCCTAAATTGAGGTTCAAACCCAAAACCTCAATTATGCGAGCAGATGTGTTAACCCACTAGTCCTCTGTGCTGCCCACTGACTTGACATCATCTCCTAAAAGTTTCAAGAATTGAATTTCAATTTCAAAGTATCAAGTGCCTACAAAAAAATGTCTATGTGTACATGAATCCCGCATCAAATCTTTTGAAACCAGGTTGTAGAATTCATTTGATAGCCACAGTAACGAACGTTCCTCTTTCTCCATTGTCTCGTGTCCTTTGCGATCCAAAGCAAAAAGAGGCAAGCATAAGAATGATGGGAGGAGGACCATCGAGCTTATTCAAACACGTGACACTCAAAACTCAGCTGTCCTCTATGGTGCTTCTGCGTCATTCCAAGTTAAAAATGAAGTGGTTGTGGACTAAACTCCGTGAATAAGTGGATAACTAAGTAGCTGAGTCCGGTGGGACAACCAGCACCACAATCCACAGCTTCCCTTTCAGAACAGGCCTGTGTTTATCTGTGCGCATACAAAAGCGTGCCAATCACACGGAGACTTAACAAGCGAAGACGCCTGTTCATTGCGGCATTGTGAGAAAGCCGCATCCCCGCCTCCACAGGCTGCGAGATTACACTCTGTTTCACCAGCATCCCAGCATATCCCTCTGACGCTTGCTGAACAATGCAATCGGGTCACTCCGTGCCCTTCACAAAGCTGCTCCATTCTGACATTTGGGCTTGTTTATTTCGCAGCACAAAAAAAGAACCACATAATGTCACAGAAGGATTTCACTGTCATCAGCACAGTGGCTGTGCTGTGTAAAGACTGATAATTCTTGAGAGAAACAAAATCTTTGCTATTTAAGTCCACACTTTCTAAGTCATGCAGAGGGTCGCTGGATGGGATTCGGAGTCCTGTGAAAAAAAGTGTCACTTTGGCCCCCTCCACGTCAATGATGCATCTAGAAATCCACACCTTTATCCAGAGCTGCAACAAAATGTCTTGCATGCACAAGTGCCTACATGCCTTACATGCACAAAATCTTGTGTAAACTCGCGATACATTAATCCAAGCTAACTAAGCAGTATTCAAAGCTGATCATTCTCAAAGCTTATTTGATGAGCATATTACTTTGAGCACTTACCATATACTGTATAAGATAAGATATCCTTTATTCGTCCCACACTGGGGAAATTGGAGACATTGAAATAGAATGACTGCTTCCCTGATTTGTCGAATGGAGGGGCGGTCGCTTATGTGAACGTTATGATAAACAGAAGAAATAACAAGTGTCTGACTTTCCTTTTTGAATTGTTTGTTCGAAGTCATGAAAATCTGTCTGTGGAACTTTCTAACATTGGTCTCCAGTCCCACCAGGTCAGTCTTTGTGCTACACGGTGTGTTTAAGTGCAAAGCATGATACATAGTGCTGTCGTGATAATTCCCGAATGACTGTTTCATCTTGGATGGGAACACCAAACAAGACGGAATGACAAAGGGGCTATAAAACGGAGGCGCACTCCCTTTGTATTGGCTCTAAGGCCTGCTAAAAAGGATTTTCCATGCGTGCTCATCTCCCTGACACTAATTGCGTTGGTCTCACATTCCAGAGGATGGTAAATTTCTCAGTGGTGTATATTTCGTTTGCAGTGTGTGGAAGAGTGGGCGGAATCATCAAAGGTATACAGCCTGATTTTATTGAGGCATTAAGGCATCACAACACCCGTCTCAGTGAAAGGACTGTGGCCCGCTGCAATACATCGCAGATAACAAACCAATTGACTCAGAGTCAAAGACGCTATCGGGGCCTGGAGAGGTCTGTCCTGCAAAAGCCACAGTTCACTTGAGGCAATATAAATTATTCTAATTAAGTCAAATGTTTCAGCAGTTTCCAAAACTTTCAGAGAGTAAGTACTGCTTGACTTTAAAGCAAAATGTGTACACCAGATAGCTGACACAAGCAAATGATCCATTCATCCATCCATATCTGAATCGTTTTATCCTTACGAGGATGGCGGGCATGCTGGAGTTGACTTCGGGCAGTAGGTGGGGTACACCCAGAACTGGTTGCCAGCCAATCGAAGGGCACACAGAGACGGAACAACCATACGCGCTCATTCACATCTAGGGACAATTTAGAGTGTCCAATGAACCTGCCACGCATGTTTTTGGAATGTGGGAGGAAACCCGAATACCCGAAAAAAACCAATGCAGGTAGGCCGGGGCCCAGAGTCAAACCTATGACCTCTGCACTGTGAGGTGGGCGTGCTAACCAGTCGACCACTGTGCTGCCAGCAAATAATCAGTGATATTTGTTTTTGTTATTGTTGTTATGAACAATGACACCATAATTATCCACTTAGAATGTAGAGGTAAGTTGAGCTACATTGCAGTTATCTAAAATGCTATACTATACGTGCATTTTTTGCTTGACATATTGTGCAATATTTTCGAGTTTGTTGTCATTGACATTACATTGTTTAGCTCCATGAGATGGTCACAAAATTAAACAACCATTCTACGCTCGAAATTCTACACTAATGCAAAAAGTCTGGACCTCTGGAGGTAGTTTGCATGGCTTTCAACCGTCTTTCCATCTTTTCTCCTTCATCAAAAACCTCTTCTTAGGCTTCATGCTACTGCCATGTGGTCTGTGTGAAGCTTTATTAACTGATGACGCACATCCAGGCATTTTATAATCCGCTTATCCTCACGAGGGTCGCGGGCGTTCTAGAGCCTATCCCAGCCGTCTTCGGGCAGTCGGCGGGGGACACCCTGAAGTGGTCGCCAGCCAATCGCAAGTCACACATAAATGAACAACCATTCGCGCTCACAATCACACCTTACAAACACACCATTTAAAATGTTCCATTAGCCTGCCGTGCATGTTTCTGGAATATGATAGGAGACCAGAGTACCCGGACAAAACCCATGCAGGTGAACATGCTAACTCCACACAGGAAGGCCGGGGCTGGATTCAAAGCCACGACCTCTGCGCTTCTGAGGTGGACGTGCAAACCCAGGGGTGTCCAAACTCGGTCCTAGCGGGCCGCTGTCCTGCCTGTTTTCCAGCTCTCCCAGGAGCAACACACCTGATTCAGATGATCAGCTCATCAGCCAGCTCTGAAGCAGCATGAGAACAATTCTGATGATTTGAATCAGGTGCGTTGCAACTGGGAGAGATGAAAAACAGGCAGGACAGCGGCCCTCCAGGCCTGGAGCTGGACATCACTGTGCTAACTAGTCGAACACCATGGCACACAGCAATATCTCATCTTTAGAGAACAGATTAAAATAATCACGTCATTGCTGTGCAGTAACAGTCAAACTGTTCCTCATATTGGATGATTCATCCCATATTAGACCTGCTGGGTAAAGAAATATGAATATGAATCAGTCGTGTTACAGGGGATATCAGTGAAGCATCAGCTGCTTCCTCGGCAAGAAAGTCAAGCCATGGTTATTTGCCATTGAGGGCTTCTAGACAGATGATTGGGTTGAGCTTTCAAAAGCCTCATGCAGTTTTATACTCTATATACATTTCACAAGCTACTTCCACCTCAGTGGATTGGCCGTCATGCATGATGTGGGGTGGCGGGAAATACTGTAGTACAAACACTGTGTGTGTATTAATGAGATTCAAACTTAGAGGCTGCAGCGACGAATACTGAGAAATGGTCTTTTCTGTTTTGTCAGGATTTTTTGAGTTAAAATTGCACTGGAACTTTTCTACATTTCTAACATGTAAGTAGTGAACAAAATATAACTTGATTACTTGGTATAAACATGCTTTCACAAACTAACATTTACCATATATACTTATTTTCCAAAGTGTGAGTAAAAATATTTTCTCAAATGTAGTTTAGATGTTAATAGAGTTGAATTATTCATTGTACCAGATTTACAGTATAAAAGTGTTGGGTAAGTGTAAATTGAAAGAATCCTTAATGGCTAATGGGCAGTATGTCCATTTCTAGTATCCTAAATTTGGATAACCTTTATGCAAAAATAAATAAATAAACCCCCCCAAAAATAAATGTTAGTGTAAAAATATCATGAATACACTCACTCACAGACAGATGTCAAAGTGCTTCCAGAACCACACAGCAGATTTTTCTCTTTTCAGTAAATCAAAGCAGTGTTAGCTGTCCAAAAGAAGGCTGACGGATCTATTACCCCAAGTGCGCCCAGACTGTGTGAAATGGAAAAATTCAGATTTGAGCAAATGCTGTTCCTACATGCTGTGATGATATTTCCACTATTTGAAATTATCGGTGGTTAACGGTTCGGTGTGGCTGTGAAATCCTGCCATCTGATGCTATTAAATGATGTAAGTGTGCCAGTTGTCAATGTTGGGGGAGTCTTTATGGTGAAAATGTGCCGATTTTTTTTAGAAAGCTTGTCACATATGGTCGTTTTTGATGGTTGACTCTCACTCGTCTGTTATTGTCATTAGTCAACGTCATACTTTGCTTCCTATTACTAATGTGTTCTCATAAGAAATGTATGTGTTTAGGTGGTAATCATTAGATTACCGGTAATCATTGTCGTTCCTCACCAGCATTTAGCAAAAAATGTAAATATTTCTTGCATAAATATGTACACCTTGACACCCTGCGGAGAAAACTCATTTCGGCCACTTGTATCCGGGATCTCGTTCTTTCGGTCACGACCCATAGCTCGTGCTTCTTTAAGGTGAGAAGCTCGGTCATCCGGGAGGGGCTCAGAGTCGAGCCGCTTCTCCTCCACATCGAGAGGAGCCAGATGAGGTGGCTTGGGCATCTGATTCGGATGCCTCCTGAGCGCCTCCCTGGTGAGGTGTTCCGGGCATGTCCCACCGGGAGGAGACCCCGGGGAAGACCCAGGACACGCTGGAGAGACTATGTCACCCAGCTGGCCTGGGAACGTCTCGGGATCCCCCGGGGAGAGCTGGAAGAAGTAGCTAGGGAGAGGGAAGTCTGGGCTTCCCTGCTAAAGCTGTTGCCCCCGCGACCCAGCCCCGGATAAGCGGTAGATGATGGATGGATGGATGGATGGATAAATATGTGCTTTAAATTAAATGAAATCCATGAATTAAAAGTCTTCTGTCTATTTTTTTTAGTTTATTACTGTTATCCATGGCTCAGTGATTCTTTTCAATGCAAATGACTGGAAATGAGTGCCTCAGGATATTGCAGGACTGAGTCACGGTCATTCCTAATAGCATCCATGTAAAATTCATGAAAAGCTGTGTCAGGGATTATTTTCTTTGAATTAGCTCAATTTGCAAGGATGGAAAAAGAACAGACGCTGATTTGTGTCATTACGTGTATGGAGAGAGAGAGTAAGTTGCTGTATCTCTTCTCAGTAGAACCTGATCCTTTATTCAAGATGAGCTTATAATTAAAAAAAATGTTTGGAATCTATTGCAAAAAGATCATGAATGTATCTTATCCACAAAGATATCATTCTGAGATGACAATTTCACTTTTTTAGGTCATTTGCCGCCCTGTAGCATGTGCCACACATGGTCACGCTTGTGGCGATATCAGGCCTTGAACAAATATCTGACTTACTGCTGCTGACATACGAGAGGTGCCGGAATTTCTTTTCCAAGGCGGCGGAGAGGGAATTGAGATATCATTCAAACTAACAACCGCTGATTCCACCCTCTGTTAGTGTTTATGTGCAATAGGGCTATATATGGGTGGGCTATATATTGTGTGCCAACTATGGAGCCAGTTTGGATGAGGACAGGACAAAAAATGTGGCTGCATTAGACACAAGGGTGGACGAAAGTGAGACTGGCTGTGACTTACTCCACTAAGTTCGATTTAGCAACTCTCCACAGGCTGGGAAGAACATCCAAACTCCACATAGGGAGGCCGGAGCTGCAATTGAACCCGGTACCTTTGCACTGTGAAGTCAACGTGCTAACCACTGGACTACCAGGCCGCCATAAACATGTCATGAAGTTGTAAATGTCTGTCTGTGCTTCTGATAGTATTTGGGCCGGCAGACAAGGACTTGTAGGTCTCAAGTGCACATTGACACCACTTCTATCCTGTTCAGGGTCATGGTAAACTGGAATCCAGCACATCGAACTTCAAACTACAGTCAGACAACAATCTGGATTGGTTGCCAGTCAGTCGGCACCAGTGACAGGCATTCATTAATACTCAAATTCACACCACCACTGAGTCGAAGCTGCACCCAAACTGCCTGCACCAAAGACAAGCAAATTTGCCACGACACAATCAGTGATGTTGTTTCTGACTTACCGATGAAGATTCTTTGGTGCCATGTGTAAAGATACACCTAAGATGATACTAACATTTGTTTCATATCCAATATTGAACTATGTTCATGATGGAAGATATACAAGCAATAAAGACATGGTCAGAAGCTAAGGAAATCAGCACATTCAATATTCGTACTGCATACTCCACAATCTTGATTGATTGATTGATTGATTGTTTGATTGATTGATAAGCTCTTGTTATTTACACTGGTCCAAAAATATTTTAGGTCATTAAAAAGGTATGTCGGGAGAGTTCCGATATGACAGCGAGAGGGTAAGCAGCAAACGCGAGGAGCTCCCGGCCGTACGAGCAAAAAACAGAAAAAAACGACAAAAGAACGGAGGCACCGATCCGAACATAGGATAAGATGGATATGAACAAAGCTCTGGCTGGAAAGGGAAAGGAGAAGAAGAAGAAGAGCGAGAAACAGACTGAAAACACGCACAACGAAGGTGAAGGGGGATCGGCGCTGGCGGCTACTGCTAACATAGCATTAGCTTGCGACATTGACAATCAACCTGCCTGGGTGTCGGCATTGCAGGCTAATCTACAGAGCGGACTCGGAGAAATAAGAACCAAAATGGACACGGGACAACACCATTTGGACGGCAAATTGGACAGAATCGCCAAACAAATGGAGGAGATGAAACAAGGACTTGAAAACTTGCGGGAGGAAACTAACAGAAAGCTCGAATCCGTGAACGCTGACATCCGAGTGTATCCATCCATCCATCATCTACCGCTTATCCGGGGCCGGGTCGCGGGGGCAACAGCTTTAGCAGGGAAGCCCAGACTTCCCTCTCCCTAGCCACTTCTTCCAGCTCTCCCCGGGGGATCCCGAGTCGTTCCCAGGCAAGCTGGGTGACATAGTCTCTCCAGCGTGTCCTGGGTCTTCCTCGGGGTCTCCTTCCGGTGGGACATGACCGGAACACATCACCGGGGAGGCGCTCAGGGGGCATCCGAATCAGATGCCCAAGCCACCTCATCTGGCTCCTCTCGATGTGGAGGAGAAGCGGCTCGACTCTGAGCCCCTCCCGGATGACTGGGTTTCTCACCTTATCTCTAAGGGAGAGCCCGGACACCCTCCGGAGAAAACTCATTTTGGCCGCTCGTATCCGGGATCTCGTTCTTTCGGTCACGACCCATAGCTCGTGACCATAGGTGAGGGTTTGGACGTAGATCGACCGGTAAATTGAGAGCTTCGCCCTGTGGCTCAGCTCCTTCTTCACCACGACAGACCGATACAACGTCCGCATCACAGCAGACGCTGCACCGATCCGCCTGTCGATCTCCCGCTCCCTCCTACCCTCACTCGTGAACAAGACCCCAAGATACTTGAACTCCTCCACTTGGGATAAGATCTCCTCCCCGACCCGGAGGGGGCACTCCAACCTTTTCCGACTGAGGACCATGGTTTCAGATTTGGAGGTGCTGATTCTCATCCCAACCGCTTCACACTCGGCTGCGAAACGCTCCAGTGAGAGTTGGAGAGCCCCGTTTGAAGGAGCCAACAGCACCACATCATCTGCAAAAAGCAGGGATGCAATACTGAGGCCCCCAAAACGGACCCCCTCAACGCTTCGGCTGCGCCTAGAAATTCTGTCCATAAAGGTTATGAACAGAATCGGCGACAAAGGGCAGCCTTGGCGGAGTCCTACGCCCACTGGAAACGATTGCGACTTACTGCCGGCAATGCGAACCAAACTCTGACATCGGTGGTATAGTGACCGAACAGCCCGTATCAGGGGGTTCGGTACCCCATACTCACGAAGCACCCTCCACAGAACTCCCCGAGGGACACGGTCAAACGCCTTCTCCAAGTCCACAAAACACATGTAGACTGGTTGGGCGAATTCCCACATACCCTCAAGGACCCTGCTAAGGGTGTAGAGCTGGTCCACTGTTCCACAGCCGGGACGAAAACCACACTGCTCCTCCTCAATCTGAGGCTCGACTTCCTGACGGACCCTCCTCTCCAGCACTCCTCTATTACCTTACCAGGGAGGCTGAGGAGTGTGATCCCTCTGTAGTTGGAACACACCCTCCGGTCCCCCTTTTTAAAAAGAGGGACTACCACCCCGGTCTGCCAATCCAGAGGCACTCTCCCTGTTGACCATGCGATGTTGCAGAGGCGTGTCAACAAGGACAGCCCCACAACATCCAGAGCCTTGAGGAACTCCGGGCGGATCTCATCCACCCCTGGGGCCTTGCCACCGAGGAGCTTTTTAACCACATCGGTGACTTCAACCACAGAGATAGGAGAGCCCACCCCAGAGTCCCCAGGCTCTGCTTCCTCCAAGGAAGGCGTGTTGGTGGAGTTGAGGAGGTCTTCGAAGTACTCTGCCCACCGGTTCACAGCGTCCCGAGTCGAAGTCAGCAGCGCCCCATCCCCGCTGTACACAGTGTTAGTGGTGCACTGCTTCCCCCTCCTGAGACGTCGGATGGTGGACCAGAATTTCCTCGAAGCCATCCGGAAGTCGGCTTCCATGGCCTCACCGAACTCTTCCCACGCTCTGGTTTTTGCCTCGGCGACCACCGAAGCCGCGGTCCGCTTGGCCAGTCGATACCCGTCAGCTGCCTCTGGGGTCCCACAGGCCATAAAGGCTCGATAGGACTCCTTCTTTTCGTCAATGGACGCTACAGCTTCGTGTTTGCTTTCAAAACTTTGCTTGTAGCAGACGTGTGCACATTTTTCAGCATGATGTCTCTGATCCACTGGTGAAAGGACACTTTGATCCTCTCCTCTTTCATCTATAACTGCTTCAGACAACAAAGTGTATGCAGAAAAGTGGTGAAGATTGCACGACTGTCTCTGTCCTATGTGTTGTCTTGTGTTATTTTTTTGTTATTTTGACTTCAAAATGGCGCAGCGAGAGTGGCTGCCTTTCCAGCAGCTCCTATTTTTTTGTTGTTCTACTTCTTCCTTTCATAACTTTGCTGCTGTGAATCTGGAATTTCTCCATTGCGAGACTAATAAAGGTATTCTTCTTCAGCTTGACGGCATCCCTTACTGCTGGTGTCCACCAGCGAGTACGGGGGTTGCCGCCACGACAGGCACCAACCACCTTACGGCCACAACTCAGATTGGCCGCCTCAACAATAGAGGCACGGAACATGGTCCACTCGGGCTCAATGTCCCCCGCCTCCCCCGGAACATGGGAAAAGCTCTGTCGGAGGTGGGAGTTGAAACTCCTTCTGACAGGGGATTCCGCCAGACGCTCCCAACAAACCTTCACTATACGTTTGGGTCTGCCAGGACGGACCGGCATCTTCCCCCACCATCGGAGCCTACTCACCACCAGGTGGTGATCAGTTGACAGCTCCGCCCCTCTCTTCACCCGAGTGTCCAGAACATGCGGCCGCAAATCAGATGATACAACTACAAAGTCGATCATCGAATTGCGGCCTCGGGTGTCCTGGTGCCAAGTGCACATATGGACACCCTTATGCTTGAACAAGGTGTTCGTTATGGACAATCCGTGACGAGCACAGAAGTCCAATAACAAAACACCACTCGGGTTCTGATCGGGGGGGCCGTTCCTCCCAATCACGCCCCTCCAGGTCTCACTGTCATTGCCCACGTGAGCATTGAAGTCCCCCAGCAGAACAAGGGAGTCCCCAGCAGGAGTACTCTCCAGCACACCCTCCAAGGACTCCAAAAAGGGTGGGTATGCTGAGCTGCTGTTTGGTGCATATGCACAAACAACAGTCCACCCACCCGAAGGCGGAGGGAGGCAACCCTCTCGTCCACCGGCGTGAACCCCAATGTACAGGCACTGAGCCGGGGTGCAATGAGTATGCCCACACCTGCTCTGCGCCTCTCACCGTGAGCAACTCCAGAGTGGAAGAGAGTCCAACCCCTCTCGAGAGAACTGGTACCAGAACCCAGGCTGTGTGTGGAGGCAAGTCCGACTATATCCAGTCGGAAATTCTCTGCCTCACACACCAGCTCGGGCTCCTTCCCTGCCAGAGAGGTGACATTCCATTCCCAAGAGCTAGCTTCTGCAGCCGAGGATCGGACCGCCAGGGTCCCCCCCTTTGGCTGCCGCCCAGCTCACATTGCACCCGACCCCTTTGGCCCCTCTCATGGGTGGTGAGCCCATGGGAAGGGGGACCCACGTTGCCTCTTCGGGCTGTGCCCGGACGGGCCCCATGGGTGTAGGCCCGGCCACCAGGCGCCTGCCAACGAGCCCCACCTCCAGGCCTGGCTCCAGAGCGGGGCCCCGGTGACCCGCGTCCGGGCAAGGGAAACCTAGATCCATTTATAGTATTCATCATTGGGGTCTTTGAGCCGTGCTTTGTCTGGCCCCTCACCTAGAACCTGTTTGCCATGGGTGACCCTGCCAGGGGCATAAAGCCCCAGACAACTTAGCTTCTAGGATCATTGGGACACACAAACCCCTCCACCACGGTAAGGTGACGACTCACGGAGGGGCATCCGAGTGTAAAGGAAGGATATTGAGATGCTGGAAGAAAGAGCAGGTGAAGTGGAGGACTGGAGTACAGAGGTACAGGAAATTCTCACTGACTCACTCGAACAACAAAGGAAGCTCCAACAGAAAGTGGCCGACTTGGAAGGGAGGTCGAGGAGGAACAACATCCGAATTTGGGGACTGAAAGAGGGGGTCGAGGGAGATTCCACAATCGACTATGTTGATAAGCTGATCCATAAAGAGCTGGGAATCCCCGAAGATATTCAACTGGAGATACAAAGGGCGCACAGAGCGCTAGCTCCAAAACCAGTATTGAACAAACCACCACGAGCGATGATAGTAAACTTCCTGAGATTCAACATCAAAGAAAACGTACTCAGGAAAGCCTGGCGAACGCCGCTCCAAGTGGAGGGAAACAGAGTGACCTTTGACCATGACTACGCGACAGAAGTGGCGGCTAAACGTCGAGAATATGCTGGACTTAAAAAAATTCTAAAGGAGAAGGGAATTAGGTTCCAATCCCTGATGGACACACTGAGGGTCCACTGGACTGAAGGAGTGAAAATATACAACAGCGCTCAGGAGGCAGCGGAAGCGATGCGGATGAGAGGATGACAGGTGCCGAGCCTTGGTCAAGAGAACCCGACGACACAACAGAGACTGGAGGCAGTGCGCAAGTGGACAAAGACCAAGAGATAATTGCGAGAAAATTTGGATGAGACAAGGAATGAAGGACAAAAGCTACGGAACAAAGAACTCGGACAGGAATGCAGCTGTTCTCAAAGGACTTTTGGAATCTGCATAACTTTTTTTAATTTCCCGGGTTCAACGGTTGGTGAGTAAAGAACAAATTTTGTGTGGGGATGCTGTTAAAAGTTTTCGAAGGGGGGAGCAACTTTGAGTCTAAATAATTAGAAATCAGTCGACTGGCTATGAATGTTCGGGTGTAAACGAAGAGCAATGTAATTTGATTGATGGGTGGGTTTTCTTTTCCCAAAATAATCCAATGAAGTAGGTTAAAGAATGTTTAAAAATATACAAAGCTCCGGCCGGGAGCTCTTGAACTGCATTGTTGGACTTTTGTAGTGAGCTAGGGAGATCAGCACTGGAGATGATCTCTGCCACTAGGGGGGCCCTCTCACTAGGAAAGGCTTTACCCCCCACCCACCAACAGGGGAAAGGGGGTATGAAAAGGGAATCCTTTAATGCCTTGGAAGCTCAATTTTTGATTGATGTTGACAATTTTTTATGTTTTATGGTTATAGTGTTTAGTATGTATGTTGTGATCCGGGACATGGGGGTAAATACAGGATCTTCCAAAAAGATTGATGGTTCAACATAGAGACATTAAGGTGAATGGCATGAACAACCCAGTAAAGAGGGGGAAGGTGTTGACAAAATTAAGAAAGGAGGAGATGCAGGTCATTTTTTTACAAGAAACACACCTGACGCCACGAGAACATGAAAAATTGAAAAGGTATGGGTACACTAATACATACTATAGTTGATTTAATGAATGCCATAGGAGAGGGGTGGCTATATTAATGAAGAACTGAAATTGACAAAGAGATAAAGGATAGAGAAGGGCGGTACATAGTGGTCAAGGGATGATGGAAGGCGAGAAGGTCACATTAATCAATGTATATGCTCCACCAGATAGTGAAAGGAACTTTTTTGAAGACCATTTCAATGTCATAGCTGTCGAAATGGATGGGCTCTTGATATGCGGAGGGGACCTCAATGTGGTGCTAAACCATGACTTAGCACAAGGAAGTCTAGGATACATATAACCAAGTGCATCAACACACAAATAAAACAACTAGGGATAATCGATGTATGGAGGGATACACACGCATTACATAGAGACTACACACATTACTCTCATCCACATGCAACAGACTACTTTTTCGTGAAGATAGAGGATAGACACAGGGTGGAAGACTGCATTGGTGTCACAGATTTGTCAGACCACAGCGCAGTGTATATGACAGTGAAATTGACCAGTAGAAGGAAATCTACAATTTGGAGGTTGAATGTAGTTTTATTGAATGACAACGAATTAATACAAGAAATAACGGGAGATATAGTCAAATATAGGGAAGAAAATGACAATGGAGAAGTTAACCCAAATATTGTGTGGGATGCTCTGAAGACACTAATAAGAGGAAAACTTGTAGCACATGCAATACGGCTTAAAAGGATAAGACAAGAGTCATATGAAAACTTAACAAGACAACTGAAAGAACTTGAAGATCAACATAAAAGGACAAAAAGGTACTTATGAAGGTCACAGACACTAGAAAGGAAGTAGATCGAATATTATTAACGGAGGTGGAAAAAAGAGCACGGTTTGTGAAACAGGTTTACTATGAAGGTGGGTCCAGGGCAAGTAAATTACTGGCACAAAGGTTAAGGGTACAACAAATGTTAAACACAATTCACAAGATTAGGTGCCCCAGAACGAATGAATTATTAAAAGAACCGAAGGAAATAGAGGAAGCATTTCGGCAGTATTATAAGACTTTATATACACAACCGGATGCTGCAGATGAACAGAGTATTGCAACATTTTTAGAGGACCTGGAATTACCATCAATAGGGGGAGAAGATAATGAAACCCTGAACTCTGAAATTACTGCAGAAGAATTGGAGATCGCGATCAGCGGAACGAAAAATTGTAAAGCTGCGGGTAGTGATGGCTTCCCCTCAGAGTTTTACAAGATATTTAGACAGGAATTACGTCCCCTTTTGCTATCGTCACTAAGGTATACCATGAAGGAGGGCAAGATTCCACCGTCATGGAAAGAGGCAATAGTCTCTATGATCCCCAAAGAGGGTAAAAGTAAAGAGTTATGTAGTAGCTACAGGCCAATATCCATACTTAACGTTGATTATAAGATCTATACCTCAATCATATCCAAAAGATTTGAGACTTTCATGCCTGAAATTATAGATAGAGACCAGACGGGTGTTGTCAAAGGTAGACAGGCCCAGGATAATATAAGAAAAACTTTACACTTAGTGGAGGCGATTCGGAAGGCAGGAACGAGTGCAGTGTTGGTGAGCATGGATGCAGAAAAGGCATTCGATAGTGTGCGGTGGGTCTATCTATATAAAGTCATGGAAAAATTCAGCTTCAACGGAGATTCGATTAGAGTTGTACAGACACTGTATAATGGGCCAACTGCAAGAGTGAAAGTGAATGGCAGCTTGACGGACCGAATAACACTTGAAAGGTCGACCAGACAAGGATGTTGCCGCTCACCAACACTATTCAATATCTTCATTGAACCTCTTCATTGAATCACAACATCAAAGGCGTGGAACTGAGTGGCTCAGAACACAAATTGAGCCTGTTTACCGATGATCCGATAGCATACGTAACACAACCGGAAGAGAGCTTCCCTAAACTGATGGAACAATTGGAAGAATCTGAACGTTACTCAGGATATAGACTTAATGTGACAAAAACGCAGAGCCTGGCACTTAACTACACACCATCAAAGTTGATGAAGGGAAAATTCAAAGTAAAATGGGACAGTGAGACGGTCAAATACCTAGGGGTTTTCTTACTTACTTCAAAAATTGTATTTTGCACCTTTTTTGTGTTTTGTGAAGATGTGTGTCATTTTGAGTTTATTGGACCTGTTGCGGACTGTTTTCAGTGGTTTTGGCCATGACATTTATTGGAGGAGCATTTCGGTGCTCTGTGGTTGCACCATTACGGCAGCATGTTTGCAACATCACTGTCTTTGTTGAGGAGAAAGTGAGGACCATTCAATTGTCGCCCCTTGACTGTGATGGTAACGCTTTTTGGTTTCAGACTGAGAAAAACCATTTTACAACAACCCTGCTTTAGTTCAACAGAAAAAGTCTGCACTGTTGGACTGTCTGTGATGGTATAACGGGAGGAGCTGCGACAAGAGGACCGTCATCAACACGGAGCCCGGCAGAGTAGTCGTAGGTAGTGCTTATATTTAATAGCACACCACACAAATTCAAAACACCCTGTGCTGGATGCAGCAAAACGGGCCTGGGATATAATTCAACTTCTTCCATGTTTTAATGAAAGTAACAATGCTTTTTGAATGCTTCATTTTGTGTGTCTCCTGAAAGCTCCAGTTTGGTCTCATCCGTCCAAAGGACATTTCCCCCCTTGCTGCTTTGCAATTTACAGAAATTGTTTCATCAGAGAAATTGCCTCAAAGGTTGTACAGCAAAATGTGTCATGTTAAGGCTTCAATCAAATTGTCCTTTTTTCCCCATTGGTTGATATATATACATATATATAAATTTCCTCGTCTCACCCCCCCTCGGGTGGTGTCCGTCCCTCATTCAGCTCGGGTCCTCTTCCAGAGGCCAGGAAGCTTGAGGGCTCTGCGCAGTATCCTTGCTGTTCCCAGCACTGCACATTTCTGTACTGAGATGTCCGATGTTGTTCCCGGGATCACTCATCTAGTTTGGGGGTCACTGCCCCGAGTGCTCCGACCACCACAGGCACGACTGTCACCTTTACCTTCCAGGCTCTCTCTAGCTCCTCTCTGAGCCCTTGGTATTTCTCGAGGTTCGCGTGTTCCTTCTTTCTGATGTTTCCATCACTTGGGACCGCTACATCCACTACAACGGCTTTCCTCTGCCTTTTATCTATCATCACGATATCTGGTTGGTTCGCCATTACCATCTTGTCAGTCTGGATCTGGAAGTCCCTCAGGATCTTCACTCTGTCATTCTCCACCACCTTCGGAGGTGTTTCCCATTTTGACCTTGGTGTTTCCAGTCCATACTCCACACAGATGTTTCGGTAGACTATGCCAGCCACCTGGTTATGGCGTTCCATGTAGGCTTTCCCTGCCAGCATCTTACACCCTGTAGTTATGTGTTGGATTGTCTCAGGTGCCTCTTTGCACAACCTACACCTTGGGTCTTGTCTGGTGTGGTATATCTGGGCCTCAATGGCTCTGGTGCTCAGGGCCTGCTCCTGGATCCTTCATGATCAGGATCGTTTTCCCTTCGGTTAGCCATCCTGGGTGAGTCCTATCCCTCAGCAGCAGGTTCATTTGTGCTCATGGAGTGCTGTGAGTTTCTCTAGCCAGTAGGTGTGGACCATGTCCTTGGCCTGGTGCTGTCCAGTTCTTCATATCTGAGACTCTTTCTTGTATGTCTGCCACTGTTATGGTAACTGGGTTCTGTTCAGGGAGGTTGCTGTGCTCCTCTCTCAGTGACACCAACCATTGTGCACTGCTGTTATGTGCAACCTCCTTCTCCCATATGCCTTTCCAGTACCTTTCAGTTTCCAGTCTTGGTGGGTCAGCTCTGTTGTTAGGACCCTGCCACTGAGCGTACACTTTCGCAGGTTGTGTTGCGAACAGCCTGTTTATTCGTCTGGCCTCATTCTCTTTCGTGTACCGCTTTAGGCTGCTGGACAAGGCTTGGAGCCTTTGTTTGGCAGTTTCGAGTGCTTCAGGTATGGTCATCAGGATTTACCTCTCGGGTATCTGCCTTTTCATCACACCTCTCTGGGCCTCCGTCAATTGACTCACATCTTTCCGAGCCGCCTTGATCTTAGCCTCAAACCGTCTTTTCCATGGTGGGTAACGTATCTCATGGCTTGCATGGTTGCTCTTATATCCAAGCATCTAAAGGATCACTGATGCTGAAGCATATATCAGCTCATTGGTTTCCGTGATCGTTACGGTCAGGATCGCCCTCAGTGCTACATTCACACTTTCCATGAGACTTTCAGGTGGTACTTCACATAGCCGTTGGTGTCTAGGTTGCCCAGCTTTCATTCTCGCCATGATCTTAGCTTTCAGGTCAGTTGCTGCCTCGCTCAGCATTTCATTCATTGGGACTGGCCTCCCAATCTCATCATCTGCATTCATTGGGGCTTGCCTCCCAATCCCTGGTATGACCTCTTCCTCTGATCTGGCAGCCTGGGGCGCTTCACCATGGATCCTGCGTTGTACCTCATCAATATCAAGTTGTGACAGCAGTTGCCGTTTGTGGATGTTTGTACACTGAGCTACTAGTTGTTCCGTGGTCAACCGTGACTGTGGGTTTCAAAGTAACCATTTAGTCCACAGTCAGTCTTGGAAGCCCCCTCATGAGAACTCCCAAATTTAAATAAATAAACTAATGAATCCTCAAGGTCAGTGAGCTGCCTGTCAAAACTTCAGAGCACTATTTTACATTTCAAGAACAGACCATGCTTATGCATAAGCCACCTATCAAAAGCCAGCAGTGCTCGCAAAGGGACACAAAAGTTGTACGACATTGAATTCCACGAAAATTAGTTTGTGAAGGCATTCCATTGGAACCAAGCTAACATGCTCTCTCGCTGTTGTCCTTAAGACCTCAAAACAGCATTTGAAGGCCTCAGATATGTCCAATTTAAACCTAAATGAACTCTGTCTAACTGACAGTGCATTAAAATTGTATAATGGCCGATTTTTCCATTTTCTGCTACCAGTATCACTATCAACATTTTTTTCTTATTTGAGATGTAGTACCGGTACATGTGCAGGTTACTCAACTTCAACACTCAACAAATCATCAAAATGCAAACGGTCCTTTTGTTGTGAACCATAAAAACAGTCTCTGCAGTGATGATAGGGCCAACTTCAATTTGGCACCTCGAAAGCTCTCGTCCGCCTCCGCTGCCTCCCACCTCATGTTAGGACGCATGTGTGGGCATTGTAAGCGGGAGGGTTATTTGTAACCAATTCCTGTGTCCACAAGCATCGGATTAAGGCCTCCATGCCAAGGTAATATAATGGGGTAATTACACAAAATCATTAATAACATCTATAAAACATTCTGTTCATTGTCTACGGATTGCATCTATTTCCTGATTACTGATAACGTGTTTAAAACGCACAGCATGAATATTCTAAACACGATTACTATTAATGAAATGGCCCGAAACTTTTGCTGTAGGCAGAACACTTACATACAGGAGTTTATGAATAAAATGTGTGCGAGAATTGAAATCCGTTGAGAGACGGCATCGTGTTTGCACATGGTGGCCAACTCCTGCTGAGTGCATCAAGCCGAATTAATCAAATATCTTCAAAAATAACTTATCATGGGGCTTGACAATAGGATGGCACATATTTTTATTTCATTGGATGGATTCTGGAGTTGGTGTGAATTCACAAATACTGCGAGAATTCAGCTTGCAGGCATGGTTTTCCTTAGAAGAGGCTGTGAATCAGTCGCCAAATGTCCGCATGACAAATGTTCCCTCTAAATTGTGCTCGTGAGCAATTTCGCGTAGCTCTCGTGCTCCCAGTCGCACACGGTGATGCTGGCGCGCACAATGCGCAGCTGCAGGCAACATTGAAGGGGTGTTCACACTGCACACATTTGCTCCGGCCCTGCACCGATGTATTTTGTTGCGATATATTTTGCACCGCAGCAAAATGTGTGGAGCGTTCACACGTACAAAGCCGCTGAGCGTGTCAGCACCGGCACAGCGTCGTGCAGCCCCACTTGCGTTCACACGGCAGTTTCTGCAGCGGAGCAAAACGACAGAAAACAAATGAGCTGTCGTGTTGTTGTTGTTTTTTTTAAACGTATACACAACTCAAGGACTACTGGACAGGCACGTCCTTCTCCCGAAAAACGTAAATCAACGATGACTTCAATGACACTCAGAAAAGCAAACACGTAATGCGCCAAACAGAAAATCAGAGAGGAAATCACAAAATCTATATATATATTGCGCGTCGTCCCGCACGCGGTCTGTCCTTCCGTCTGTCCCTTTTCAAAACGTACCTACTTCACCGCGCCGCTGCGCGCCGCCACTGCGCCGCTCAGGCAGTGGCTCACTACGATCGCGCGGGCATCTTAGCGAAAAAATGTTGTCTACCCACAAGCATTGCAATAAAATTGTTAGTTATTTAGTAGAGCTAAACATCTCTTTATTTTCGCGATAAGCAATGAAGATGAACAAAAAGTTGAACCAAGCAACAACACTTTTGTGGGCCGAAGGCCCACCTTACCAGCCTTCCGCAGGAACTAGCTGATGAGCCGCCCTGAGGGCGGCGAACCACCACCTTACCAGCCTTCCGCAGGTTTTACAAATGGAAAATTAGAAGAAATATTGCTCATGACCTTGCTGCATGTCCACACGAATGACTCAAACTTAAATACTGTGGAATATTGCATGTTTCAAGTATGCCGACTCTAATCAGAATTTGAAAATGCAAGCTTAAAGCTCTTCTCATGGTCTCATCACCCATGGGAGGTTTCAAAAGGGTCGGGTGCAATGCGAGCTGGGCGGCAGCCAAAGGCGGGGACCCTGGCGGTCCGATCCTCGGCTGCAGAAGCTACCGTGCAGCACAACTTAGAGCAGTGGCATGTTGGTGTAACAGAGAGTATAGAGCAAAATGGAAAGACATTGAAGTGATGGCCGAGGGATACCTGACTCAACCACTGCTGGGGGACAGAAGATTATTTCGGGTAAAGGAGGGCTTGCTAGATCAAATAACAAAATTTACTTTAAATACATGGTTCACCATAGTAAAAGAAAATACATTAGAAAAGGAGGTGAATATCCTAAGGTGGCTATCACATGATGAGGACTTTCAACCAGGGAAAGATTATGGCTTCAAAAGATGGGAAAGAAAAGGTATTACAGCGATAAGTACGATGATAGAAAAGGGGGAGATGCCGACCTTCCAAAAAATGAAAGACATGTTTGATCTAGAAAGGAGCGACCTCTTCAGGTATCTACAAGTTAGAGACTATTATACAAAAGAAATAAAAAATGGGTACAACAACTGAAAGACATGATGTAATGCAGGTAATGATGGATGCATATAAAGGGGGCAAGAGTACTGTGATTTCATCCCTATACAAAGGGCTCCTGTTGAACAAGGGGAATTCGACTCTGTACGTAAAAGAGAAATGGGAAAAGGAACTCCAAACCGAGATAACGGAGGAAGTATGGTTGAATATGTGCAAGATACAACAATCAACAACCGCTTCGAGACGTTGGCGGGAGTTTGCTTGGAAAAATATGAGGTTTTTTATAACCCCAGGGATGACCGGGAAATACAAACAAGGGCAGAGTGAGTGCTGGCGGTTATGTGGACAGGACAGATCGGTAGATCATGCACACATATTTTGGTAATGTCAAAGGCTGAAAGGCTATTGGGAAGAGGTTTGGAGAGAACTGAAAAAGATAAGCTTAGTGATGTATCTGGGCGATATACATCAAGGTAATGTACTACCGAGAGACGAGTACTTGGTAAAAGTGTTGCTGGTAGCCAGCATAACAAGAACATGGTTGAAAACTGACCCGCCAACAAAGAACCTGTGGCTGGAAATAGTGGGAGAAATGTGAGTACAAAAACAAATGAATGAGGGAATGACACCACAAATCGGGATAGGTCACTATAGATTACGGATATAAATCTAACATAAGGGACACCTGTCACTGTTGATCACAACATTCTAATATTTTTATTTGTAGGGGTGTTTTTTTTTTTAAATCCCCAAATATGTTTGTATGTTTGTTGTTTCCTATGTTAAAGGGCCGTCCGTCACAGCCATGCATGGACGTTGTAGTGGAAACTAAACACGGGTGGAAATGAACGATGTCCTCTGTATTCATATGTGATTTGTATGGTCCCATGTGTGGTTGATATAATAAAGATGCTAGTTACAAAAAAAAAGGTATGTCGGGGCTGCCAGTGTAACAGCAGGGAGCCTTAGAGTGAAACTATCCCATAGTGTTGCATTTTAAAGTTTTCAGTTTTTGCTTGTGGTCAAATGAAATTTCAACCATAGCCGGACATTATGTGAAAAAAAATAATCCTAATGCTACTGAGGTACTATCCAAGAAGGGAGAGAAAGTGAAAGCTATTGTACTTTTTCACATTCAGTACAAATCAATCGTAGATTTAACCTGGGACATTGTGAAAAATCATGTGTCAAGGATTTAGGATGTGAGACAGAATAGGGGCATCAGGCTGGTAGCGTAAATGAATGTGTATCACAGTGACATCTGCTTCACTGCCAACGTGTCACACAAAGCCATTGGCCTACTTTGACTTGCAACTCTCCACACTAACTCCCCATCCAATATATAAAAGTATGACTAGTGAAATGACACACAGGCTGATTGTACAGTTTGTCATCCGTGGGAAGAACATTGGATTTTTCTGCCTGTCAGTATAAAGAGCTAGCATACATAAAGAGACATACAGTATTCTAAAGAGCAAAATTTAAAAAAGTCAGCAATAATGATGAACATACAGGTACTTCCTGTGATCATTTCTACTCTCAACCTAACTACAGAATAATTATGCAAACAGCCATTCCAGCCTTCCTCCTAGAGGAAGGAAGTGAAGGAAATTTAAGACGGAAAGATTCATTTGTTAGTTTGCAGTATTACTCCCCCAAAAAGGGTTGACTGAACAAGCCTGATACATTGTTAATCCATTTGGAGGATTACGTTTCACGAAAAGGATAAAACCCTTTTCGTGAAACGTTATAAATGTGATGCAGCTTTAGATGAAGGTGCGACAATTCTATTTGCCATCATGTATTCAATCAATCATTTATTTTGTCATGAATATCAACAAAATATAAGCAAAGTGTGCATAATAAGTTGTTCATTTCCATCCAGATGAGGACATGTTTGGCCTCAGAGAGAGCCTGCACAATATATGATGGTCATTGTAGTTTATGTTGAACTCATAATCGTGAAAGATCAGTGATGACGTTTATCAATTTAATGTGTGCAAAGGAAGGCTTTCACGTTAAACAGACTTAATGTATGAGATTACTTCTCACGGTTATGAAGTCCATAAATGTGTGTTACTAAAACCAAGTGCAGGAAGGCCAAGGGCATGTTTTATGATCTCACGTAGTGCAACCCCTTTTTAATATTTCAGCATCGTTGTCAAATATGATGGTGCTGCTGTATTTTACATGACCCGCATGAACTCACGGTCCCCTTGAGAGCCAGTGAGTTACACACATTTTTTTCCCCCACTGCGAGCACATCTCTTATGCATGTACTCTTCACACATACGGACCCCCACCAAATATGAATATCTGCCAATTATGAAGAGCAAAATGTTGAGCTGATTCCAAAACGGCATATGCTAATTTAGAATTCCCAGTCCGTTCTGCTATCCTGACTTTCAGTGAACCCTGCTTGACACATTATTTGCATTCAGTTTACTTCCTTTGAGTCCGTTCTAAAATAAAGCAACAAGTTGCATTGAACTGCTTAATTATTCACAAGGTACATGAAGCAAGCATAGAGCCAATCACCGAAGAATGATGTCAAAGGGTGGGTTAATCCTTGGCGCTTTCCTTTTAGGTTTCAGGCAGAAAGTAGTCAAGCACACACACGCACAAAAAGATCACAGATCAGCCCATTTAACCCTTCATTAAAAACTAAAACTGTAACAAGACCTATATGAACATCTGGACAATTGCAACCAGGGCTTTGTAAAACACTTTTCCTTGTGATAAATCAAACTGCACCGCAGCCACTTGTTATGATGGCATTTGAACTGTGAAGTCACTTTAATGGGCATCGGGGTAATTTGCGTGATATCAGTGCTTTCTGTTTTCGAGGGCTGGCTCTTAAGTGATGTCACAGCTTTTTCTCGCCTAATTCATTAACCCCATGAAAGTCTGACACAGTCAATGTAAGAACGTGACAAGTTGGAGAACAGCAGATTGGCAAAACTGTACTGAAGCTGATGTTTATGTCTGCTGAATAATTATGGTAACACGTCAATGATTTATCCTGCCCAACAATCTACGGAGTATAAAAGCGAGTGCCGAGGTCACCAATGGCTTACCTTGTTCATTAGACTCACTTGTGCCAAATGCTTCAAAGAAAATCCAACATCCATAGCACACACTCTTCAGTTCATCAAAATCTGGTAAATGCTATGTTCCCCAGAAAATGAATACTTTTCAGAAACATTGATGCTTTTTTTTAACACTTTAAGAGAAAGGCATTTTCATGAACAGTATTTTAACATACTTAGGGTAGTATGTGGAGAGATGTCAAAATGAAGAGGCTGTGTTGCTCAGAGGGGGCTTCACAAAGTAAACTGGCTTCCCTCCAACAACCATCCTCAATTTCCATAGTTTTCTCTCCGCGGCAGGTCTTGAACCTGTGACTCTAAGCAAACAAGACTCCAGGCTTACTGTAGCTACTGCTGCCTGTGTTTACGATTGTGGTTGTATAGTTTGCCGTGATATAGAGCTTTGCTCTTCCATACGGAGAGGTGTTTCAAGCATCAGGTACTATATTTGGCTCAGCAAGAGAGAAAATATTAGAATTAGTTTCCAATGTGAGACAGGGCAGTTCTACACCACCCCAAACTCCAAGCACATCAAGAAACTTGTTTCTGAATCTCAGAAACTGCAGATTTTGTTTTTAATTGTTAGGCTGTACCAAATTTTGTTGAGTTAATGTCTGAATGTGATTGAAGAGAAGAAGCCACATGAACACATGGTCTACGAGGTCAACAGGCGTACCTCTCTCTGGCCTCCACCTCCGCAGTTTCCTCCGTGCTGCTCTTCACATCTTCTATGGCCGTGTTGGGGTCCTCCTTCCTGGGGGTGCTGAGTGACGGAGCGCCCTTGTCCTCGTTGACCTGAAGGCCTGGCACGGTGTGCTGCTGCTGCTGCTGCCATGACTGTTGACCCGTTCTGACACTGACAGGCGTGGGTCCCAACGTCGGCGCCAGGATACTGTGGGCCGGGCTGCTCGACTTCCGCGGTCCTCCTCCACCCCTTTCCCGAGACTGACTCTTGAGCCGACTGTGGACCGGGGTCCCCCTGTGATCGCTGCCATCCTGCTGGATGTAACCTCCCACCCCGCCGACACCGCCGCTTCCTGCCGAACCTTGGGACGAGTGGCTAAACCAGCGCCAGCGGAGCCTGAGGATCTGCTTCACATCAAATTCCTTCTTCCCCGACATTCTCCCCTGGCTTTGGAGACAAGGGCAATAGTATGGTGAGCGCCCAAAAACATGGAGAGAGACGGGAGCCTCGGTTTCAGTCCTTACTGACTACAGGGTTCCTCTTCCACTCCGTTATTGTCTCACTACACTCATGACCACCCCCTACCTCACTCCTCTGTTACACCTCTATTGTTCTTTTAGTGATGCAGAGCGGTCCTCTGCAGCTTTTAATATTAGCAGTCTGCCTCCAACTCTCCTCCTTTGCCTTCCTTCCTCTGCTTGCCTCCTGTGCTGCTGCTGCTGCTGCTGGTGATGCGGCTGCTGTTTGCTGCTGCTCCGCCGCTGGAGCTGAGATAATGCGCATGCATGATCCACACTCCCTCCCCTTTGCCACCCATGTCTCTCTCTCTACCCCTTTTCACTCTCGCTTTCTCTATCTGCTTGTCTATCCTTCATACACACATATTCTACCACACACCTTTAGACAGTGCATTTGACAAAATGTGAAAATGTCCCCACCCCTACCCAGTCCCATCTATGCTCAGTGTTCTGTGTGTTTGTGTGTGCGCGCGCGTACAGAGAGAGATAATAGAGCTATCTGCTCTTACTGCAAGGAAGGTGCGCTGTCGTGGATTAAGGATGATGAGGTCACATCTTAACAAAATAATGTTTTGTTTTGTTTTTTTGCTGTACATATCACATCTTAATGTATTTTTATATTACCTACAGTATATTATATATTCTGTAATTCTCAATGTGACTTTTGCACCACATCTGAGAACTGGTCCAGGTGTCTGATATTTGGTGGGTGCATTGTCCAGACTGCATTTGTTGTCTCTTTCCACAGCTGCTCATTGGGATTTCAAAGGGTTTTCAAATGGCTCTTTTGAGTTGGCAGCCTGCAGTAAGACCTTGGCTAATTTCTTACTTCAAAAATTGTATTTTGCACCTTTTTTGTGTTTTGTGAAGATGTGTGTCATTTTGAGTTTATTGGACCTGTTGCGGACTGTTTTCAGTGGTTTTGGCCATGACATTTATTGGAGGAGCATTTCGGTGCTCTGTGGTTGCACCATTACGGCAGCATGTTTGCAACATCACTGTCTTTGTTGAGGAGAAAGTGAGGACCATTCAATTGTCGCCCCTTGACTGTGATGGTAACGCTTTTTGGTTTCAGACTGAGAAAAACCATTTTACAACAACCCTGCTTTAGTTCAACAGAAAAAGTCTGCACTGTTGGACTGTCTGTGATGGTATAACGGGAGGAGCTGCGACAAGAGGACCGTCATCAACACGGAGCCCGGCAGAGTAGTCGTAGGTAGTGCTTATATTTAATAGCACACCACACAAATTCAAAACACCCTGTGCTGGATGCAGCAAAACGGGCCTGGGATATAATTCAACTTCTTCCATGTTTTAATGAAAGTAACAATGCTTTTTGAATGCTTCATTTTGTGTGTCTCCTGAAAGCTCCAGTTTGGTCTCATCCGTCCAAAGGACATTTCCCCCCTTGCTGCTTTGCAATTTACAGAAATTGTTTCATCAGAGAAATTGCCTCAAAGGTTGTACAGCAAAATGTGTCATGTTAAGGCTTCAATCAAATTGTCCTTTTTTCCCCATTGGTTGATATATATACATATATATAAATTTCCTCGTCTCACCCCCCCTCGGGTGGTGTCCGTCCCTCATTCAGCTCGGGTCCTCTTCCAGAGGCCAGGAAGCTTGAGGGCTCTGCGCAGTATCCTTGCTGTTCCCAGCACTGCACATTTCTGTACTGAGATGTCCGATGTTGTTCCCGGGATCACTCATCTAGTTTGGGGGTCACTGCCCCGAGTGCTCCGACCACCACAGGCACGACTGTCACCTTTACCTTCCAGGCTCTCTCTAGCTCCTCTCTGAGCCCTTGGTATTTCTCGAGGTTCGCGTGTTCCTTCTTTCTGATGTTTCCATCACTTGGGACCGCTACATCCACTACAACGGCTTTCCTCTGCCTTTTATCTATCATCACGATATCTGGTTGGTTCGCCATTACCATCTTGTCAGTCTGGATCTGGAAGTCCCTCAGGATCTTCACTCTGTCATTCTCCACCACCTTCGGAGGTGTTTCCCATTTTGACCTTGGTGTTTCCAGTCCATACTCCACACAGATGTTTCGGTAGACTATGCCAGCCACCTGGTTATGGCGTTCCATGTAGGCTTTCCCTGCCAGCATCTTACACCCTGTAGTTATGTGTTGGATTGTCTCAGGTGCCTCTTTGCACAACCTACACCTTGGGTCTTGTCTGGTGTGGTATATCTGGGCCTCAATGGCTCTGGTGCTCAGGGCCTGCTCCTGGATCCTTCATGATCAGGATCGTTTTCCCTTCGGTTAGCCATCCTGGGTGAGTCCTATCCCTCAGCAGCAGGTTCATTTGTGCTCATGGAGTGCTGTGAGTTTCTCTAGCCAGTAGGTGTGGACCATGTCCTTGGCCTGGTGCTGTCCAGTTCTTCATATCTGAGACTCTTTCTTGTATGTCTGCCACTGTTATGGTAACTGGGTTCTGTTCAGGGAGGTTGCTGTGCTCCTCTCTCAGTGACACCAACCATTGTGCACTGCTGTTATGTGCAACCTCCTTCTCCCATATGCCTTTCCAGTACCTTTCAGTTTCCAGTCTTGGTGGGTCAGCTCTGTTGTTAGGACCCTGCCACTGAGCGTACACTTTCGCAGGTTGTGTTGCGAACAGCCTGTTTATTCGTCTGGCCTCATTCTCTTTCGTGTACCGCTTTAGGCTGCTGGACAAGGCTTGGAGCCTTTGTTTGGCAGTTTCGAGTGCTTCAGGTATGGTCATCAGGATTTACCTCTCGGGTATCTGCCTTTTCATCACACCTCTCTGGGCCTCCGTCAATTGACTCACATCTTTCCGAGCCGCCTTGATCTTAGCCTCAAACCGTCTTTTCCATGGTGGGTAACGTATCTCATGGCTTGCATGGTTGCTCTTATATCCAAGCATCTAAAGGATCACTGATGCTGAAGCATATATCAGCTCATTGGTTTCCGTGATCGTTACGGTCAGGATCGCCCTCAGTGCTACATTCACACTTTCCATGAGACTTTCAGGTGGTACTTCACATAGCCGTTGGTGTCTAGGTTGCCCAGCTTTCATTCTCGCCATGATCTTAGCTTTCAGGTCAGTTGCTGCCTCGCTCAGCATTTCATTCATTGGGACTGGCCTCCCAATCTCATCATCTGCATTCATTGGGGCTTGCCTCCCAATCCCTGGTATGACCTCTTCCTCTGATCTGGCAGCCTGGGGCGCTTCACCATGGAACCTGCGTTGTACCTCATCAATCTCAAGTTGTGACAGCAGTTGCCGTTTGTGGATGTTTGTACACTGAGCTACTAGTTGTTCCGTGGTCAACCGTGACTGTGGGTTTCAAAGTAACCATTTAGTCCACATTCTCCGCATGTAACCCCTCTGACTAGGGTTGCTTGAGTAGTAGCATTCCAACAGAGCCATGTTATCACATCTCGCCCATGTCCGCTTTGTTCCAGTAGCCCATTTTTCATCAAGGTGCTCTGGTTCCCCAGCACCTGACGCGGACCTTGTTTGGCCGGGCGACGTCTGAACCGGCATGTCATTCATTTTATTGTCTCTCATCATTGTATGAGGTAGGCATTAGCGTGAAAGGATCTTGCCCAAAGACCCACACTGGATGGTGTTATATATATATATAATATATATATATATAATATATATAAATATATAATATATATATATATTAGAGCTGTCAAACGATGAAAATATTTAATCCAATTAAAAATGCAACTGTCATAATTAACTCAAATGAACTAAAAAATTAATTGTGATTACTCACACATTTTTTATCGTTTCTGAATTTCCTTTTACATTTTTTGTCCTATTTTTTCCCCTTTTTAATGCTTTCATCAACATGGAATCATGAATCAGTTTTCTATGTGCCAAATGCAAATATTTACTGAAATAACAATATCGATTTTCAATTTTACATGAACATTTTTCACTTGGTGCAGTTATTCACAAATAATCTCTCACACAATATTACTGTCCATAACGGTGAAAAAATATTTTGTCACACAACAGCTGCTCTAACAGCTTTTTTTATGAAATCAAAACAGAGCAATATAACATTATAAAGTGCACATCTAAGGTACACTAGTACTCAGCCTATAGTGGATTTAAACCATGGTTGCATACTTCGTTTTTCTCAAGTTTGCTTTCAACACAGCAGTCTGTTTCTGTATGTTTGTTGAAGAATAACGAGACACCGGACACGAGTGTTCATTATGTGCCGCTGTATTCGAAACTGCCGGCCGTAAAAACAAGCACACGCACTTCCCCCGTGCTGCAGGGGCAAACCATTCTGGAAGTGGGGGGGGGGGGGGGGGATTCACTCCCCCTAACACAGTCAGGCTACGTTGATTGTGTTGGTCCTTCTTGCGCGGAAGTCTCTCTACGGTTTTGTGTAGACCTCATTTGGAATAACTACACTTGGTTCGATGACAACACTGGAGATGTTTTACTTTCGCTAGGTCTCTACCACCGTAGCGCACTGTCGCTGTCAGACGAACACAGAGAAGCTCCACCCGCTCCATTTATATGGACACAGACCACTGTAACCTTCCACACAAAATAGTTCCAAACAAGTAACAATCGCGTCAGTGGCATACATCGTATACCTGTATGATACAGAGAGAGAGAGAAGAACAGATAACTTTGGTCTTGTCAGTGGAGCAATATGGCAACTATTTAAAAGTAAACTTTCCATTAATAAACTCTTTAAGTATCCGTTTTCGGTGTCTCGCACTACAGTGGCTGGCAAAACAGACATGGGCGTAGACTTCTGCAGCGCGCTTGTTGTTTTGTTTCTGGTGTATTTATAGAGTAACGTAACATCCGCTTGTGACGTGTGCCGCGTTAATCTCGCAAGAAAATATTTAATCCCGTTAAAATTCATTTAAATTAATGCCAATAAAAACGCGCTAAACTGACAGCTCTAATATATATAAAAAATCCTCATCTCACCCCTTGGGTGGTGTCCGTCCCTCATTCAGCTCGGGTCCTCTACCAGAGGCCAGGAAGCTTGAGGGTTCTGCGCAGTATCCTTGCTGTTCCCAGCACTGCACATTTCTGGACTGAGATGTCCGATGTTGTTCCAGGGATCTGTTGCAACCACTCATCTAGTTTGGGGGTCACTGCCCCGAGTGCTCCGACCACCACAGGCACGACTGTCACCTTTACCTTCCAGGCTCTCTCCAGCTCCTCTCTGAGCCCTTGGTATTTCTCGAGTTTCTCATGTTCCTTCTTCCTGATGTTTCCATCACTTGGGACCGCTACATCCACTACAACGGCTTTCCTCTGCCCTTTATCTATGATCACGATATCTGGTTGGTTCGCCATTACCATCTTGTCAGTCTGGATCTGGAAGTCCCACAGGATCTTCGCTCTGTCATTCTCCACCACCTTCGGAGGTGTTTCCCATTTTGACCTTGGGGTTTCCAGTCCATACTCCGCACAGATGTTTCGGTAGACTATGCCAGCAACCTGGTTATGGCGTTCCATGTAGGCTTTCCCTGCCAGCATCTTACACCCTGCAGTTATGTGTTGGATCGTCTCAGGTGCCTCTTTGCACAACCTACACCTTGGGTCTTGTCTGGTGTGGTATATCTGGGCCTCGATGGCTCTGGTGCTCAATGCCTGTTCCTGAGCAGCCAGGATGCGTGCCTCTGTGCTGTCCTTCAGGCCAGCCCTCTCTAGCCACTGATAGGACTTCTTGAGATCAGCCACTTCAGTTATGGTCCGGTGGTACATCCCGTGTAGGGGCTTGTCCTCCCATGATGGTCCCTCTTCCAGCGCCTCATCTTCTGTTCCCCATTGTCTGAGACATTCTCTGAGTACGTCATCCGTTGGAGCCTTCTCCTTGATGTATTCATGGAGCTTGGATGTTTCATCCTGGACAGTGGCTCTCACACTCACTAGTCCCCGGCCTCCTTCCTTTCGGCTTGCGTACAGTCTCAGGGTGCTGGATTTGGGATGGAACCCTCCATGCATGGTTAAGAGCTTTCGGGTCTTAACGTCCGTGGTCTGAATCTCTTCCTTTGGCCACCTTATTATTCCTGCAGGGTATCTGATCACTGGCAGGGCATAGCTGTTTATTGCCCGGGTCTTATTCTTGCCATTGAGCTGGCTTCTTAGGACTTGCCTCACTCGCTGGAGGTATTTGGCCGTAGCCGCTTTCCTTGTTGCCAGTTCGAGGTTGCCATTGGCTTGTGGTATACCAAGGTACTTGTAGCGGCTGGATAGCTCAGTTGGTAAGGCATCGGTTTGCCATACGGGAGACGGTGGTTCGAATCCCGCTTGGGGCAAAGATGAGCACATAACACCATCCAGTGTGGGTCCTTGGGCAAGATCCTTCACGCTAATGCCTACCTCATACAATGATGAGAGACAATAAAACGAATGACATGCCGGCTCAGACGTCGCCCGGCCAAACAAGGTCTGCGTCAGGTGCTGGGGAACCAGAGCACCTTGATGAAAAATGGGCTACTGGAACAAAGCGGAGATGGGCGAGAGGCGATAACATGGCTCTGTTGGAATGCTACTACTCAAGCAACCCTAGTCAGAGGGGTTACATGCAGAGAATGTGGGCTGAATGGTTACTTCGAAACCCACAGTCACGGTTGACCACGAAACAACTAGTAGCTCAGTGTTCCAACATCCACAAACGGCAACTGCTGTCACAACTTGAGATTGATGAGGTACAACGCAGGTTCCATGGCGAAGGGCCCCAGGCTTCCAGATCAGAGGAGGAGGTCATACAAGAGATTGGGAGGCAAGCCCCAATGAATGCAGATGATGAGATTGGGTGGCCAGCCCCAATGAATGAAATGCTGAGCGAGGCAGCAACTGACCTGAAAGCTAAGATCATGGCGAGAATAAAAGCTGGGCAACCTAGAAACCGATTACAACGGCTATGTGAAGTACCATCTGAAAGTCTCATAGAAAGTGTGAATGCAGCACTGAGGGCGATCCCTACCGTAACGATCACAGAAACCAATGAGCTGATATACGCTTCAGCATCAGTGATCCTGGAGACTCTGGGCTATAAGAGCAACCATGGAGGCCATGAGATACGTTACTCATATATATATATATATGAGTAAATATATATATATATATATTTATGTGAAGGTATTGTAAAATATTACTGTACTATAGTCAGTTTTAAGTTAATGCAGTGATCGCACCAAAAGTTTAGTTCATGTTTAAATACATCTGCAATCACCACATCAAACCAAAATGCCTCATGCAGTTGTACACAGCTGCTGTTGCGCTCACATCAAACACACTCCCACGGGGGATTGTCAATGGGGTTGCTGTGCAGAAGGTGAGGTGGTGGGTTCTCTCCTAAAAGCTAACCATGCAGATAAATATTCCCCTTCGCAGTCTTGGAAGCCCCCTCATGAGAACTCCCAAATTTAAATAAATAAACTAATGAATCCTCAAGGTCAGTGAGCTGCCTGTCAAAACTTCAGAGCACTATTTTACATTTCAAGAACAGACCATGCTTATGCATAAGCCACCTATCAAAAGCCAGCAGTGCTCGCAAAGGGACACAAAAGTTGTACGACATTGAATTCCACGAAAATTAGTTTGTGAAGGCATTCCATTGGAACCAAGCTAACATGCTCTCTCGCTGTTGTCCTTAAGACCTCAAAACAGCATTTGAAGGCCTCAGATATGTCCAATTTAAACCTAAATGAACTCTGTCTAACTGACAGTGCATTAAAATTGTATAATGGCCGATTTTTCCATTTTCTGCTACCAGTGACACTATCAACATTTTTTTCTTATTTGAGATGTAGTACCGGTACATGTGCAGGTTACGCAACTTCAACACTCAACAAATCATCAAAATGCAAACGGTCCTTTTGTTGTGAACCATAAAAACAGTCTCTGCAGTGATGATAGGGCCAACTTCAATTTGGCACCTCGAAAGCTCTCGTCCGCCTCCGCTGCCTCCCACCTCATGTTAGGACGCATGTGTGGGCATTGTAAGCGGGAGGGTTATTTGTAACCTATTCCTGTGTCCACAAGGATCGGATTAAGGCCTCCATGCCAAGGTAATATAATGGGGTAATTACACAAAATCATTAATAACATCTATGAAACATTCTGTTCATTGTCTACGGATTGCATCTATTTCCTGATTACGTGTTTGAAACGCACAGCATTCATCCACCCTGACCCCCCACCAAAAAAATATATATATATTGCATAAGAGTGGATGAACAATAACGTGTATGCTGAAAAATGTCACGACTCGGACAAGACGAGTTAAGTCTGGATCCCAAAAACGTAGACGTAAACAAGGTCTCCATAACAAAAATATGATTTAATGCTAATCACCGCACCGATAAAGAGGTAACATAAAGCGCTGGTCAAAACAAGGACCAGAGAGAACATAGACGAATAACAAAAAGCGCTTGCACAAAAGGCAAGGGAGAAAAATAAAGACCGCAAATACAAACGAAAACAATGTATCAAAATACACGCGAGCAAAAAGCCACATCACAAAACCAAAAGCGTACTTACAAAAAGCAGGGATACCGAGAGTACAAAACGCAAAACACGACAAGGTCAATAGCCAAATAGTCCATGAGCAGAGAAGATAGCAATACCAGAAACTATACTCCGACACAGGTGCACCGCATAAGAGACCTTAAATACAGAGTCTACAAATTACAGATTGACAGCAGGTGCATACCGAAGTCCGCTCATGCCACCTGCTGGCCAGACCGAAAACCGAATCATGACAAAAAAAATGTTGTTGCCATGCCACAATACCAGCGATAGATAAAAACGAGGACTCTGGGGTGCATTGAGGAGGTTGTTTGCAAATGTTAGAATATTAATTGAGGCAAAGTCAGTGACACTATCATTTTGAGGGTTCAAGATGAAATACTTCTTGGACAAAGAAAACCTGTTCCCTAGTCTGAGACATACAGTATGTTTTATGTTCAAATGAGTTTCGCTCGGAAAAAGGCTATCACAAAAATCCAGGATGAATATATACATGCACACAATTAGCAAAGCAGTTTGTGTGTTTTTCATGTACAACATGCTAGAAAATATCCAAAATACATAACTAAGCAATTTGCTCTCCCAAAATATTCAGAGAAAAGAAGGATTTGAATAAGCATAAACACTCGTCTTCATTGTTGCGAGTGGAGCGCTTGTGCCGGAGGTAAAAACACAATTTTTATTTACGGTCATGGGTCAAAACAGTACATTATTAATAAGTGCAATGTCTAGTCATAAAAAAAAAGTTTTATGGACTGCAGTGTGATGTTGTTTTCGAGCCCAAAGGGGCTCGCATACAAAATCTGTTCCCAAATGAGGCCTGATAACTGAAAGGGTTGAAACGCATGCCATGTGTGTGTGCGCGTGCGTGTGAGTGCGTGCGTGTGTGTGTGTGTGTGTGTGTGTGTGTGTGTGTGTGTGTGTGTGTGTGTGTGTGTGTGTGTGTGTGTGTGTGTGTGTCCAAGTATGGTTAAATCCCTGCAGGGTTTCTTTCTTTTCTTTTGTGAGAAACAAGATTATTTGTTGTTTCACTGTGCAAGTGGAGCTCACCTTACCTCATCTTCACCTTTTCATTCTGACTGATTGTTGAGCAACAAAATACAGCTTTGATATAATAAAGCCAGAAAACGATTCTTATAGTTGTGAATTATGCAATGCACTTCAGTGCCATGCTCATTATGTGCAATTAATGGCATGAAAATAGACGAGCAGGTTTATAGGAATCTTTTTACACAGAATTTAATCACAGCCATTAAAGGGTGATTAACTTGGTTTCACTAGCCCAACCTGACTCCCTTTTATTGCACTTGCACTCAAATCTGGCGCATTGTGTCAGCAGCTTTGACAATTACAGTCAGATTGGGTATGTGTTTTATCAGTTGTTTTGAAGTAGGTAACTAGAATAGCACTCAGTAGAGTGCAGACCTCTGCTAAGGTTGAGCTGATAACAACGAGCGTGTTTGACCACTTTGTGGCAAGCAGTAGCGTCTGCAACCACAGGAAGAGGCTCTGATAAGAACAAGGCAGTGAACGTCTTTATTGTGAACCACTTCTCCCAGCACACAAAATATGATGTGGGGCGGTCAAGACCAATAAACATAGATGTCCAGAGACAATCCACGTAACTCAACTGTATATACAACCAAATGCTCCCATTGTTTTCATACAATGCCAACTTGTCCTATCAATGCATTCACATCCTCTTATCACAATACTTGCAACAAATAAACCATTTTGTCTCATTATATTATGACAAGACAAGTCTATTTGAATGAGCTATGACTTTATATATATATAAGCTATAGTCATTAGTCCAGGTCACCTCTTCATCACGCACAGGAGCCAAGGACACCATCTGGCTGCACTCCACAAGACACATACGTAGTCAGACGGTACACTAGTGTGGTAAAAGCCTTTGCCTTCCAATAGTTGGTAACGTGATCTGAGATCTTGTTTTTTTTTCCAATTACAATTTGTTCAAGTTTTACAGTCCAATAATCTAGGTAAATGTGGCATTTCCAGGCAAAACCCGTCTAGGGCAGTGAGAATTCAAAATGATCGTTCACAAATACATAGACGGTATTGGTGATTTTCCACACAATCGTGGAAATAATTAGATCACCCTGTTATAATTGTAATGCCGGGTACCACTAGTCGTGCATCGTGTGACTACAGCAGACAGAAATAAAACATGGAATTCCCCAAAACACCATTTTTGACAAAGCTATTGATGTTAGAACTTCAGTGATTGTGATCGTTAGAGAAAACCATGGCTAAGGACATTAACTTGCCATCATGACGTTTGTCAAACAAATTTTATTCATGCAGTCATTATAGTAATTAGAAGTTACTTTTTCATTCAGTGCAGTGCTACATTTACATAACCACACAAACAATATTTAGCTCAGCAGTGATGACCAAAATGCTCCATATGTTCAAGCAACCTCAAATGAATATGTAAGAAGAAGATATGACCTTACCTGAAAATGGATTCAAAGTTTGAAACAAACTTTGAGATGCAATACCATCACAACCCTTTGTCTTCTGTCTCTTTCGGCACACAAATGCTTGCTACTCCAAAAGGAAAGGGGGGCACTTTCCTCTTCCAAAGGAAGCAGTTTCTTCCTTCCTCTGCACTGAAACAACAGTTGCCTTCAAGTCACCACAATCACACGAGCATTGTCCAGTTTTTGCGGTGAAATGCTTCTTTCACGGCACACTCAACTCAACCATACTTGAACACTTTAAAAACATTCATTGCTGCATACAAAGTTCTGTACATAAAGTAAAAATCAAACATATAAAGACAAAGACAGACAAATTAATAACATAAAGATGGTAGATACAATCAAACACAAAACCAGGCCCGCCGTGGTGTCAGCAATTACGGGCTGGGCGCAGTCCTGCTTCAGCAACAAAGTGAGGATTCACGAAGGGCATCAGGTGTTGGTAAATTTTAGACAGAGAGCCATTCAATCAGTATGGTGGCCGAGAATCTCACAGGACATCAGTAAATAGTCATATTTGGGAGTATCAGATTACTATATTCCAAATATATATATTATATATATTTGGGCCTGTTGTCTTCCTCCGCACGTTCCGTTAATTTCGGATGATGAGGATGTTGGTTGTCCAAATACTGGCTGGAGTCGATGAACAGTTTCTTTGGAGCTTTTAATAACAGAATATTCCGGGCATCAGTGAGTTACAGACAATGGCTGCAAATCACGAGTGCAAAGAAGCAAGGGATTCACATCATATTTATGTCATCAGAAGGGCGGTACTGAAACTTATGGTGTGGCATCAGAACTTTCATTTCCTCAAAACCGATTCTTAGCTTTTCATCACCTGGCATGTTCCAACAGTCTGTGCGTCTCCACAAGGTCGCCAGTAGGGAGTGAATCAGTATTAACTGATGATTGCGCAAAGTCTCGCTGCGGGCATGGGAAAGTTATACAGCATGACTAAATATGGACAGAATACACACATCACTATTCTAGGTACTATTCTTGAGGTCCTACATGTGCCGCTAACCACAAACAAGCAATTGAATGAAAAGCAAAAATTTTTGATTGCAGGTTATGGCAGTCCAGACGTGTTGGTGAGTGATAATTGACCTCCAAATAGTTTCAGAGGACTTCATTCAGTTCAGTAAAGAATACGACTGTCCAGTTGACAACTAGGGCACATTATGATCAAAGTAATGGACAGGTTGAGAGGGTTGGGCAGGCAGCAAAAGTTATTCCTGAACAGGAATGTCCTCTCTTAGCTGAGTGCCTCGGAGGCTGGATGGATGCTGTTGGTTTTACTCATTGATTGTTGCTTCTGTTTGTTACAATGCTGCTGTGTTATTAGTTGTCTTTTTGTTGTTTTTTTAGTTATTTGTTGTTGTGATTAACTGACGTTTTGTTTGGTATTTTTTTGTGCTTTCTTTTTTAAATATGCCATGATGTTTAGTTGTGGTTTTAATTTTCAGTCGTCTTTATTTCATTGTTACCATTTTTTTTTTTAATGTGTTTGCTTTTGTGTTTTGCACTTAAAGGTCACTGTAGTAATGTTCCCAAAGTGAGCAATATTACAGACTATTTGCATCGGCTCTAATTAGTTATTGCAGGACTGCCTGTCGGCCCGGTAGTCCAGTGGTTAGCATGTCGGCTTCACAGTGCAGAGGTGTAGCAGGTTCGATTTCAGCTCCGGCCTCACTGTGTGGAGTTTGCATGTTCTCCCTGGGCCTGCGTGGGTTTTCTCCGGGTGCTCCGGTTTCCTCCCACATTCCAAAAATATGCAGGCTGATTGAACACTCCAAATTGTCGCTAGGTGTGAGTGTGAGCATGGATGGTTGTTCGTCTCTGTGTGCCCTGCGATTGGCTGGCAACCGATTCAGGGTGTCCCCCGCCTATTGCCCGGAGACAGCTGGGATAGGCTCCACCAACCCCCGCGACCCTAGTGAGGATCAAACGGTTCGGAAGGTTAGGACTGTCTTTTTATTGAAGACGCTACCTCATTTTTGCCACTGGGTGGCACATTTCCAAATTATGACAAATGACAGAGATGAGCATTTATTTTACACCCATGAAAAGGGGCCTGCTGGCAATTTCCAACCCAAATTGTATTGCAAACCTGATAAAAGGAGATGAAAGATTATTTTTTTTAAAAAGGCACCTGCTCTTGAAAAAAAAAAAGCGTGATGAATTTCCCCAAGAGAAAAGCAACTTAAAGCGAAAATAAAGAAAACAAAAAGATGATTCTTGGAAAAAGAAAATCAAAACAATACAACTCCAGTGAGATGAATTTACACAGTAACCTAGGGCATTTTGAATGAATGAATTTAAGCGATGTAGCTCAAACTTTACAAATAGGTACAGTTCCGACGGGACAATAAATAATTAGTAATATATTACATTACGATAATAATATAATTCTTCTTGAAATTATATAAAACTTCATGTAACAGCTCTTAAAGTCTAATTTAGTATGCGTATTTTGTGTATTATCGACCACCGACACTATCATTTGCAATACAGGTATTTACAGTTACAAGTTGCCTAAACAATTAAAGAGCTTAATATTTGATGAAAACATTTAATTCACACTTTTTTTTACTTATCTTTTTCCCCTGATTTATTCATCTGGATTTTTTTTTGTAATGAACTCAGTTTTTTTTTTTCATGATCACATGAAACTGAACGTGTGCCTTTCAACCATCATGGTGGTGAGCACATCAACCATACTGACCCAATGCAGCAGTGGGTCGGCCTTAGAGAGCCATAAGAAACAATTGGACGAAATAAAGAAGCAAAGTCATTGTGAAACAACATATATACTATACATTTTATTTAGTTTATCAGGCAGAATGCACAAAAATGTAAAATAAACAATTCATACTCTGTCTGCACATGTCAGATCAAAACTCTCAGAATTAATTTTTTTCTAAACACACCATCAATTACGTTTTTTTTTGTAACATTAATGCTATATGAATGGTGCAAAAGATGACAGGGCAAACTGTACAATAAACAGGTTAGAATGATAAAAATAACAGATGAGAAGCAAATGTGGACAGTCATTCAAGGAGGACAAGTTGCATTGAAAATATAACATAGTGACTTGTCTGTGCATTTGTAATCGATAAAACATCACCAAACAGAGTATGTTACACAGACCCAGCTTTAAGATGCAAAAATAACTGATGATACAAAAATCAAAGTTTGAAACTAAAACTGGAAACAGTTTACATTTGCTTTTAACTGTATAAACTACATGTTCCTTCAAAATAACTATTTTGACTCTTCAGCGAAACAGACCCTGCATAAAATTATACCACACCCATTCGTGAACAACCTATAATTGAATGAAGCAGGACAAAATAATACCGGTAACACGTTGTTAGTGGAAAATTTGGTGAAATGGTATATTCTTAATAAATCTTGACTATGTACAGGAAAACAATATTTATTACAATACAATTTATTTACAGTTTGATGGGGCCGTAACGTATCCCTCTCCTTTCTGTCTATCATTGCATTTCTATCTATTGCGAGACTAATAAAGGTTTTCTTATCTTATCTTATCTTATCTTATCTTATCTTATCTTATCTTATCTTATCTTATCTTATCACAGGTAAACTTAAAAATGAGATGATTGCGTTTTCTCTCTTTACATGTGAACGGAGCTTTGAAGAGTGTTATGTGCTGTCTGTCATATCGGTATGGAGGGAAGATCTTTTCGGGTTTGAGTTCAGGTCATGAACAATTTACTCATTTTTTGGTGATACAGACCGTTCAATTTTCGGGAACTTCAAAGCACCCCTTGACCCACTATCACTGCTGGACGATGAGGACAATCATGATTTTGGGGTGGCCAATGACACACCTGCACTACCCTCCACTGCTGCTTCACTGCCTTCACCATATGTCACTTCATACGAGCCCTTTGACTTGGAAACAAAACCTCCAAAGGTGCCAAACTTCAACTTGCCTTTCTTTCCTTTGACCTTTGGTCCACTTAGATCTAATGAAATATCACTGCCCTCTGCTTCAAAGTGTCCTGAAGGGGAAACAACTGCAAGCCCACCCTCGTCGCTCAAAGAGGAAGATCGATGTCTTGACTTCTTGAAAAGATCCAATGAAGCTGACTTGCTTTTGGGTGAAACGGTGAGTCCAGCATCACCCTCAAATTGTAATTTTCCTTCTCCACTATGTACACTGAAGTCTTTAGAGACCTCTCCTTTTCCACTGGTACTCAGTTCAACCTCTGTTCCCCGAAGGTCCCCTGCACTCCTGCCCTTTGCTTTTGATTTGCCCCAAAAATTTGCTATCTTCACCTTTGTCTTTCCCTCACCCTGCCTTATTTCTGGATTGGAAACGGCAATGTCCGCTGAGCACTGAAGCTCTCCACGAGCTGCAACTTTCGTTGCAACCTTTCCATCACCCTCCTGGCTCCCAATCTCGGGCAGCATGAAACCAAATTTTGGAACCTTGAGTTTGGGAAATGTCACTGTACCTTCAGGATACTGAAGGCCTCTAAAAATGCCGCCTGCCGGAGAAATGTCAATGTCTGGCATTTTGAACTGTGGAGTCTTTAGCTTCACATCTAAGCCTTCGTAACTAACATTTGGACTGCTGGTAACAGAACCCTGCAACTCTGCAGTGGGGGACTTCAACTCCTCAGATAAAAATCCATCACCTTTAATTTTTGGAGATTTGATATCAAGTTCAACATCAGGAAATTGAAGTTTACCAAAAATTGGCTTTTTAACTTTTGATCTTTGGACATTAATATTCGATGTTCCTGCTGTTACATCAACAGTTGGTGGCTCTGAGTCAAAGTCTGATTTCTTTGCCTTTCCTGTTACTTTCGGAAGTTTGAATTTACCCTTCTTCCCCTTTATGCTGACATCTATATCAGGATATGACAAATCACCTTTCATGTTTGAACTTTCAAATGCCCCTGTTGGACCCTTAATTTTTGGATCACTGATAACCAATCCTGGTGCTTTGATTTCTCCTTCAAAATTGGTTCCGGGCATATGTATGTCACCTTTTGAGTCAGAACTTCGTAAATTTAAATCAACTTTTGGCATGGAGATGTTTGGGCCTGAGATTTTTGCTATCTTTAATTTTGGTCCCTTAATCTTACCACTGGGACTATCAATGTCAACGTCTGGTCCTTCAACACTAAATGTTGGGCCTTTAATGTCACCTTTTGGGAGACTAACATCAAGTTCTGGAGCTTGAACGCCAACCCCTGGGACTTTGACATCAATATTAGTTTTGGGAATATTGACATTAATGTCAGGGCCCTCCAGTTTTGGACCTTTGAAGCCAAACTGCGGCATTTTTAATCGAGGAATTTCAAATCCACCCATAGTACCTTTAATGTCAACATTTGAATAATTGATATCCATTGCTGGTGCTTTTATCTCTCCTTGAAAATTAGGTACTGACAAATCTACTTCGCCTTTGACTTTTGGACCTTTCAAATTGAAATCAGGTATGGAAATGTGTGATCCAGAGATTGTTGGTTCTGCACTTGGCAATTTTGGGCCCTTAATGTTCAAATCAGCTTTGGGAAGATTTACTTCAACTTCTGGTCCTTGGAGTTCAACCTCTGGGACTTTGGCATCAATATTGGCCTTGGGAGGTTTTATGTCAATGTCAGAGCCCTCCAGGTTGGGACCTTTGATGCCAAATCCTGGTATTTTGATTTTGGGCTTTTCTAATCCAATCTTGGGGCCCTTAATGTCAATTTTTGGGCCTTTGATGTCAATTTCTGGTGCTGCAATGTCTCCCTCAATATTTGGTCCTGATACATTCACATTACCTTCAACTTTAGGATGTTTTAGGTTGAAATCCGCACTTGGCATGTTGAGATTCGGACCTGAAATTTTTGGCAACTTGAATTTTGGTCCCTTGATTTTAGCATTAGGATTGTCACTGTCCAGAGCTGGACCTTCAAATTCGAGTTTTTGCCCCTTAATGTCAAGATCAGCTTTGGGGAGACTGACATCAATATTTGGGCTTTGAAGTTCAACTTCAGTGTTTTTTAGATTAATATTGGCCTTGGGAATGTTGATCTCAATGTCAGAGCCCTCCATTTTAGGACTTTTGAAGCCAAATTTCGGCATTTTTAATTTAGGGATTTCAAATCCACCCGTAGAACTCTGAATGTCAACATTTGGGCCTTTAATGTTCAAATCAGCTTTGGGAAGATTTACATTGAATTCCGGGCCTTGGAGTTCAACCTCAGGGAATTTGACATCAATATCAGCCTTGGGAATTTTGATGTCAATGTCAGGGGCCTCCAGGTTTGGACCTTTAATGCCAAACCCTGGCATTTTGATTTTAGGCATTTCAATTCCAGTCTTGGGGCCCTTCATGTCAACCTTGGGGCCTTTTATATCCAATTCTGGAGCTTTAATATCTCCTTCAACATTTGGTACAGACATATCAATGTCACCTTTGAGTTTAGGACTGGTCATGTGGAAATCCACATTAGGCAATGAAATGTTGGGTCCTGCGAGATTTGGCATCTTGAATTTTGGCCCCTTGATCTTACCACTGGGACTGTCAATGTCAACATCAGGCCCTTCAAAATTCAATTCAGGGCCTTTAACAGCCAATTCGGCTCTGGGTTGACTGAAATCAACTTTTGGGCCTTTAATGTCAATGTCAACCTCGGGCACATCAATATTAGCCTTGTGCATGCTTATGTCAACATCAGGACACTCAAGTTTTGGACGTTGAAAGCCAAAGTCTGGCATTTCCATTTTTGGTAATCCAAATTTACTGTTGGCCCCCTTAATATCAGCTTTAACACCTTTAATTTCAATTTCTGGTGCTTTAATATCACGCTCAACATGTGGTAGTCCCACGTCTACATCACCTTTGAATTTAGGGCCTTTCACATTCAAATCGAGATTTGGCATGGTGATGTTTGGTCCGGACATTTTTGGCATCTTGAATTTTGATCCCTTGATCTTCCCTCCACCACTGTCCATATCAACATCTAGTCCTTCACCATCTATTTTGGATCCCCTCATTGCCATATTAGCTTTGGGTAGACTCAAATTAACATCCGGCCCTGGAACATCAACCTCAGGAACGTTGATGTCAATATCAGCCCTGGGTAGGTTGATGTCATTATTTGGCGCCTGAAATTTCGGACCTTTTACATCACCACTTGGTACTTTTATATCTATGTCAGTCTTTGGAAGTGACATGTCTGTGTCAAGTTTGACTTTTGAACTTTCCAGATTAAAATCAACATCAGGAAGAGAAAAATTTGTTCCCGCGAGCGATGGCATTTTGAGCTTTGTTCCTTTGATTTTAATATTAGGATCCCTACTTTTTACTTCTGGTCCTCCAATGTCAACATCTGGGAAATGTATCTCTCCACTGCCCTGAGTCAGATTAAGATCCGCTCCTGGAATTTCAACCTTAGGCACCTTAAAACCAAATTTTGGTATCTTAAATTTGGGTCCTTTTATTTTTGGGCCCGTTACATCCATGTCTACATCCACTCCTTCAAAACTACCAGTCTTTCCTCTGATGTTGATATTTTCATGTGTCTGTTTCACATCAATTTCCGGGCTCTTTATCTTTGGCCCTCTGAAACCGAACTTTGGTATCTTGAATTTAGATTTCTTAGTGCTGAATCCTGGAACATCAAGATCTTCGACATCGAGCTCAGCTTTTGGCAAATTAATGTTTCCTTCACCATCACCCTGAAAACTGGGGAGGCTTATGTCAACGTCAGGACCCTCGACGACCCCCTCAAGGTTTGGTACTGATACATCAACATCACTTTTAAGGTTAGGGCCTTTGAGATGTAAATCCAGACTTGGCATGGTAATGTTTGGTCCCGAGAGTTTTGGCATCTTGAATTTCGGTCCCTTGAGCTTTGCGGTAGGGCTATCAATTTCAACATCTGGGCCTTCGATTTCAAATTTTGCGCCCTTAATGTCCAAGTCAACATTGGGAACACTGACATCAACATCTGGAGCTTGAAAATCAATCCCAGGAACCTGAATGTCACCTTCAAGTTTTGGTCCTTTGAACCCAAATTGTGGCATTTTCATTTTAGGCAATTCAAATCCAGGCCCTTTAACAGCAACGTTTGAGTCTTTAATGTCCATGTCCGGCACTTTAATATCCCCCTCGATATTTGGTACTGACACATCATAATCACCTTTGAGTTTAGGACCTTTGAGACTGAAATCCAAATGTGGCATGTTGATATTTGGGCCTGAGATGTTTGGCATCTTCATTTTTGGTGCCTTGATCTTCCATCCTGGACTGCCAATGTCAACATCTGGTACTTCAACGTCAAGATTTGGACCCTTGATGTCCACGTCAGCTATGGGGAGACTGACATCAACATCAGGGACATTTACATCAATATCTGCCTTGGGAAGGTTGATGTCAATATCAGGGCCCTCCAGTTTTGGACCTTTAAAGCCGAATCCTGGCATTTTGATTTTGGGCATGTCAATTCCAGTTTTGAGGCCCTTAATGTCAACTTTTGGGCCTTTGATGTCCATTTCGGGCACTTTAATATCTCCCTCGAGATTGGGTACGGACACATCAACATCACCTTTAACTTTCGGACCTTTGAGATGAAAATCCAAATTAGGCATGTTGACGTTTGGGCCTGAGATATTTGGCATCTTCATTTTTGGTGCCTTGATCTTCCATCCTGGACTGCCAATGTCAACATCTAGTACTTCAACATCGAGATCTGGTCCCTTGATGTCCAAATCAGTTTTGGGGAGACTGACATCAACATCAGGGGCTTGAACATCAATATTGGCCTTGGGAAGGTTGATGTCAATGTCAGAGCCCTCCAGTTTTGGACCTTTAAAGCCTAATTCTGGCATTTTGATGTGGGGCATTTCAAATCCAGTTTTGGGGCCCTTAAAGTCAACTTTTGGGCCTTTGATGTCAATTTCCGGCACTTTAATATCTCCTTCGATATTTGGTACTGACACCTCAAAATCACCTTTAAGTTTTGGACCTCTTAGATTGAGATCCAAATGTGGCATGTTGATATTTGGGCCTGAGATGTTTGGCATCTTAATTTTTGGTGCCTTGATCTTCCATCCTGGACTGCCAATGTCAACATCTGGGAATTCAACATCGAGATCTGGACCCTTGATGTCCACATCAGCTTTGGGGAGACTGACATCAACATCAGCTTTGGGGAGACTGACATCAACATCAGGGACATTTACATCAATATCTGCCTTGGGAAGTTTGATGTCAATATCAGGGCCCTCCAGTTTTGGCCCCTTCAAGCCGAATTCTGGCATTTTGATTTTGGGCATTTCAAATCCACCTCTGGGGCCCTTAATGTCAACCTTTGGGCCTTTGATGTCCATTTCCGGCACTTTAATATCTCCCTCGATATTTGGTGCAGAAACATCAACATCACCTTTCAATTTCGGGCCTTTCACATGGAAATCTACATCAGGCATGGAAATGCTTGGTCCTGAAATTTTGGGCATCTGGAATTTTGGTCCTTTGATTTTACCGCTGGGACTGTCAATATCAACATCTGGTGCTTGGATGTCCAGTTCTGCACCTTTAATTTTCAAATCAGCTTTCGGAAGACTGACACTCACTTCAGGCCCTTGTGTGTCTACCCCCGTGGCCTTGATGTCAATATTAGCCTTGGGGGGGTTTATGTCAATGTCAGGACCTTCGAATTTTTTACCTTTGAAGCCAAAGTCCGGCATTTTAAACTTGGGGAATCCAAAACCACTCTTCGAACCCTTAATGTCAACCTTGGGACCTTTAATATCAATATCTGGAGACTTTATTTCTCCCTCGATATTGGGGAGTGATGCATCGTTACCTTTAAGTTTAGGGCCTTTAAGGTGGAAGTCCACATCAGGTATAGAGATACTTGGCCCTGAGATCTTTGGCATCTTGAATTTTGGTCCCTTGATTTTCCCACTGGGGCTGTCAATGTCAAGATCTGGTCCTTCAATGTCCATTTTTGGGCCTTTAATATCCAAATCGCCTTTTGGAAGATTAACATCAAACTCTGGCCCTTGTAGTTCAACTTCAGGGACTTTGACATCAATATTGGCCTTAGGAAGGTTGATGTCAATATCAGGGCCCTCTAGGTTAGGACCTTTAAAGCCGAATCCTGGCATTCTGATTTTGGGCATTTCAATTCCAGTTTTGGGGCCCTTAATGTCAACTTTAGTTCCTCTGATGTCCATTTCTGGCACTTTAATATCTCCCTCGATATTTGGTACTGACACATCAACATCACCTTTAACTTTCGGACCTTTGAGATGAAAATCCAAATTCGGCACGTTGATGTTTGGGCCTGAGATATTTGGCATCTTCATTTTTGGTGCCTTGATCTTCCATCCTGGACTGCCAATGTCAACATCTGGTACTTCAACTTCGAAATCTGGACCCTTGATGTCCACACCAGTTTTGGGGAGACTGACATCAACATCAGGGACGTGGACATCAATATTGGCCTTGGGAAGGTTGATGTCAATGTCAGGGCCCTCTAGTTTTGGACCTTTAAAGCCGAATTCTGGCATTTTGATTTTGGGCATTTCAAATCCAGGTTTGGGGCCCTTAATGTCAACCTTTGGGCCTTTGATGTCCATTTCCGGCACTTTAATATCTCCCTCGATATTTGGTACGGGCAAATCAACATCACCTTTGAGTTTAGGAGCTTTTAGACTGAAATCCAAATGTGGCATGTTTATATTTGGACCTGAGATGTTTGGCATCTTCATTTTTGGTGCCTTGATCTTCCATCCTGGACTGCCAATGTCAACATCTGGTACTTCAATGTCGAGATCTGGACCCTTGATGTCCACATCAGTTTTGGGGAGACTGACATCAACATCAGGGACTTGGACATCAATATTGGCCTTGGGAAGGTTGATGTCAATATCAGGACCCTCCAGTTTTGGACCTTTAAAGCCGAATCCTGGCATTTTGATTTTGGGCATGTCAATTCCAGTTTTGAGGCCCTTCATGTCAACTTTTGGGCCTTTGATGTCCAGTCCAGGCACTTTAATATCTCCTTCGATATTTGGTACGGACACATCAACATCACCTTTGAGTTTAGGACTCTTCAGATGGAAATCCACATCAGGCATGGAGATGCTTGGTAATTTGAATCTTGGTCCTTTGATCTTTCCACTCGGACTGTCTATGTCAAGTTCTGGTCCTTTGACGTCAATGTTCACACCTTTGACATCCAAATCAGTTTTGGGAAGATTTACATCGAATTCCGGGCCTTGAAGTTCAACCTCAGGGACTTTGACATCAATATCGGCCTTGGGAATGTTGATGTCAATGTCAGGGCCCTCTAGTTTTGGACCTTTAAAGCCGAATTCTGGCATTTTGATTTTGGGCATTTCAAATCCAGGTTTGGGGCCCTTAATGTCAACCTTTGGGCCTTTGATGTCCATTTCTGGCACTTGAATATCTCCCTCGATATTTGGTACGGAAAAATCAACGTCACCTTTCAGTTTAGGAGCTTTTAGACTGAAATCCAAATGTGGCATGTTTATATTTGGACCTGAGATGTTTGGCATCTTCATTTTTGGTGCCTTGATCTTCCATCCTGGACTGCCAATGTCAACATCTGGTACTTCAATGTCGAGATGTGGACCCTTGATGTCCACATCAGTTTTGGGGAGATTGACATCAACATCAGGGACTTGGACATCAATATTGGCCTTGGGAAGGTTGATGTCAATATCAGGACCCTCCAGTTTTGGACCTTTGAAGCCGAATCCTGGCATTTTGATTTTCGGCATGTCAATTCCAGTTTTGAGGCCCTTCATGTCAACTTTTGGGTCTTTAATGTCCATTTCCGGTACTTTAATATCTCCTTTGATATTTGGTACGGACACATCAACATCACCTTTGAGTTTAGGACTCTTCAGATGGAAATCCACATCAGGCATGGAGATGCTTGGCAATTTGAATTTTGGTACTTTGATCTTTCCACTCGGACTGTCTATGTCAAGTTCTGGTCCTTTGACGTCAATGTTCACACCTTTGACATCCAAATCAGTTTTAGGGAGATTTACATCGAATTCCGGACCTTGAAGTTCAACCTCAGGGACTTTGACATCAATATCGGCCTTGGGAAAGTTGATGTCAATGTCAGGGCCCTCTAGTTTTGGACCTTTAAAGCCAAATTCTGGCATTTTGATTTTGGGCATTTCAAATCCAGGTTTGGGGCCTTTAATGTCTACCTTTGGGCCTTTGATGTCCATTTCCGGCACTTGAATATCTCCCTCGATATTTGGTACGGACAAATCAACGTCACCTTTGAGTTTAGGACCTTTTAGACTGAAATCCAAATGTGGCATGTTGATATTTGGGCCTGAGATGTTTGGCATCTTTATTTTTGGTGCCTTGATCTTCCATCCTGCACTGCCAATGTCAACATCTGGTCCTTCAACGTCAAGATTTGGACCCTTGATGTCCACATCAGCTTTGGGGAGACTAACATCAACGTCAGGGACATTGACATCAATATTGGCCTTGGGAAAGTTTATGTCAATATCAGGGTCCTCGAGTTTCGGACCTTTAAAGCCGAATCCTGGCATTTTGATTTTGGGCATTTCAAATCCACCTCTGGGGCCCTTAATGTCAACTTTTGGGCCTTTGATGTCCATTTCCGGTACTTTAATATCTCCTTCAATATTTGGCACTGAAACATCAACATCACCTTTGAGTTTAGGACCTTTTAGACTGAAATCCAAATGTGGCACGTTGATATTTGGGCCTGAGATGTTTGGCATCTTCATTTTTGGTGTCTTGATCTTCCATCCTGGACTGCCAATGTCAACATCTGGGAATTCAACATCGAGATCTGGACCCTTGATGTCCACATCAGCTTTGGGGAGACTGACATCAACATCAGGGACATTTACATCAATATCTGCCTTGGGAAGGTTGATGTCAATATCAGGGCCCTCCAGTTTTGGACCTTTCAAGCCGAATTCTGGCATTTTGATTTTGGGCATTTCAAATCCACCTCTGGGGCCCTTAATGTCAACTTTTGGGCCTTTGATGTCCATGTCCGGCACTTTAATATCTCCTTCGATTTTTGGCACTGAAACATCAACATCACCTTTGAGTTTAGGACCTTTTAGACTGAAATCCAAATGTGGCATGTTGATATTTGGGCCTGAGATGTTTGGCATCTTCATTTTTGGTGCCTTGATCTTCCATCCTGCACTGCCAATGTCAACATCTGGTACTTCAATGTCAAGATTTGGACCCTTGATGTCCACATCAGCTTTGGGGAGACTAACATCAACGTCAGGGACATTGACATCAATATTGGCCTTGGGAAGGTTTATGTCAATATCAGGGTCCTCGAGTTTTGGACCTTTAAAGCCGAATCCAGGCATTTTGATTTTGGGCATTTCAAATCCACCTCTGGGGCCCTTAATGTCAACTTTTGGGCCTTTGATGTCCATTTCCGGTACTTTAATATCTCCTTCAATATTTGGCACTGAAACATCAACATCCCCTTTGAGTTTAGGACCTTTTAGACTGAAATCCAAATGTGGCATGTTGATATTTGGGCCTGAGATGTTTGGCATCTTCATTTTTGGTGCCTTGATCTTCCATCCTGCACTGCCAATGTCAACATCTGGTACTTCAACGTCAAGATTTGGACCCTTGATGTCCACGTCAGGTTTGGGGAGACTGACATCAACATTAGGGACATTTACATCAATATCTGCCTTGGGAAGGTTGATGTCAATATCAGGGCCCTCCAGTTTTGGACCTTTAAAGCCGAATCCAGGCATTTTGATTTTGGGCATTTCAAATCCACCTCTGGGGCCCTTAATGTCAACTTTTGGGCCTTTGATGTCCATTTCCGGTACTTTAATATCTCCTTCAATATTTGGCACTGAAACATCAACATCCCCTTTGAGTTTAGGACCTTTTAGACTGAAATCCAAATGTGGCATGTTGATATTTGGGCCTGAGATGTTTGGCATCTTCATTTTTGGTGCCTTGATCTTCCATCCTGGACTGCCAATGTCAACATCTGGGAATTCAACATCGAGATCTGGACCCTTGATGTCCACATCAGCTTTGGGGAGACTGACATCAACATCAGGGACATTTACATCAATATCTGCCTTGGGAAGGTTGATGTCAATATCAGGGTCCTCGAGTTTTGGACCTTTAAAGCCGAATCCAGGCATTTTGATTTTGGGCATTTCAAATCCACCTCTGGGGCCCTGAATGTCAACTTTTGGGCCTTTGATGTCCATTTCCGGTATTTTAATATCTCCTTCAATATTTGGCACTGAAACATCAACATCACCTTTGAGTTTAGGACCTTTTAGACTGAAATCCAAATGTGGCACGTTGATATTTGGGCCTGAGATGTTTGGCATCTTCATTTTTGGTGTCTTGATCTTCCATCCTGGACTGCCAATGTCAACATCTGGGAATTCAACATCGAGATCTGGACCCTTGATGTCCACATCAGCTTTGGGGAGACTGACATCAACATCAGGGACATTTACATCAATATCTGCCTTGGGAAGGTTGATGTCAATATCAGGGCCCTCCAGTTTTGGACCTTTCAAGCCGAATTCTGGCATTTTGATTTTGGGCATTTCAAATCCACCTCTGGGGCCCTTAATGTCAACTTTTGGGCCTTTGATGTCCATGTCCGGCACTTTAATATCTCCTTCGATTTTTGGCACTGAAACATCAACATCACCTTTGAGTTTAGGACCTTTTAGACTGAAATCCAAATGTGGCATGTTGATATTTGGGCCTGAGATGTTTGGCATCTTCATTTTTGGTGCCTTGATCTTCCATCCTGCACTGCCAATGTCAACATCTGGTACTTCAACGTCAAGATTTGGACCCTTGATGTCCACGTCAGCTTTGGGGAGACTGACATCAACATTAGGGACATTTACATCAATATCTGCCTTGGGAAGGTTGATGTCAATATCAGCGCCCTCCAGTTTTGGACCTTTAAAGCCGAATCCTGGCATTTTGATTTTGGGCATTTCAAATCCACCTGTGGGGCCCTGAATGTCAACTTTTGGGCCTTTGATGTCCATTTCCGGTACTTTAATATCTCCTTCAATATTTGGCACTGAAACATCAACATCACCTTTGAGTTTAGGACCTTTTAGACTGAAATCCAAATGTGGCATGTTGATATTTGGGCCTGAGATGTTTGGCATCTTCATTTTTGGTGCCTTGATCTTCCATCCTGCACTGCCAATGTCAACATCTGGTACTTCAACGTCAAGATCTGGACCCTTGATGTCCACATCAGCTTTGGGGAGACTGACATCAACATCAGGGACATTTACATCAATATCTGCCTTGGGAAGGTTGATGTCAATATCAGGGCCCTCCAGTTTTGGACCTTTCAAGCCGAATTCTGGCATTTTGATTTTGGGCATTTCAAATCCACCTCTGGGGCCCTTAATGTCAACTTTTGGGCCTTTGATGTCCATGTCCGGCACTTTAATATCTCCTTCGATTTTTGGCACTGAAACATCAACATCACCTTTGAGTTTAGGACCTTTTAGACTGAAATCCAAATGTGGCATGTTGATATTTGGGCCTGAGATGTTTGGCATCTTCATTTTTGGTGCCTTGATCTTCCATCCTGCACTGCCAATGTCAACATCTGGTACTTCAACGTCAAGATTTGGACCCTTGATGTCCACGTCAGCTTTGGGGAGACTGACATCAACATTAGGGACATTTACATCAATATCTGCCTTGGGAAGGTTGATGTCAATATCAGGGCCCTCCAGTTTTGGACCTTTAAAGCCGAATCCTGGCATTTTGATTTTGGGCATTTCAAATCCACCTCTGGGGCCCTGAATGTCAACTTTTGGGCCTTTGATGTCCATTTCCGGTATTTTTATATCTCCTTCAATATTTGGCACTGAAACATCAACATCACCTTTGAGTTTAGGACCTTTTAGACTGAAATCCAAATGTGGCATGTTGATATTTGGGCCTGAGATGTTTGGCATCTTCATTTTTGGTGCCTTGATCTTCCATCCTGGACTGCCAATGTCAACATCTGGGAATTCAACATCGAGATCTGGACCCTTTATGTCCACATCAGCTTTGGGGAGACTGACATCAACATTAGGGACATTTACATCAATATCTGCCTTGGGAAGGTTGATGTCAATATCAGGGCCCTCCAGTTTTGGACCTTTAAAGCCGAATCCTGGCATTTTGATTTTGGGCATTTCAAATCCACCTCTGGGGCCCTGAATGTCAACTTTTGGGCCTTTGATGTCCATTTCCGGTACTTTAATATCTCCTTCGATTTTTGGCACTGAAACATCAACATCACCTTTGAGTTTAGGACCTTTTAGACTGAAATCCAAATGTGGCATGTTGATATTTGGGCCTGAGATGTTTGGCATCTTCATTTTTGGTGCCTTGATCTTCCATCCTGCACTGCCAATGTCAACATCTGGTCCTTCAACGTCAAGATTTGGACCCTTGATGTCCACATCAGCTTTGGGGAGACTAACATCAACGTCAGGGACATTGACATCAATATTGGCCTTGGGAAGGTTTATGTCAATATCAGGGTCCTCGAGTTTTGGACCTTTAAAGCCGAATCCAGGCATTTTGATTTTGGGCATTTCAAATCCACCTCTGGGGCCCTTAATGTCAACTTTTGGGCCTTTGATGTCCATTTCCGGTACTTTAATATCTCCTTCAATATTTGGCACTGAAACATCAACATCCCCTTTGAGTTTAGGACCTTTCAGACTGAAATCCAAATGTGGCATGTTGATATTTGGGCCTGAGATGTTTGGCATCTTCATTTTTGGTGCCTTGATCTTCCATCCTGCACTGCCAATGTCAACATCTGGTACTTCAACGTCAAGATTTGGACCCTTGATGTCCACGTCAGCTTTGGGGAGACTGACATCAACATTAGGGACATTTACATCAATATCTGCCTTGGGAAGGTTGATGTCAATATCAGGGCCCTCCAGTTTTGGACCTTTAAAGCCGAATCCTGGCATTTTGATTTTGGGCATGTCAATTCCAGTGTTGGGGCCCTTAATGTCAACTTTTGGGCCTTTGATGTCCATTTCCGGCACTTTAATATCTCCTTCGATATTTGGTACTGACACATCAACATTACCTTTGAGTTTAGGACTCTTCAGATGGAAATCCACATCAGGCATGGAGATGCTTGGCAATTTGAATTTTGGTCCTTTGATCTTTCCACTCGGACTGTCTATGTCAAGTTCTGGTCCTTTGATGTCAATGTTAACATCTTTGACATCCAAATCAGTTTTGGGGAGATTTACATCAACTTCCGGGGCTTGAAGGTCAACCTCAGGGAATTTGACATCAATCCCGGCCTTGGGAAGGTTGATGTCAACATCAGGACCCTCCAGTTTTGGACTTTTGAAGCCAAATTTTGGCATACTGATTTTTGGCATTTCAAATCCAGTCTTAGGGCCTTTAATGTCAACCTTTGGGCCTTTGATATCCACTTCTGGCACTTGGATATTGCCCTCAATATTTGGTAGTGAGACATCAACATCGCCTTTGACCATGGGACCTTTGAGACTGAAATCCAAATGTGGCATGTTTATATTTGGACCTGAGATGTTTGGCATCTTAATTTTTGGTGCCTTTATCTTCCATCCTGGACTGCCAATATCAACATCTGGGAGGTCAACATCTAAATCTGGACCCTTGATATCCACATCAGTTTTTGGGAGACTCACATCAACCTCAGGGATTTTGATACCAATATTGGACTTCGGAAGGTTAATGTCAATGTCAGGGCCCTCCAGTGTTGGACCTTGAAAGCCAAATCCTGGCATTTTGATTTTTGGCATTTCAAATCCAGTGTTTGAACCTTTTATATCAACTTTTGGGCCTTTTATGTCCACTTCTGGAGCTTTGATATCTCCTTCAACATTCGGTACTGAAATATCAACATCACCTTTGAGTTGCGGACCTTTCAGATGGAAATCCACATCAGGCATGGAGATGCTTGGCAATTTGAATTTTGGTCCTTTGATTGATCCACCTGGACCGTCTATGTCAAGTTCTGGTCCTTTAATGTCAATGTTTGCATCTTTGACATCCAAATCAGCTTTGGGGAGACTTACATCAACTTTCACGCCTTGAAGGTCAACCTCAGGAATTTTAATATCAATATCGGCCTGTGGAAGGTTGATGTCAACATCAGGACCCTCCAGTTTTGGACTTTTAAAGCCAAATTTTGGCATACTGATTTTTGGCATTTCAAATCCAGTCTTTGGACCTTTAATGTCAACTTTTGGGCCTTTGATGTCCACTTCTGGTCCTTCAATATTGCCCTCAATATTTGGTACTGAGACATCAACATCACCTTTAACCTTAGGACCCTTTCGATTTAAATCAAAATTTGGCATGTTGATATTTGGGCCTGAAATTTTTGGCATCTTCACTTTTGGTCCCTTCATCTTCCATCCTGGACTGCCAATATCAACATCAGGGAGTTCAACATCTAAATCTGGACCCTTGATGTCCACATCAGCTTTGGGGAGACCAACGTCAACATCAGGGACTTTGACATCAATATTGGCCTTGGGAAGGTCGATGTCAAGATCAGGGCCCTCCAATTTTGGACCTTTCAAGCCAAATTCAGGCATTTTGATTTTTGGCATGTCAATTCCAGTGTTGGGGCCCTTAATGTCAATCTTTGGGCCTTTGATGTCCATTTCCGACACTTTAATATCTCCTTCGATATTTGGTACTGACACATCAACATCACCTTTGAGTTTAGGAGCTTTTACTCTGAAATCCAAATGTGGCATGTTGATATTTGGGCCTGAGATGTTTGGCAACTTCATTTTTGGTGCCTTGATCTTCCATCCTGGACTGCCAATGTCAACATCTGGTATTTCAATGTCGAGATCTGGACCCTTGATGTCCACATCAGTTTTGGGGAGACTGACATCAACATCAGGGACATTTACATCAATATTGGTCTTGGGAAGGTTGATGTCAATATCAGGGCCCTCCAGTTTTGGACTTTTCAAGCCAAATTCTGGCATTTTGATTTTGGGCATGTCAATTCCAGTGTTGGGGCCTTCAATGTCAACCTTTGGGCCTTTGATGTCCATTTCCGGCACTTTAATATCTCCTTCGATATTTGGCACTGAAACATCGACATCACCTTTGAGTTTAGGACCTTTTACTCTGAAATCCAAATGTGGCATGTTGATATTTGGGCCTGAGATGTTTGGCATCTTCATTTTTGGTGCCTTGATCTTCCATCCTGGACTTCCAATGTCAACATCTGGTATTTCAACATCGAAATCTGGACCCTTGATGTCCACATCAGTTTTGGGGAGACTGACATCAACATCAGGGACATTTACATCAATATTGGCCTTGGGAAGGTTGATGTCAATGTCAGGGCCCTCTAATTTTGGACCTTTAAAGCCGAATCCTGGCATTTTGATTTTGGGCATTTCAATTCCAGCTTTGGGGTCCTTCATGTCAACTTTTGGGCCTTTGATGTCCATTTCCGGCACTTTAATATCTCCCACGATATTTGGTACTGAAACATCAACATCACCTTTGACTTTAGGACCTTCAAGACTGAAATCCAAATCAGGCATGTTGATATTTGGGCCTGAGATGTTTGGCATCTTCATTTTTGGTGCCTTGATCTTCCATCCTGGACTGCCAATGTCAACATCTGGTAGTTCAATGTCGAGATCTGGACCCTTGATGTCCACATCAGTTTTGGGGAGACTGACATCAACATCAGGGACTTTGACATCAATATTGGCCTTGGGGAGGTTGATGTCAATATCAGGACCCTCTGGTTTTGCACCTTTAAAGCCAAATTCTGGCATACTTATTTTGGGCATTTCAAATCCAGTCTTGGTGCCTTTGATGTCAACTTTTGGGCCTTTAATGTCCACTTCTGGCCCTTTAATATCTCCCTTGATTTTTGCAACTGACACATCAACATCACCTTTGAGTTTTAGATTAATACCCAAATCTGGAACGTTAATATTTGGACCAGAAGTTTTGGGCATTTTTACTTTTGGTCCCGTTTTATTCCATCCTGGACTGCCAATGTCAACATCTGGTAATTCAACGTCTAAATCTGGACCCTTGATGTCCACGTCAGTTTTGGGGAGATTCATATCAACTTCAGGGCTTTTGACATCAATATTGGCCTTGTTAATGTTGATGTCAATGTCAGGTCCCTTCAATTTTGGACCTTCAAACCCAAATTCTGGCATACTAACCTTTGGCATTTTAAATCCAATTTTGGGGCCTTTGTTGTCAATTTTTTTACCTTTGATATCTACTTCAGGCACTGTACTCCCTCCCTGGATATGTCGTGCGGACATATCTATGTCACCTTTGAGATTAGGGCCTTTCAGATTTAAATCCACCTCAGGCAATTCTGGTCCCTTGATCTTAACACTGGTACTGCCAATGCGACCTCCCTCAATAGTTGGTGCAGGGCCCTGAATGTTCAAACTACCTTTTGGAGGACTGACATCAACTGACGGACCTTTAATGTTAACCTCAGAGACATTTATGTCAACATTAGATTTTGGAAGGTTGATGCCAACGTCAGGAGCCTCCAGTTTTGGACCTATGCTTCCTGGAAAAACGTTAATGTCGACTTTTGGGTCTTTGATAACAATTGGTCCTTGAATGTCAACCTCAGGAGTGTTGACATCAATACCAGTCTTGCTCAGTTTTATGTTAATGTCTGGGTCCTGCCCCTCCTGCAACGTTGCCGTTTTTGTTTCCCCAAAGCCAATCCTACCCATTGTGTCCTTTATGTCGGTTTTTGGTCTTTGGAGTTCTATCTCTGCTGCTTCTACATCTTTTTCAGTATTCTGTGATGACAGATCTACGTCACCTTTGACTTGGGGGCCTTTCAGATTCAATTCCACATTTGGCATGGTAATGCTTGGGCCTGAAATGTCAGATTTGGGAATATATTTACTCAACTTTGCGCCTTCTCCTTTTAGCCCTTCAGTTTTTACCTCTGCACCCTGAATGACCACACCTGGTATTTTTACATTCCCATCCATCTTTGGAGTTGATATGTCCACTTTTGCTTTTGTTGGTGGGCCTGTCTGACTTATCTTAATTTCATGAGTTTTTCCATCAAAATTTGAACCTTCCGTTCCAGATGATGTTACATTTATTTGAGGCATTTTGAAATCCCCTTCTTTCTGTTCAAGAGTTACCTCTGGGCCACGAATGTGATACTTTTTTGTTTGAATGTTGACGTTAGTATATGCAGATGGACTTTCAGCATCTGGAAAACCTCCGCTCAATGAGATGTTTGAAATATTAATTGAGTCGGATTCCTTTTTATGCGGGTGACTAACAGTAATTTCAGGTAACTTCACCTTTGTTCCCTCACCCTTTTGTGTTTTTTCGATGGATGTCACGAAAACCTGCTTTCCTTTTTCTGGTACAGACACACAAATTGACCCTCCATTGTCATTATCTGTTGTAAATACCTCTCTACCTCCTGTGCCTCCCATTGAAATGTGCCTATTTCCAGTGTTTGAATTGTCCCTTAGCTTGGAAGAAACATTTCCCAAGTCAAAAACTCCTCCTTCAGCTGCCTGTGCATCTGAAGGGCTACCATGTGAGATTCTCATTCCGAAAGAGCCATCCCCTGACTCTTGCTTTTGCCCTTTGAAATCTGGACTTGAAAGTTCAAGTTGCTCACTTATGCCACTTGGCATATCCACAGTGTAGGTGGTGATACGGCGGGTAACAGTTGTAATTGTACTGCCGTCGCTACTTGTGCTGCTATGCCGCTCTGTGCGTACATCCACTCCTTCGGCAAGGTCTTCAGACTTGAGCCTTGGTTTGATCTTCCTTGTGTAAATCCTTTTATAGTCCTCATCATCCCCACTCTGTTCAGAGAAAAACACAAGGCATTACGCATTAGAAAATTGCTAATGTACAGTTTACATAACATAGGAGAGAATGATTTTCAAGTGCTACATATTCACCAATACCATGGACTGTAGATACAACAAGCACGTGGACCTGTCAGGTGTTTTTTTTTTTTTTTTCAATGCTCAACAAATGCTTCGGATATATTTTTGGATTTTTGAAAAATAATTTGAATTACAATAATAGCTATCCGTCCAGCAACATGATGTGATTCGACCACATAATTTCATGTACTCGACAGTTGACAAGAAGTAAGATGTTACCAAAAAAAAAAAAAAAAACTTACGAGAAGGATGTCTGGACTGGTACTTCCTAACTTCCCCTCCCATGTCAAAGTACCCAGTGGAGAACGACATGGTGTACTCAAGGGAGAGCAGATTGGCGATTTGTCTTTATTTTGTAGTTTTAATCCAACCTTGTGGCGGTTCAGTGTCTTCAGCAGCTCAGCTGTTTCTTCTGAGCTCATGTTGTCAAAATAGATTGTCGCACCAACAATCTGGTCACCTATTAAATAAAAGTGCACGTGTTATAGTCAGAAAGGGTTTTGTAGAATTTTACGACAAAAACAAAAGAACATATTTTAAGAAAAAAAACGAAAAACTACCTTCGTATACTTTCCCAGATCGTGCTGCTGGTGACTCTCCTTTCACTTCTTTCACAAAAATCTCTCCTTCACGTGTCTGTTCAATAGTCAGGCCAGTTTTATCTGGACCCTCCCAGTCTGGAAACAGCACTTCCCTCGTTTCCTCTTCATCAGCCATCTATAAATATGGACACACACACATAATAGGTATGAGCTGGCAAGTTTGAATTCGTCTTTACCTTGTGCAAAACTATCAGAGGTACCTTGTTTTGTTTCTTGTGCTTTCAAGCCCTGGTGGGAAAGAACGTCACCCACTGGTTTTCCTGCATCGGAAAATATCAAAACATTTCAAATACACAGACACGAAAAGACTTGCGTTTCCGTTTTAGACACGTTTTTCTCTCACGTCTCAATTCATTATACAGTATACTGTAGGCCCGAATAATCTGAAATGCAGTTACCATTGATTCACACGAGAGAACGGTTAAGTATTTTCGGATAATACAAGCTTTTTGTTACTGAGTGACATCGGTCCCTGGTTTGCAAAAAGCAGCCAAATGTGACACCTCGAGCCGACTTCCAAGATGAAAGTTGAAAAACGGCTATGAATACTGTGCGACTATCCCAATATGAATACTGTGCGACTATCCCTGATCTTCTGCCACACTCAATACATGAATTCAACAACATAGTGTTCTGTGTAAGACCTAAATTCAAAGGGATTCTAATACACAAAGTGTACGAGGCCTCGTAAAAACTGTCTAATGTTACCTGTTAGGTGTGGTCATTTGCCTTGCATTACTGTGCATAGTCCTAAAATTCATTTATTCATCTTCCGAACCGCTTGATCCTCACTAGGGTTGCGGGGGGTGCTGGAGCCTATCCCAGCTGTCTCCGGGCAGTAGGCGGGGGAGACCCTGAATCGGTCGCCAGCCAAGCACAGGGCATATTCCTAAAATAATCATGCTATTTAATCAAACCATGAATGAGAGTAAACCAACTGGGATTTAACAAGTCCCCTTGTTTATCAAATCTTATAAAACGTCAGATGTTTTCCATGCATCCATAAACTCAAAGAGTCACTTGACTGAATGAAGTGAACATTTCTGGAGGGCCAGGAAACAAAATTGAAGGTTAAAATATGGATACGGATGCTCTTGATATCAAATGAAACACATGTAACGTTATGTTGAATTATAACATACAGTACAGGAGATATGGACTACACATGGTAATTTCTTTATGAGCCGAGCATGCTTGTTATGATATCACAGATTTTTTAAAAATAATGAAACTCCAGAGATAATATTCAATAAACAGCCTGAGAATGTGCGTGAGGTTTATTCCTATTTCAAAAGATCATTCCCCAAATTTAAGATGCTATTTCCCGTGAACATTCTGACAGCAACTTCTTTGAGTGCCATCATGTGGAATAAACCGACAGGTGAACAACAGCGCAACATATAACATTACTGCATGCATCCACTCGGGGGGTCTGAGCAACTTTGCCAATGCATGGTGTATCATCAGAGCAATTTCAACATTTTGTAGCCAGCGATCGTTTTCATTATTTTAAAAAAAGTTTCATGAAATAAAATCAAGCTTGTTTTCTATTGTATGAGTTTTATAGACATGTGTCTAGTCAGATGGTAAAATGATGGGCTTTATTTATATTTGAAACATTTATTTCGAAGACATCAACTGCACCCTTACAATGACAATTACACATACAGGAATTCAAACCAGAAGATAATAATTGTTTTTGCTCCGTCAGCCAGTGATAAAAAATTATCCGCATTGGAACTATTACGGCCAAATGCCTCACAATATCAGCACGGTTGACACTAATTGTTCTCATGATATTAAAATAAAGCGAAGGTAAACCGTCTGTTATGTCTAACCATCCAGTCCACATTTTAATACTTCTCAAAATAACTATATACACTTTTGTACCGACATATTCCTTCCTCAATCAGTGAATGTCTTGCACTCTTTAAAAGATAACAAGCAACAAAGATCAGAGCAATCTGAGGCAAATGTGAAGAAACAACGCAGCAGACATCTGCCATTGCCACTCTGTTAGTATGAATTAAAACTCAAAAAAGACAACACTAATAATTAGGCACACAGCAAAATTGTGAACTTTTGCATTGGAGAATTTAGAGAATGTCATTGGATTTAAGATCAATTACCAAGGGGGTGCATTTCAGCATCACTAGCTGGACACTGCCCACGTGGGTGCAGCATGCTAATAAACACGTCCATTTTAAGATTGGTCCCGTGTGACTCAAGGGATCCGGAGACAATCTCAATCTTGCTCTCCAAATTAAATTTTCACAGGATCACAGCTCTGAATACAAAGAGCTGGGGTCAATGTGGCAGCAAATGCAGGGTGAAAGGATCGTACCGAAGACTATGCCAATGACTCGCAGGCATCTGCAACCTGATCCTCCGTCGTCGTTTTTGTTCAGTTAGTGTCTCACGTTGCCTCGACTGAGGCTTGGAATACGAATCTATTCCGGCCTCAGGCGTAACGGCTCATGTTATTTGACAGAAACTGTGATTACATTGCTTGAGAAGATCATTAAAGAACCAAAATTGGATCATATTAGACTCATTCCAACCACTCCATATAATCCCATTCTGGCTGTGTTTGGAAGAATAAGAGAATTTTCCATGAGATGTTGCTAACCCTAAACCTCATCCTCCTCACTATAAGCACTCATTATACACGAAGCAAAAAATAGCAGTCCAATAGTGCTTGTCATGTTTAGGTTCTACATTCCTGACATTGCATCACGGCAGTATACTTTTCATTAATTGAACAGACATAAACGCAGAATAAACACACTTAAAATGTTTGCTCTATAAATATATCTGAGTTGAGTTGAGTTGAGTTTGTGTCGTCAAGACTGAACATTATTCTGCAATGGATTTTGATTTTTTTTGCGCAAATGTTTTCCTTGGGGCTTATTAGACTGTGCGGGGGTGCCCAATGCCGCGTGGCCTGTGAGGGGAATCGTTAATATTTGTTTACATTCTTCCCTTTTACAAATTTGATTCTAGCTGTTCTCCTTGAATGAAATATTTGGGCTGCAATGTTGTCACAGCTTTGCTATATTTCTAGGAAGGGAGGTGGGGAGGGGCCACGGCCAACGGCAGCGGAGCCAGGAGGAAACAAACATTAGTGAGAAAGGAGAGGGCTGTAAACGACGGGGAAAAGATGAAAAGTGGGAGAGATAGCTGAGGAACTACTGGAGGAATGTCACCTTAAGAGATAACCGGAGAGGGAGTGGAAGAACACAAGAGAACAGTAACGCAAATATAACAGATGGTTATAACAGGACTGAGCTTCGAGGTTGGTGGGAGGTGGCCCTCAAGGGTAGTCCAAGTCCTTCAACCCCTTACAGAATTCCATCTCAAGTATTACATGTCCCTCTGCAAATAATGTGGATGCACAACTGTGCACAGTCTCTTATAAATGGGATATGGCTGTGATCAAATTGAACCAATCACATTCGAGAACATAACGTGGCTCTGACTGATCGCAAATAAATTCCAGTTGTGCTTTGAGACATTTTGGGACTTTTTTTATTTCTATTTTTTATTTTTTGCTTTGCTTTATTGTAGCAGCCAGGGGGGGTTGTGCTAACAGTGACTGGTACTTGGAACTGTTCATAATTTTCTCTGCCTTGACGAGGGTTCGGTTCAAGCTGAAGAAAAACAGCCCCATAATGTTCCCACCACCAAGCTACGCTCTTGGTATGGTGTGTTGTTGTTTTTTTTGTTTGTTTGTTTGTTTTTGGTTTTTTGGGTGATCAGCAGTGTTGTATTTACACCAAACATAGCTTTTGGAATTATGGCCGACAAGTTTTATAACCATAACCAGATCCGATCACATTTTGCCATATGTATTTTTCAAATTTGATTCCAATTTTACTTCCACTCACATCTGTTTTAAAATTATTTGAGTTGTACAGGTTATAGGTCACAGTACGGGTGGAAATTTGAGGTGTGTGTGTGTGTGTGGGGGGGGGGTATTTATAAAAAAAAATGTCACAAAAACCTAGCATTTTAACTGGAGCGTGGAGACTTTTTATATCTACTGTAATCGGGCATCCTGTCATCAGCTAGGATCATGTAATTCCATGCAGACTGATCCTCTATGAGTAAGCTTGTGTTCATCATAAGACAGGCACGCAGCCGCACACCATGACAGTCATTATCAGTTTTTTCTCTTCCTACGTCAGTGTCCCATTCTTTGTGTTCACAAACAGGTTTCCTGTAGAACTCTTTAAAGGGGATGGAAATTAAAGCAGAGAGATGAAACACTCCATCATCGTATGTACTGTGGTTTGGATCAGGACAGTGAGCCAGGCAAAGGCCTTTATTTACTGGGCTGTGACCAAAGAACATATGGATGTCTCTCTCTCTCTCTCTCTCTCTCCCTGCTCTGCTCTTGAACTACAGAGACAGCAGCCCAACTTGGGAACGACCTCCAAGCGGTGTTGGGCGTGCCTTCGGGCTACGAACAGTTCCCAGTCAACAGCCGACAACTGAGTCTGCAGGTACCCGGGTCGCTGCGGCTTTAAGAGACGCTTTGGGACCCAGTTGGAGGTTGCGCAACAGAGACAGCATCGTGGTCTCTACTCGCCTTTTTTTCGGCTCAGAGGGAATAAATCATCCGATGCTACTGACTTAAAGCGGGCGACACTGGCAGGCTCTTATAGACTTATTTCATAAAAAGCGGAAAGGGCGAGCGAGGAGCCCAACAGGTGGTAGCCGGGGGAAGGAAAAGAAAAAAGGGGGAAACGGGGTGGAGAAGTATCAGGTTTCTGTTCTAGTTCGAAAGGCACAGGCACGATCTGGAGTCAAAGGAGGCTTTGCAACAAACATTCCAGCACTTGTTGCTCTCTGTCTGCATAATGGAGGGCTGTTCTGAAGTCACACTGACAAGATGGCCTTGGAGTGCACAAGTGGGAGGGTGGGATCAGAAGTCTTGTTTTGATTCCCCAAACAGTAACAGATGTGTAGAGAGGATTCATATTTGACATGAAGACAGACAAGGACATATACCTTGGATAGCTCAAGCGAGGCCACGGGCTTCAGTCCGATACGTTGGTTCTTGTTTTCTTGACTTCTGGTGACAGAAAAGCAGACAGGATGAGAATGTATTGAACATGATATGACCACATTGCATTTTCATCGCAATGAACAATCTTCACTCTTCAAGTCAGCTGCTTGGCTGTTCCAAAAAACGGTGGGATGATGATTATTAGATCTGAAGTTCGAGTTCAAAAGTGAAAAGTTAAATGTCCATGACATATCGCCAACTTTTTATCATGTTGTTAACATTCGACACGCCGAGTTTTATCATGTGTAAATATTTGCACAGCCCGAAACGTATCTCCATTTTTAAAGTCTCACTTTTCTTGCGATGTTAATATGCTTTCTTGCTGCGACTTGCCCTAGCTCTTACATGACGAGCGCAGATTGTTGCTTCAGCCCACTCGCGCATTTGGAAACAAAGCCTTTTCTTTGTTAGAGCAAAGTATAAGCAGAACCAGACTCAATGTGTACAAAGGCAGGCATCTGCCAGTGGGAACATGCCCCTCGGAATAATATTTCTGCGGCAAGCTCTGCAGCTCCAGCATGAATCTTTCCCTTAGTCATCTATCCTGATCATTATCAACAGTCAGTTAACGAGGAGAAAAACATCGGGGAACTTGTCGGCCTTCATAAGACCTTATTTTGCCTGATTTTTCCCTTGTGCATTTTTGAATTGACTCTCCTTTCAAATCAAAGGGACGTTGCCGAGATAAATGCCACCCAACAGCGGTTTGTTTGCATAAGGAGACCTGAGGTACAGCAGCTGTGCACACTTTGCATCCCGCACCCTTGTTGCAGGATCATAATCGTCAGGGTGCTATTGAAGCAGCAATTCAACTAAATCATGCAAACAAACTCACAGCCGTATTCACGTAATCTATCGAAAACCAAATTAGATGGGTGTCTGATCTGCATGAGGTTACAACTCGCTTGGGGTGAGATTTTGTGCCGGTTTGCTTGCACTGATTTCAGAGATACCGCTCCTCCGGCCTTGATACCGATCAGGCGACCACACGCTCACAAGCGGACACCAAGAGTGGGCTAACAAATAAAAACGCATGTCCAGAAGAAAGCACAGTGCCTGGAGTCCAGAAGTCACATTGCTTCACCTATGCTTGCAGAGGGAGAAGCTCAGAGCATGGCCCCACCCTGGCCTCCACTCGCGCGCATTCCTTGATAGAGCTGTCGGGCCAGCTGGAAGTGAGCCCAGCCTCTCCCCACACTGACTAACTCCACAGAAATGTTCTCTTTCTGCCTCACTCGGCCTCCATTCTGTACCGCCAGGCCTGCACGAGCCCTACAAGAGTGCCCACGCAGTGAGTCCCGCACACCCCCAATGTGCAGGTTCTGCTTAAATAAACAAGAACGGCGCACGCATTCGAACATTTTCCTTTCCATCTCTAGCACACACTTTCAAACATCGGGTTTTTCGAAAATCACGATGAAATTGTTGATGGCTACCTCTTTGCCACAGTGGCTCATGCAAGGAAAAAAAATGCGCCTTGCTTAGACACCCAGTCCATTTGGGTCAAAGAAATCTGGGATTCAAGTCAGCCCGCGTCTATTTGATCGCCAAATGCAATCATTCTGATGAACATAAAACAGCAGCCGTGTGACTGTGGTAACGGCTCAAGTGTAAGTGAGGAAGCCACTTTGTAGGGTTTGGCAAAGCCAGAAAATAAAGGCCGCAAAGAAGAAAAGGAAGAAAGGAGGTAGCAAATTATTGTCAAACAGAATGGACGCCCTGTTCTCACACTGTGCAACTAAGTAAGGAGAGAAGGCCTCGGTTCCGTCTCCCTTCAAACATGCAGATAGGCGATGCATGTGTGAGCGCATATAGAAGGAATGCATGTCAAGATAAGTGCTCCACAGTCCACAAGCAGGACTGCGTCCCAAAACCAAACCACAAGACCTGAATGAGAACAAAGCCTGCCCACTGACGCCAGCTTGCCCGTTTGCTTGTTAAAACCGCTGTGAGTTCGGGAGACGTCGGAAAATAGAAAGGAAAAACAACAAACTAGACATACGCACAAGGAACTTCAACAGACAAAATGAAAGGTAAAGTTATGTCCGGGACAGGTTTTCATTGTTTTCACTTGCATTACTGGATATGCGAGGTGGGAGGACCTCTGATTGAATTTCCTCTCCTGAGGTTAATGTTTGAGAGCGAGTGTTTCCTCCAAAACAACGAGGATTTGTTAAGTCCCGTTGATTTTATTGGACAGATTCCATTCTTTCCATTTACGTAATATCAGGATGAAAGATAAGCCGAAATAACTGTTTTGCACAATAATAAAGCCGAAAGAAATCCTTATGGAACTCAAAATCAAGAGAGGCGCATTTTCTTTAACTCGGTTGACATCACAATGAGTGAAACGGTGCCACAACAAAAATAAGATGGCAACGTGAGGCTTTTGCACATGATCCCTTGCGGCATTACACACTTCATAATTAAGTCAGGATTTGTCTCTGTCCATTACAGCTGCCATTGGAACAAGAGCAAGTGCGAGTCCATTCATAGCGCTGGAGAGCAGAAGGTGAAGAGGAGGGCGGAATTGCAAGCATAGTTTCACAATGTATATTTATAGATATTAGACTTCCTTCGATGCAAGGCTGCCTGGCAAACTACACCTGGGAAAGGTCACAGAAAAGAAAAGCCAATGGGAATTCCTTTTCAGATTGCATGGCTTGGGGAAAAAAAATGGGTCTAACATCGGTGTCTTATGCGGTGAGAATTAACGTTTGCTGTTTGATCAAAGTTTCCAAAAATCCTGGCTCTGCTTTTTTCCAGTCGTCCGACATTGAGTGAAAATCCCAAAAGTAGTTTTTGGATGATGCTAGAAACAAAACAAAGGTCGAGGTAGACCTAACACACCCTGCGAGCGTGTCTTCCCTCATGAGAGACAATTTGGCTTGCAAGGTTTTGGATGTTAATCATTTTAGATTTATGGCAAATGTATTAACAAACCTCTCAAATCACTTTGTCTGCACAACAAGGCAGACAAATGCACACTGTGGACACTCTGAGACATTCCAAGCCCAAGTACTGGATGGACGAAAAGGGAGTGGCTGCAGGGTGGACTGTCTCGGGGGGCTCTTAAAAACTTCACACACTGTGGTTACATGTTTATACGCTGCTAGAGAATGTGTAAACTCCCCTCACAGAGACACTTTTCTATCTGCAAAACTGCTATTGTTTTGTTTCCTCACTCTGCACGAGGGTTTCTTTCCACAGATCTGTGATGTCTCAGAGTTAAATTGAGGCCTCTGAATGGCTGTCAAAGTGCAGGGTTAAATAAAAGCAAAATAAAACAGTAAGCCATAGTGCAATAGTTTTTAGCCGTTTTCTTTAAGTTCAGCTGCTATATCGATCCAAGAGCATTGTGGTCACCTCTTCACATTGGACCACCCTCCGATCAACAATCTAACAGACCCAGCAGAGGAAAAGGATGAGGAAGTGAGCTAGAGGCAACTTTCTTTCCGTTCCGTCTGGCTCATACTGCTCCTTTGGGCAGTCTTGCCATGCAATAAGAAAATAATACGGAGAAGGTGGTGCTACAAAAAGTGCCCAGCATGTCTTGCTGATAGTCATATTGTTAGTAAGCAAGAATATGCAAAAACTTTGGAAAAAGGTGATCAGCCGTTCATTTCTGGCGCAGATTCAGTTGCGCGCCCTTTCATTATCGATATTTCAATTTTCTTCTTTCCTCGTGGATCTAGGTTGGAAGTCATCTTAGTAGTAATAATTCGATATTAATATATAAATAGGGTGGCATGGTGATCGACTGGTTCGGACATCGGCTTCACAGTGCAGAGGTGCAGGGTTTGATATGTTCCTCTGGGTGCTTCGTTTTTTTCTCCCACATTCCAAAAACATACAATGCAAGTGAATGGAACACTCTAAATTGTCCCTAGTGTTAGTGCATATTAGAAAATGGAAGGAAGTGTGCGTGTGTATGTATATATATATATATATATATATATATATATATATATATATATATATATTCTTATGCTTACTGTATTTTGAAGATCAGTTAGTAAGATCAATTAAGTCAGTTAAGAACAAAAAAAATAAATCACATGACTTGATGCAAAAGAGCATGTGTTCCATGAAAATGTCTTCAACGACTTCACATGACACCATAATGTGGTTTCTGTGTCAATTCATTGCTAAGCAACACAAGTATTTAAACAAACGTTATTTGCCTGGAGCACGAACGAGTCCCTGTTCACTGGGGAGTCTTTCACAACCAGTTCTAAGCGATTCATCACCTCTGATCGATGTTACTTATGTATTCATTTTTGTGTCGTGCAGATACATGCACGGCACAAATTATGACACGAATTACGACATTCCAAGAGTGCTATTACCAAAGTACTGTACACTACATGAGACCCTTCGCACGCTCCAGGAGCATTTGGCTCTGTGAGTGGCGTACGTCACAGTCAGTCACCTTGACAGGAGCAATTTGAGGAACGCCAGACAATTACAACACCTCAGCAGACAAAATGGAGAGCAAAGAGTATGCAGAGAAGAGCAACAGTTCACTGAAATGTTTTTGTTTTGTTTTTTGGGTGTGGCAGGAGAGCGCTGCGGGGACAAGGCAACTGCACACGTTGACATTTAACGCTGTTAGAATTCTGCTAGAATTCAACACGAGATGAATTCTTGTAATTGTTTTATCCCCTTCCCTCGCCCCTCTCGTTTTACTCGCTGTGGGTGAATTTGATACAGATGACAAAGAATCTATTTAGAAGCAAAGCTGAAAATATGTCATCGTTGACCAAACTTCTGGATGCAGAAAAAACATTTTTGTCATGAATGTGCAGGGTCTAAGTTCCCCCTACATGCCTTAAACCTGGTTTCAATTAGCTTGTCTTTCCAAACCACTGCATTCCATTACTCCCCTCCTCACCCCTGCTCCCCCCCACTCTTGCCCCTCCTCGCAGACTCCCTCCTTCTTACTCGTCCGTTTCCCGTCTTCCTCGCGCCTTCTCCCCTCATCTCTACCGCCCTGTGCCCCAGTCCAAGAACCAAAGTTAAAAGCCCCACGAGGAAATTGAGAAAGACGCATAATTTGGCAAATAAAACATTTTCAAAATGTATCTATGAGATCGAAAATAGTTTCATTTAAACTTTCTACTGTCTGACACTCATGAGCTGGAATGTTATGCAAACCCCATTAACACAAAAAAAAAAAAAACATAGCTGACACATTTTCAATTATAAATTTTTGGGCAAACCAAATATGCTGTCAAATGCAGAAACAAGTGAAACTCCTCTTTGAATCGAAATAGATTTCCTTTTCACATAAATGCATGGAGACTTCGGCTGCAGAAAGGGTGTGCCTCCACGAGAAGAAGAACACAGGGAGAGAGAAAAAGGAGGGGGTGGAAGGAGGCAAAGGAGTGGAATCCACACCCATACTGGTTGGTGGCTACAGACGCGCATGGCTGCGTAACTACTTCTTCAACGTCCACATTTTTTGCACGCCTTCCCTTAGGGAACGCTTTGCAAAGGGTGACAGACAACAGGAAAACACCAAGTGATAAGCCTAACACTGACGATTTGACTCTTATCTTGACAGCCATTTCTCTATTCAACCTTTATCAAGAGTGAGGAGTACTCCAGTGCCCCTAGAAAGGCACCAAGTCACATGTTGCGTCTGGACAGAATTAGAATGTATCTGAGTGTTTGGTGAAGCAAATCCCAAATGTAAATGCAACGCAGTAATTATTACTGACTTCAGCTTTTATGCATTCAGTGCCTTTGACTCACACGCTGTTGCGCAGTTAAAGGAAAAGTGAAGTGCGCAATTCCAGTACTGCTCCTTCACGTGAAGCCTGCGGGTACACACCCACTTTTTGAACCTGCTCCATTTTAACTACAAAATATAATAATAACATTAATAATTAACACACCTTTGTAAGATCCCCGCCCTCAGAAGAAAAAGACCTTACAAAAGTTAGAACACGTCACTCGTGATCCACACTCGACGCAAATGCCATCTGAATTATGACAGGAATGCTGGACTGCCGAGTTTGTTAGTTTTTCCTCCTATAACAATCACTTGAGGCAAAGCTCAGATGACAGTACGAGTAAGAAGTATGTATAGTATAAAAAAAAGTAGCTATACCTGTGCGCACACGTTGCGCCCGAGAAGCCTTACACAAGCTTGAGCATCCTTGAAAACGTCGTCGTCTTCCCCTTCTCCCCAGCCCAAAAGAGCGCTTCTCAACTTTGATGAGATTCTATGACTTCTCCAACTTTTCGATCAAGCAAAGTTTCCAGGGCGTTTTCTTTCCCCCCCACCCTGCTCCGCTCTCGCTCGCTCCCTCCTCTCTCTGCTGAGTAGATTTTAACTTTTTTTTTCTCCCTATGTGGCTGCTCTTCTGGGCTGAGCAGAGTGCTCGGATAGGGCGCTGGGTTGAACTCCTAGTTTGCAGAGGGGAGGGAACCAGTGTGAGGGAGTGGTCCTTTGCAGCCAAGGGACAAACTACTGCTCCACATATATATACAGTATATACTGTGTGTGTGTGTGTGTGTATATATATATATATATATATATTATAAGAGCTGTCAAATGATTAAAATATTTAATCTAATTAAAAATGCAACTATCATAATTAACTCAAATTCACTAAAAATTAATCGTAATTACTCATGCATTTTTTATTGTTTCTGGATTTCCTTTTATATTTTTTGTCCTATTTTCCCCATTTTTATGCTCTCATCAACATGGAATCATGAATCAGTTTTCTATGTGCAAAATGCAAATATTTACTCAAATAACAATTTCGATTTTCAATTTTACATGAACATTTTTCACTAGGAGCAGTTATTCACACATAATCTCTAACACAGCCTATAGTGGATTTAAGCCATGGTTGCATTCTTTGTTTTTCTCAAGTTTGCTTTGAACACAGCAGTCAGGCTATGTTGATTCTGTCGGTCCTTCTTGCGTGGAAGTTTCTGTATGGTTTTGTGTGGACATCATTTCGGATGACTACGCTTGGTTCGATGACAACACTGGAGACGTTTTATTTTCAGTGTGTTCGCTAGTTTGCTACCACTGCACCGCTGAACTCTCGACGTGCCTCAGCGCACCGTCACTGTCAGACGAACACAGAGAAGCTCCACCCGCTTTATTTATATTGACACAAAACACTGTAACCTTCCACACAAAATAGGTCCAAACAAGTAACAATCGCGTCAGTGGCATACATCGTATTCGACAGGCTACCTGATCTTTATTCACCAGAGGCTCATCAACCTAGTCTCTTATTTCTCTCCCGAAACAGTGTCTTCACCCGCTTGGTGTACCTTAGCCTTCTCCGCTACGTACAATCTCTGTACACAGCTCGTAATGGAGGCTCTCGCTGGCAATCCGTAGTGGAGTCGTGAGATGCAATGTGAATGATTTCATCTTGAGTCGAGCTGTGGACAATGTTGACAGGCTTGCATGCAGTAGCCATACATTTAGCTATGGCTCCAGCAAATTTGTTCTTCGGCGTGTCATCCATTTTCTTTGCTTTGAAATGAGCCATATCTGTCTGTCTGAGACGAGGGGCGGAGTACTCACGTCAGCTGTGTGCTTGGGCATTAGGTGGTATTTCAGACGAGACGTGCTCAGTTTACGACTGCAAAACATACAGGTAAACTTTGGTCTTGTCAGTGGAACAATCTGGCAACTTTTTAAAAGTAAACTTTCCATTCATAAACTCTTTAAGTATCCATTTTGGGTGTCTTGCGCGTGTGTGGACCTGTGAAGTGTGCTTGTTGTTTTGTTTCTGGTTTATTTATGGAGCAACGTAACATCCGTTGTGACGTGTGCCGCGTTACTCTCACGAGAAAAAAAATAATCTTGTTAAAATTCATTTAAATTAATGCTAATAAAAACTGACTGCTAAACTGACAGCTCTTATATATATATATATATATATATATATATATATACAAAAATCCTCATCTCACCCCTCGGGTGGTGTCCGTCCCTCATTCAGCTCGGGTCCTCTACCAGAGGCCAGGAAGCTTGAGGGCTCTGCGCAGTATCCTTGCTGTTCCCAGCACTGCACATTTCTGGACTGAGATGTCCGATGTTGTTCCCGGGATCTGTTGCAACCACTCATCTAGTTTGGGGGTCACTGCCCCGAGTGCTCCGACCACCACAGGCACGACTGTCACCTTTACCTTCCATGCTCTCTCCAGCTCCTCTCTGAGCCCTTGGTATTTCTCGAGTTTCTCATGTTCCTTCTTCCTGATGTTTCCATCACTTGGGACCGCTACATCCACTACAACGGCTTTCCTCTGCCCTTTATCTATGATCACGATATCTGGTTGGTTCGCCATTACCATCTTGTCAGTCTGGATCTGGAAGTCCCACAGGATCTTCGCTCTGTCATTCTCCACCACCTTCGTAGGTGTTTCCCATTTTGACCTTGGGGTTTCCAGTCCATACTCCGCACAGATGTTTCGGTAGACTATGCCAGCCACCTGGTTATGGCGTTCCATGTAGGCTTTCCCTGCCAGCATCTTACACCCTGCAGTTATGTGTTGGATCGTCTCAGGTGCCTCTTTGCACAACCTACACCTTGGGTCTTGTCTGGTGTGGTATATCTGGGCCTCGATGGCTCTGGTGCTCAAGGCCTGTTCCTGAGCAGCCAGGATGAGTGCCTCTGTGCTGTCCTTCAGGCCAGCCCTCTCTAGCCACTGATAGGACTTCTTGAGATCAGCCACTTCAGTTATGGTCCGGTGGTACATCCCGTGTAGGGGCTTGTCCTCCCATGATGGTCCCTCTTCCAGCGCCTCATCTTCTGTTCCCCATTGTCTGAGACATTCTCTGAGTACGTCATCCGTTGGAGCCTTCTCCTTGATGTATTCATGGAGCTTGGATGTTTCATCCTGGACAGTGGCTCTCACACTCACTAGTCCCCGGTCTCCTTCCTTTCGGCTTGCGTACAGTCTCAAGGTGCTGGATTTGGGATGGAACCCTCCATGCATGGTTAGGAGCTTTCGGGTCTTAACGTCCGTGGTCTGAATCTCTTCCTTTGGCCACCTTATTATTCCTGCAGGGTATCTGATCACTGGCAGGGCATAGCTGTTTATTGCCCGGGTCTTATTCTTGCCATTGAGCTGGCTTCTTAGGACTTGCCTCACTCGCTGGAGGTATTTGGCCGTAGCTGCTTTCCTTGTTGCCAGTTCGAGGTTGCCATTGGCTTGTGGTATACCAAGGTACTTGTAGCTGTCCTCAATGTCTGCTATTGTTCCTTCTGGGAGTGAGACCCCTTCAGTGCGGACTACCTTTCCTCTCTGAGTCACCATCCGACTATATTTCTCAAGCCCGAATGACATCCCGATGTCGCTGCTGTAGATCCTGGTTGTGTGGATCAGGGAATCTATGTCCCTTTCGCTCTTAGCATACAGCTTTATGTCATCCATGTAGAGGAGGTGACTGATTGTAGCTCCATTTCTGAGGCGGTATCCATAGCCTGTCTTGGTGATTACTTGGCTTAGGGGGTTCAGTCCTATGCAGAACAGCAGTGGGGAGAGTGCATCACCTTGGTATATGCCACATTTGATGGACACTTGGGTAAGTGGCTTGCCATTGGCTTCAAGTGTGGTTTTCCACATCCTCATCGAGTTCGCAACGAAGGCTCTTAGGGTCCTGTTCACCTTATACAACTCCAAGCATTCAGTGATCCATGTATGTGGCATCGAGTCATAGGCTTTCTTGTAATCAATCCAAGCTGTGCACAGGTTGGTACGTCGGGACCTGCAGTCGTGTGCGACTGTTCTGTCAACCAGGAGTTGATGTTTGGCTCCTCTAGTATCTCTACCAATGCCCTTCTGTGCTTCGCTCATGTATTGATCCATGTGTCCACTTATCTTAGCCGCAATGATGCCTGACATGAGCTTCCATGTTGTGGAGAGACAGGTTATTGGCCGATAGTTGGATGGAACTGCACCCTTCGAGGGATCCTTCATGATCAGGATCGTTCGCCCTTCGGTTAGCCTTTCTGGGTGAGTCCTATTTTATTGTTCACTATTTTACAGTGAACAGGTTAAATCATGAGAAAAAAAGAGCCTATGATTTCAGAGAAATCTGTCTTCAAGAGACAATATCGGCACTCCTGCTGAAGTTGCAGGTTTATTGATGGTGACTCACATGTAGCAAACCCACTCTGCGCAATATGTCGCGACAGGTTTGCAAACAAGACAATGAAGCATTCAAAACTGCTTCAGCACATGGGGCCCAAGCGTCCAGCATCAAAAGACAAGCCTTAGGAGTTTTTTGAAAGAAAAAAAAAGCAGTATCTCAACATACAGCTCCAGCCAGCGTAATGATGAGCATAATAATGTTTCATTAAATAATTATTGATCAATTTATTTATTATGCCAATCAGACAAATCGAGCAGTGGCCTAAAAGATGGTTGGGGTCCTCTTCAATAAAGGACAAGCACAGAAGCAAATGGCTGGATGGAAAGAAATGCTTTTTTTTAGCCTTCAGTAACTCACATTGTTGGCTGGCTTACGCGACCTCTTTTTAGATAAAGCAGCATTGGCTTCCTTGTGTGGATTCCAACACATTTATGGGCATCACACTGTGATAGAAACATATTAACAATAGCATTCAAAGACGTTTTAAGGACTCAAGTGCATTGGCTGAAAACTGCTTGTATTTAGAGTATTTTCGCTTCGTATGTTTTTAAAATGCTAACCGAAACATGTTTTCCTCTTTACTCCTCTCATTTTTTTCCATCATGCTATATCTGCTTGCATCCTCACATACCGTCAAATACAGCAATTTCAGTAACTATAAGAAGGAAGACCACACAGTACTGTATTTTCTTCATTTCCAGCTTGTTAAACAAAGGTGGTTACATATTTGTGTTAGCTTTTCTTTTGATAGCTCCTCTTGTTTTATGTTGAGAGGGAAGAGATTTCATCTGTGCTGTATGTTACACATACAGTACATTTGACAGTAAAGTTTATCCAACCCATCCAATCCAATATCTTGAAACAGGTGCACATTTCATGAGACCAATCAAAAGCCGATCAGTGTTGCATGCATGGACCCATACGCGTTTCCTATTTAATCTCACCATTGATGATCCAAGACGGAGACTTTTTGGATGAGGCCCGTGTCACACCCTGCCCAAGCAAATGCAGCGTGCTGCAACTCATCATTAAAAAGTTTGTCACTTTCATGCTTGTGTGGAAACAAACAGGACAAAGACTGGGATGTAAAAGTATATGCGTGATTCACTTTGACTAGTTTCAATGAAGTGAGCATCAAAGAGGGTGCGTCGTTTTTCAACTCAAGTTGGAATCATGGCCGGCCGGTATCAGCATGTCAAAAAAAGAGCTCAGGGGCTTTTAAAGCAAAACCCTGGATGAAAAGTGTTGATTACTGCACCGCAAATCAAATGTTCAGTGTCCTCGAAACACCTCTTATCCAAGAGTCACACCCACTTTTTTTCACAGACAGGAAGTGAGTGTGTCTTTGCTACAACACAACTGGGAGTGGCACAACTCCACTCACACATGCATGTACACTTGCTTCAATGTTATGTTGCACCACCAGCCAGCCCAATAAGGACAGTTTTGTTATTCTAGAGACGGTGTGAAAGACAGAAGCTACTGTGTGTCAATCGCTGTGCAAACTGAGATAAAAGCTGCAGAGTGAGCTTAAATAAGCCACATGTCAAGTTTCTCTACTCCTTGGACTGCAGCTGTGTCGTAAACAAACATTGCAAATCTGCAGGACTTTGACCGAAAGGAGCTTCTATGACTGAGTAAGTTTGCACATTTCCCAACAGGAATTAAGTCCTTAATGTTTCAGGAAAACACAAGTGGCAATTCTGAGAGGCCGCAGCATGAACACCAAAACACTTTGTTGCAGCATATTCAGAAATCGGGATGTCCACAAATATGAAGGGTACGCCTCACTTTAGTATTTAACGGCAAATACTTTGTTTTGCCATTGTCTTTAAGTGGTTACTGATTCCGGCATCAATATTTGAGTCTACGAGGTGTGTCAGACAAGTTTCGCTTGTCCCATAAAAGGTAGACAGTATTCTAAATATTCAAACGACAAACAAGTTTTCGCCTTTGAAGTAGGCTACCTGACGTCGCACTTTTCCAGCATGCTCTGCCACATCTTCATGCACTCATGGGACGATTGTTCACAGATCCCTTCAGAGCTCCGTCATCAAGGCTGTCAGGATGTCATTCGTGTCTTTACAGCGGGCCGCCTTGAAGACCCCCTTAAGATGTTGACCAAGTTGCACAAGCAGGGTGATGGTCCTCTCAGCCAGGAAGTGTCAGATGCTCGGGACATTATGAGCAGGTGCGTTGTCATGGTGAAGCAGCTATGAGTGATCCTGCCACGACTCTTGTACCTTCTTGCGCAATGAACGAAGCAAACACCACATGATCTCTTCGTAGATGTGTTGGTTGATCGTGTGTCCACACGTTGAAGCCAATAACTTCTTCTGACACACTGTGTGCATTATTTGCCCAAAACTCTTCACACAAATACAACTTGCCCATTTTCTAAGCATGAAAGGAACTGTCACTTGTTGACTAATCAGGGGGAAAAAATGTCCAAATGCATTCCACCACTTGGCTGCAACCACTGCTGGGAATGTTGGTTTACGCTCAACTAGATTGTGATCTGAACATGAAGACTATTTGAGCTACATCCATGAAAGTCTCTGTCACGGCTTCCTTTGCTCAAAATCTAAATACATTAGAACATTTAGAGTAAGAATTTCCCACACCATAAAATATCTTTTAAAAAATGTCCTCATGGGCTATGAAGAACACTTGTTCAAATGCTGATCCTAAATAATTACAATTCAGAAGAACCACTCCCCTGAATACAGATTCCGTTGCATGATATTACAGGTAGGTACATTGTCCATGAGAAAATTTCACGTTGCATTTGTGTTTCCGTCCGCGAGAAGCGCCGTCTCTTGTTATGCTCCTCTCTCTGTGTTTCCTGCACCTGTTTACTCAGCTCCGTGCATGTTTGACTTTTTCCAGTCTTGAGGCGTGGCCCTTTGAAGAACTGTTTCAGCTCAGAGCTATTGTGGCTTCCAGATGGACAACTTTTGTGTAACGAGATGCTTTGCAACCCTTTAGATTTCCCTGCTCACAGAATAAGGTAGTGGGTAAACACTGTCTATTTTGCATCTTTGCAACCAAGGGGTTATGTTCACTCTTTTACAGGAATCTGTCTTTAAAATGATAAGACAAATCTAAGCGAGCCTTCATTGATCCCCACCCACTGAAATCATTCAACAGTGGGACTGAGATGATCCGATCAGCAGGTAAACAGAGTCAAATCTAGCCAAACTATTGTGCAATCGGGGATTTTGTGTCTTACCATGGAGGATATTTCCTTCACTTTTTTTCCGGATTGGCGAAATGTTTTAAGCAACCAAATCCCTGCCGCCTGTCACTAATCCAGGGCAGGTCCACTTGAGCGGAGTACGAGGATATGTGGAAATGGGTGTTTTTCCTGTATGGTCGTAGGTGTGCCGGCCATCCTGAAACAGAGCAAATAACTTGGCCCCGGCACACTGTGAGTCATTCACGCTCATGGCTACAATGAAAACAGGATAGCTCAGACAGCAGAGGAGAGAACATCAAGATCAGATTGGGGAGTGACTGCTTGAGCATTTGTTACATTTATCTATGAAGACGAAGAGATGTCTGTACATTCCGTTGCAGAAAATTGATATTGCACGTCAACACGAGAATTCAATTATTATCTGTTGTTAAATTGTTAAATCAGGCATGAGAGCCAGCTGATATGCGGATCAACTTTGGACTCAAGTTCACTTTTCACAGAAATCCATCTGGAACTACATCAAAGCTGGGGTTATCCAATGTTGAATGGAAAAAGACCAGGCAATTTACTAAAATATCTGGTGAGAATATTATCCAAAATTAAGTCACACATTCAGGGTCCCTCTGATTTTCTATGTGTCTGCGCATTCACACCAACTTCCTGGGCGTCGCTGACCATGGTGAGCAACATGAGATTAGCGCATGGAGACCAGACTTCACTCACCTCTTCAAAAACTGGGATCGTAATAAGTTACACGATGTAAGTATGCAAAATTAAAACAACCTACATATCAAAATGGAGGACATCATTGGATCGAGATTTGTACCACAAATAAAATGAGTCAGAGTTCATAAGAAGTGGTTAAAAATTACAGATTTTATGTCACTTTTTGTTGTAAATTGGCCCGAATTTATTTGTTGAGAAAGCAATGTAAGGAAATAGGAAATTTGTCATCATCACAATTGTTAATAATGTAATGTACTTATTACATTACTGTTAAAGTGTTAAGATGCTTCACTTGTTTGATAATATTTCTCAAAAAGAAATTCAAAGATTTTACCTAGGACAGACAAATTATGTTGAGTCTTGTCTTTGCATATTGATTTGTACAGGGAGTATAAAATCCCCACCCTGTACAAATCAACACTCCAACTATACTGACGCTACGTACCAAGAAAAAAACATTTACTCAAGACCCATCATCGGTACACATATTTAAGTTACCATTGCTGATAAATCACAGCCAACGGTTGAGGTGCATGAGTCAAAAATCCTGTTTATGAGTCATTGCTCTTGCTTGCTGGAGCAGGAGCTTCAAGAGATGGAGAGAGAGAGAAAAAAAACCTAATTAACAAATTAGTGGCCCACCTACTGTTTAAGACACGACTGCCCTAAATGAAACGAACCGGTAATTACTGAATCATGGCATGTGTTTCTGTGAGTATGCAGTAGCTCTTTAACAGAAAATATATTTAGGTCAAGTATCATTCATTTTGAATGCTTCCTGTGAATTTTCTAATTTACTCTTTTACAAAAAACAAAAACAAATAATGATACACCTGGTGCACATTTTTATAGTAACCGAGATGCCAAATTGTATTATATTTGCATTCTTGAACATGTTTATGTAGTGTTTGAATGTATAAAAAGATGATTCTCATTTAAAATTTGTCACTGCTGTTTTAAATGGTAAATGATCAATGGGCGTTACAGCGCGTCATTATCCTGGACAAACAGTGCGTGAATATGATGGGGTCGTGGTGCACTTGTCTGACTTGTGTGAGGGCAGCGTGGGTTCGGGTCCCACTCAGTGACGGTGTGAATGTGGGTGTAAATGGTCATTTGTCTCTATAGGTTCCCTGTGATTTACTGGCGACAGGTTCAGGTGGAAATCTACTGGTTCGGATAGGCTCCATCAACTTCCCGCGACCCGATTCAGAATAAGCAGTGTTGAAAATGGATGGATGGTTGAAAAGGCCATCCATCCATTTGCCATAAAATTTGGTCTAGCTTGTTCCCTGGATAAATAAGAACATTCACAAGCATTTGTCTTAAGAAAAGAAAAGAAAAGAAAAGAAACCCTTTATCGTCTCACAATGGAGAAATTTGTCCTAAAGGCATTCTTGGGAGAGCTGGAGCCTTGGACTGGTTGGTTACCAGCCAATCACAGGGCTGGTCTAAAAACAATAAATGTTTTTTTTCTTTCTAAGGATAAAATGTGACTTGGCTACATGGCTTGTAATTCTGACAGGTAACCAATAGTCTGTTGTGCCGTTGTATTAAAATATGGTTTTGTATGATCTGTGATTTTAGTGGATGAAATCAATGCAAACTGAAAGTTACAATGCTCCTTGGCGCCTCACCAAAGCAAATTTGTGATTAGCACAAACAACACTCCCACTTCACGTCTCTGCTCACAGCAAAATGTGTCCTGTTTGCTGCTTTTCAGCTGCGTTGAAATGCAATTAAGTCTTGAAACAATCGCTTTTGCATCCTTGAATACTATGAGAAAGCGCTCATTCACTCCGCAAAGTGAATTGAGAGCAACAACAACAGCTCTTTAAGATGTTCAATACGACATTGTTAGTGTGGCGACAAAGAGTGTCAGCCAAGCCCTGCATAGAAGAACACCAGCATACAAACCAATAGTGTAAATGTGGCCTGAATGAATCAATGTCATGTACAGTATGTGGAAGAAGTGAGACGGTGCGTGATATGTTGCAAAATGACTTTTGGGGTGGAGGGTGGAGGGGCAGGATTACACTACTATTATAATGTGTCTTTTTATGGTTCTCAGCTGATTAAAACTTTACAGTCTCATGCGCACCAAAAGGCTAGTAACAGTTCAGTTCACATAAATTGAACATAATGCACTCAATAATTGCAGCCCAACTTAGGAAACAGCCCCATATTGTGCGGAGCTTTTTTTCACATTGATTTCATTCATTCAGCACCAAAAATGAGTTTCTCCTGATCTTTTCTAAGGAGCGAACTCCAAGTAAAACAAAGGCGCTGTATTAATGTGGCCCTGCACCAAGACAGAAATCCTTAATTCAAATTGTCTCCCGCAACAGTCTTTGTTCCATTGTATGTTACACAAGTGATTTTTGTGCTACTTTTCCCTGAAGCACTTTGACTCAGCAGATGGAGTAAACACAATAGAGCTCCTCAACAGCAAGAAAAAAACTAAAGTCACAAACTCCATGATCACAACTCGGCCCCGGTAGCTGATGACAATGCGTAGAACCCGAGGATTCGAAATTGTTAGAACTCCTGGGTCAGACCGCTTACGTCGCATACGTCACCATAGAAACGTATCACTGTTGTATTTCTGTCATGAATCTTTCTGGAAATCCCCCCCCCCCCCCCAAAAAAAAAAAAACCCCGCACAGAGATGATTCAAGAATTTTGTCCTTGGGCATGAAAAGAATGTGAGGAAAAGGCGACGTACTGGATTGTGGTTTCAACAGTCAGTTATGACTCACAAACACGAGGGAAGAACAGGGAGGGGGTGAAAAGATTATTCTGGGATGGCTGCTATAGCAACAAAATAAGCAAAGGGGCAGGTACTAGCTGGGTTGTTTCCATAGCAATGCCCTTTGTGTGTATGGATAAATATCACATGCCGCAAAGGACTTTGTAATAAGGAACTTTGTTCCGCCTTGTACAGTCGTTTTCTTTTTTTGTTGTTGTTGTTGTCTTGGGGTTGACACACAGACAGACATACTCCTCCCTTTGCAAGTTGAGCCTTGCTTCTGCCACCACATCGATTGCACAGTAACAAAGTTACTGAGAAACCTCCTTCACTGTTCTGCTGTTTACCCATTTTAACACATCAGCATTGAGGCAGTCATGTCTCTCCACAGAAAAACACGGTTATGACACGTGCGCGTACGCTCACAACTAATGACACCAAAGTGGACTCCACTTCTTCCACAACGCCTGATAAACCATTCAAAGCACTCACAGTTCACACCCGTGAAGCCTTGAGTGACGGGTGAGCGATTTGGGGGCTTGCAAGAGTTTGCTTCACACTGAGGAACACCTCCCATCTGTTGCTCTTCAACACAACAGGCGCCTTCCCGAGCTGTGCATTCCACTCGTAACTGTAGATATTTCAACACCCCAACTCTTTTTCCTCTGAGTGTAATGACACCACCAGCAAGTCAATACATGTAGCAGAGGTGAAGCGTTTACCAGGGAAGGTCGTCAAAAGCATGTGTCCAGGCCTCAGCTACGACAAACGTAAAAGAAGCCGGCACACTGTAGGCCACTCGATTTATTAGCGGTGTAAGGCTTTGTACTTCTGCTCAATGAGGACACTTGACAAGCATTCGTCCATACCTACCACTCATCCTCACATCGTAGGTAAATGGAGCCTATCCTGGCCGACTTTGGGCGAGAGGCTGGGCACATTCCCGGGGCCCGGGCAGAACTAAAATCAAATTCTCGACTAAACATTCAGTACACGCCCAAGCCGCAGACTGTCTGGGAAGCTATTGTTTATTTACACCGCAATATGTTCTCAGTGTAGTATTTGTTTAACTACAACCTTAGTGATGACACTTTATGATCACTGCCGATATCAATACCTCTCACTCTTGTGGTCATCCGAGAGCGCCTGCATTTTACTATCCTCTGACATGGAAGTCATCACGCTCCACCTTCAGATTCGAGTAACATGAGCTCGAGTCAACTGTGGGGTTTCACATCCAGAAAAGCAGGGGCTGCCTGTTTTCCCTCCAATGTACCTCTGCCTCTCCTCCCTCCCATCACACACTCTAACGCCACAAGGCAACACAAACTGTCTGAGAAATAAACGCCTCCTTTTGTTACATAACTGCGTCTGCTTTGGTAACGTCATTTTGTATCTGGGTGCACTCTTGGGGCTTTATTTTGGGGAGTTGGGGGCTTCACCCCTTGACAGAGTCATCTCTGACTTCCCTCATTGCATTCCGGTAATGAATTACTACGCTGCATTTCATGCCACGGAAATTTGTGTCGCTTTGAGCGAAAAAAGGAGGGGACAAGAAGGACCACCAAAACAATTTGGAAGTCACTTTCTCGCCTAGGATACGGTTACGAAACCCAAGATATGCATTCCTGTACTATTTTTTTGTCCAAGTCCTGAATTGCTATTGCTTAACCACTAAAACATCTACGGTTCCACGTCTAGGGGTAAAACCCTCAAATGCTGAATAAGGATCCATTTTTCCTGTCTTAATTGCCCATGAAGTTGAGCGTGTTTGTGTGCTTAGCGGGATTTTTAAGCCCAACCCCAAAACTGGAGTGTAAGGAAGCCTCTATAAAACTCAGAGGGTGGCTCTGTGCATGTGTGGCAGCTAAGAGCTGTTTTTGTCCACTTGCAGACATTCCTCCGCCAACTGACTTGTATAGGCCATAAAGGCTTACGACAGAGCCCTTAAACATGTCAAAAGGGGCAGGCCATGTCTATTTAAGACCAGCGGCCATGGCTTCAGCTTTTTAAAAGAAGAAAAAGTTGCACATCCCTTGTCTAATTATAAGTTTCTGGTCTCTGATGATAAGCTGAACCAAAAAAAGAGCTTCAATACTCGCAGCATCTGCAATGTATTGACGTGCTGAAGCTGGTTTCAATTTTATCCCAATGGTTTGATCCACGGTAGGAGCAGTGATTCAAGCACCAAAGTTAGAACTGAGGAAGACATGCAAGCTCATCATTCATTGTTCTGCTGCTGTCAATTTCTTATTTTCTTTTTTTGGAGGGTTGTTTTTTTTTTGGTTTGTTTTTGTTTTGGGTGTTGATAAAAAAAAAAACAACCTAAGAGTAGAGTGAAAGTAATCGGCTGCAAATAGACTTCCATTGAAAGCAGTAAGCAGTTTGTGCCAATGGCAGCTTATTGCTGTACCAATAGATTGGAGATGACATGGCAATGAACCAGCGGATGCCCATTCGAGACATGAAAATAGGTTTATGAACATATTTGGGATTAGTGTGTGCAATTTACATAACTGTATATTCGTGGATCTACAGTACTTTCCTTTTATAGAAAGTATTTCTTGCTTTTTTTGCACCCGTGAAGATCCATCCACTTTCTAATCCAGTTATTCTCAGAAGGTTTGGGGGGGTGCTGGAGCCTATCCCAGCTGTCTTTGGTCAGGAGGCGAAGTAGGACCATAACTCATCGACAGCCAATTGCAGGGCACACAGACAAACAACCATCCGTACTCACACTCACACTTTGGGACAATTTAGAATGTTCCATTAACCTGCCATATGTGATTTTAGGAGGAAACCGGAGTACCCGGAGAAAAGCCACCCAGGCAAAGGGAGAACATGCAAACTACACACAGGAAGGCTAGAACCAGAATCGAACCCTGCACCTCTGCGCTGTGAGCCAGACGTGTTAACCAGTCGTCCACAGTGCTGTTCCATAAAAATTAATTAATAAAAATTTGGAAAAGCGTCAGACTTCTCCTGCTCCAATTGTGATTTTGACCCCATACATAAATCTGAAAAAAAAATATGCATTGTAATGCTTAACTCATATTCTAAAAACACAATATTGATAGAATCCTGTGTTTAGACCAGGGTTGGGCAATTCCAGTTTCGGAGGGCCGCTATCCTGTGCATGTTTTCCAGCTCCTCCTGTTGCAACACACCTGATTCAAATGAACAGGTTCAGTATCAGGCTTCCGTCAAGCTTGCTGATGACTGGTCATTTCAATCAGGTGTGTGTGCAACAGAAAAAAATGGAAAACATGCACAGGCTAGCGGCCCTCCGAAACTGGAATTACCCACCTCTGGTTTAGACGAGTGGGGGCTCATAACATATTGTAAAGAAAATGTTGACAACACCTCAGACATTCAAATATTACAGAAAAATGCATTCGCAGTGCTTGTATTTCGTTGTAACAGGTCACTGCCAAAGACAGCGGCCCTTTTCTTAAAACAGCTCACCTTGATGGGTCATTATGATTTTTGAAGTGATGTTTGAAAAGAGATTTATAGAAATGAGGCATTGAATATAATATAGGTTAGTTGTTATATCATGGTTGATAATTATTGAGCGAAAACAAGATCAGCTGACTCTTTGCATAGGTGGATATCATAATGATCAAAGAAATTTGAGGAAATTTTTATTTTCAGTGTTTCAAAATGGTAGCCCTTCACTTTAATTCGAATTTTATAAATAGATCTCACTTTAACAAAGTTTGGTGACCTCTATATTGTAGCCTTATTCAACAATGGATTCCATTTTTTTTCAAAATCTCAAAATTTTGAACTTTAATAAATTTGGGAGAAAAAAAATCTAAAATGTCTTTAAAGGGTGCTGAACAAATGTATTACATTTTGGAGTAAGGCTGACACAATCAAACTGTGGCAATAAAAAAATGCTGTGAATAATTGCTGTGTTATACAGGATGCTGATCATTTGAAGCCTCACGGGCAATAGTCCCCAACATTTTTTGTGTCACAGACCAGTTGATGGTCATTGTTTTTAAATTGTCAGTTTTAAAGCACTGGTACTGACAACAAAGAGATCTATTGAATGAACGTTTCATTCACATTTTTTTTCATTCCTTTCAAACAGTTTCAGTCAATAGTTAGTCAACAGTTCAGTTATGAAATGGGCCAATTGGGAGTATACGCCTTATAATGTAACCATAATAATTTTTAAGTAATGAACCGACATACCTAGTTAGCATCATTGCTACTTGCAGACGTGACTGATCAAATGATTGATTGCTGCTTTCGTCTGGTAGCTGGCGGTTAGTTACTTGCGACTAAATTGCTAATGTTTACATGGGCAGGCTGTGCAAACTCTGGTCGCATTTTCCTGCTTTCTACTTGATCACGTGTGTTCCCCTTCGTCAAATATTTCAAGCGGTTTCTTGATTTGTCTTGTTTTGTTCCTGGTCCACGTCGCTCGAGAGATACCACCAGGGGAGGAATTTGTCTTGTCAAAATAGCTTCATCTTCGGAAGTCATGCCTGCCCATGGCGGAGTCTGTTTATTTAAACTTGCAAACCAATGTGAGAATGGGAACTAACTAGAGTCACGCACATTCCCGCCATGTCTGATGGCGTATTTATGCTCAAAGTGTGATGCTGGTCACATAATATCATGATTCTCAGTCATATACTGTAATCACCCAGCGCTATTTATATTGCTCTTTGGAAGACTACTAACGCTCAGCAAAAACCAAACCATTCAAAATAAGACCTTGGTCAAACTCTGTGCGGCCCGGTACCAAATGGGTCCGGTAACGATCCAGGAACTGGTGGTTGGGGACTCCTGCTCTATGGTATATTTCTGCTCTCATTAGGTGCTATTGGTACAAAAAACATCAGGCCAACCAGTGCGCCAGATTGGAGTGTATTTGACCTGGGGAGATTTCACGGGACAGTATATCATGTAAAAGCAGATGCTCAGCACATGACCATGACCATTTGTGAAGTTCTCACGGGGGAGGGGGCGACAGCTTTGGAAGGACACTAAAGTTGCGAGACAACCCAGGCGGCGTCTTTGCGCCTCCTATCCCAGAAGCTCCACACTGCAACTAATTTTAGTGAGGAAAACACCGCATGTCATAAGTCACTCGTGTGGACAAAATGTGCAGGGAGAGGAAGGAGAGGAAAAAATACCCAGGAGCTATAAAGAGTAAGGGGGAAAGGCTGGCAAAGATGGAAGGGAAAATGTTGCTGTTGGCCCAAAACAATAGTTTGTTCGTGGCTCATTTTATAAAGTCTGAAGTGACAAAACATGGGAACCAGGATATGGTGTGAGGCTATTTGCTGTTATTGTGTAGCAAATCTGCCAAGACCCATAAAAACTGCACGCTTTGTGTTGGAAGGCGCTATTTGCCACCAGTATTGTCGCCGTGACTACAATGCTACGGATGAAGTTAGTTGCTCAAATTTCAGCGGCCCTCCTCTCTTGTCCACTGTGATCCACAGGATGAGTGAGTCATGTGTTCACTTCTGTGGGAACATTTCCATTTTCTCAAGTTCCATGAGCACGCAGAGCAAACTAAAATGGCCTCCCTGGTTCAACACTGGAGTGGATTTGCTCTTAGCTCGTCGGAAAAAATTATACATCTGAGTCATTGTGGGATGCTTTTTCATACATCTGTCAATTTGGGTTGGTGAGTTGGAGAGCGTGCATTTGCGCGTGTGCGTGTCAGTGTGCACGTGTGCGTGTGTCAGTGTGTGCACGTGTGTGTGACAGTGTGTGCACGTGTGTGGAGGGTGGAGACTCAATCGGACGGTTTTCATTGGTTACATAAACATTTCTTAAGTTTGCTTTTATCATGAGTTGCTCATTTGTATAGGCAAAGTACTTCTGTATTCCCTTCTCTTGAGTTGTACCCAGTCTCACAAGACTATAACTGGGTGTTATTCGAGCTCAGGTTTGTTCCTGTCAATAGAACAGGTTACTGTCTCATCATGGGATTTACCACTAATTATACGAATTTATGGATGAGATACGTTGCTGTTTCAAATTAATCCATTTTCACACCGTATCCTCAGCTTAGAAGCTCACTTTGAACAAAAGGCAGCAAAACATACCATACCCGACACTCAGTTTGTCTCTTGGTCAACTGTTAACCGATGTCAACACCAAAGCAACCTACTGTAGTCAAAGCACTTCCGTACTTTTATGCAAATTGCAAAACTTTTTTTTGATCACGAGCAGCCAGCAACAAGGCTTTTCAAAGGTATTTGTCGCCCCCTGCAGGAATACGCGAGCATTGCAGCGAATGTCTCGCCCAGACCAGGTGTCCACATCAACTTTTTTTTGTAGTGGCCCTTAACCGGAATTTTTAGGGGGTACAAGTGGAAGATTTCGGGACACACACTGCCCATTGACTTGCAATGTAAATATTCAGCTCACTCGTTTCAACTTTACAACTGATAAAGGTCTGTGGAAGACGCAGTCAACATAGGTCTGCACTACATCCTCGAGCACCTCGACAGCACAGGGACCAACGCAAGGATTCTGTTTGTGGATTTCAGCTCTGCGTTCAACACCATCATCCCGGAACTCCTCACCCCCAAACTACTCCACCTCGGTGTGTCCCCTACGATCTGCCAGTGGATCCTCAGCTTCCTGACGGGACGGACACAACAGGTGAGACTGGGAGCAACAACATCATCAATACGCACCACCAGCACTGGAGCCCCACAGGTATGTGTCCTCTCTCCACTGCTCTTCTCTCTCTACACAAACGATTGCACCTCAACAGATCCAGCTGTCAAACTCATAAAGTTCGCAGACAACACCACGGTCATCGGTCTCATCAAAGACGGCGACGAGTCTGCGTACCGCCAACAAGTGGAGCAGCTGGAGCTCTGGTGCGGCCGACACAACCTCGGGCTGAACACGCTCAAGACTGTAGAGATGATAGTGGACTTCAGGAAACATTCTTCTGCACAGTTGCCCCTCACACTATCCAACTGCCCTGTGTCAACCATCGAGACCTTCAAGTTCCTGGGAATCACAGTCTCCCAGGATATGAAGTGGGAAGTCAACACCATCTCCATCCTGAAAAGGGCCCGTCAGCGGATGTACTTCCTGAGGCCGCTGAGGAAGCTTGGCCTGCCACAGGAGGTGCTACGACAGTTCTACACGGCAGTCATCAAATCAATCCTGTGTTCTTCCATCACGGTTTGGTTTGGGGCCGCCACAAAAAAGGACAAAATCCGACTTCAACGGACAGTTAGGACGGCGGAAAAAATCGTTGGCACCGCCCTACCCACTCTTGAGACTTGCACACGGCAAGAATCAAGACAAGGGCACGGAAAATCCTCCTGGATCCCCCGCACCCTGCCCACCACCTTTTCCAGCTACTCCCCTCAGGCAGACGCTACAGATCCATGCAGATCCAGAAGACACATAAACAGCTTCTTCCCTCTAGCCATTAACTACTTAAACAGTCACTGACGTAGTCACTCTTCTTGTACTACAAAACTACTGGTTACTCTAAAATGGTTCAATGATTATGTTGTTTACGATGATACTAATACAGCGTGTTATACCGGAGACAAATTCCTTGTGTGTTCTACATACTTGGCCAATAAAGATGATTCTGATTCTGAAATGGGCTAAATGTGTGAAGCATGTTTGTCAGCAAAAAGTAGTGCATTTTTTTTTAAATCTGCAAATTTATTGGTTGCACTGGTGTGGGTGGATGAAAATAGTGGTTAGCTTGTAGATGACCATTTAGGGCCAGTGTGGAGGCCTGCATATGCATGGTAGCGAATGAGTGGAAAAATTTTAAATACTCATCGATATTGACATCTGTAATCTGTATATGGCAATTTAATGGATGGTATTGATTCTCAGGACCTTTGCATCAATCGAAACTGGGCTGTTCTGGTTCTCTTGGAAGATGCCTTACCTCTTATTGAAGCAAGCTTTATAAGATCAAACAAACGGGCTCAGTAGGGACAGCACAAGCAAGAATGAAACCATAATGGCTGGTTCAGAGTCAGACCACAAATCAATAGCACTGTGGAAAACACTTTATTTTGTAGGTGACAGCAAAACAGGTTTGGGGCCACAGACAAATCCAAAAGACCACCAGTTTCACTTGTGTTAGAACCTGGCAGCTCGAAGTCTTTAGGGTGGGAAGCGTCGCAAGCAGAAGCGCAAAGTGCTTTCATTCGAATTGTTCCACTGTCCACTCATTTAAAGATTTTGCCTTGGTTGAAGGCTTTGCCTACATGCTTGAATTCTCCCTCCCATGAGAAGTATTCCTTGACCATGGTCTTGCACTCTTCACTGTTTGGATCCAGCTTGCGCCAGTCGTATGACTCATAGTCGATTTGCCAGTCTGGACAAAGCTGGAGAATGGAAAGAAAAACAAAGCAACCGTTTGAATATCAGTGATCTAGCCTTGGGTTTTGCTAAGCTTGTTTTGCACCAGTGTCAAGACGAGCTGGTTGGTCCAACAGTATAACTTTGCACAACTGGGGGATTGGAGAGAGCTACAGAATAGAAATCCAAGGAAGGCACTGCATGAAATTTCTGAAAAGGTAAACTAAGCCTCACATTCACTCAAACCACTTTTTTGACATAAATATAAATGTGACCACCGCATGAACCAGCCTTTTTAACTCACTGAATCAGAGAAGACTGGGATGAACATGATCTCAATTTGATCTCCCCCTGTCAGATTAAGACAACATGCCATGGCTGGGCATGGCCTTGCCCAAAGACAGGGGACGACGCTTGTGCGTGCCAACCAAGTTCACACAGAGATGAAAGTTTACTTTTCTGAAAATTCCGTAAATAAATAACCCTACGCACACACACACCTGGCCGATCACGCATGAATTAGTTTACACAAAACATTATTCAAATACTCGAAATTCAATGATTAATCTTCCTTTTGTGTGCACACGTGCACCCTTTGTGGCTTCCGTTGTTGCTGAAAGGTCGAAATCTCAGAGAGAGGCCATGAGAATACGAGGCGAGGGTATTACTGTTGTGGCGACGCCACTCAAGCTAAGCGAGCCTCAGCAGTAGTCCGCTGCTTTCTGCTGTGCGTGCTTCAGCGCGAACATGTACACAAGTGCGTCTTTTGATTTCAACCAATCAGCGCCGACGCAACGATGTCATACACGCGACGTCACACACGACAACAGCTAAGCTAAGCTCGCTGAGACGACACTCGAAATCGGACGGACACGTTTTTCTGCCAATCTGTGCGTTTCCCTTTTTGTCCAAATATATTTTTTACGACAACTGTCTTGTCCACGGTGTCTTATTCGTTCCACTGGGGTTTAGCAAGTGTATTTTTAAAGAGACGAAAATATCTTTCCTATTACTAGTGCTAGTGTCTCAACATGGCTACGCTCGTGAAAGCAAAACAACGAACTCAAATGCGTCTTCGTTCAATGTTGTCAACTAATATCCAAATTAGAGGCAAATTTTCCTCAATTCTCCAGAGGTTTTCAAAAAAATTTGAAAAACCCGGAATTCCGGAGGACTTTCATCTCTGCTCACATATAGACTCCTGCTTTGAGTTAATGAATGGGGCAATTTAATGTGATTAACAGAATTCTATTTATTCAAGGCCTTGGGATTTTTTCACTGAATTGCATTCACTTTTAAACAGGAAAAGTGACTCCATGTAGCTCTGAAGGTTTGATGACATTTTCAACACTCCCAGAAACTTCTTTACCGTTGCGGTGTAGGTGAAGTGTTTTACAATAACAAAACATGACAGCACGATGACAAGCCACAGATTCTGCAGTTCTAAAAGCACTCACAGTGAATGCCAGGTTTTGGCCTCTGAAGATCCAGATCCCAGAGATGCAGCTGTTGTTGCTGGTGCCAAACAAAAGAACACTAGCAAAGGCATTCTTTCGGAGCTTGTCAAGGCGCTGGAACATCCCTGCGGGGACAACGGGGATAGCATTATTTAACCATGTGATAAGAACCCACAAACTACCCACAAATTGCGGAAAGCCAATGTGCGCAAGAGTGATGGAGGTCTTTTTGTGAAAATTTGTCTTAAGATTGTAACCAGTCATGGTGCAACGGATGGATCATCTTTGATCCGTGATGCAAACAGTGTGCATTCATGTGACGGCAATGTGATCAGTCCACATTCACTACAACAGCAGCAGCAGCAGAGGACCTTAACACCCTTGTGGATCATGTAAATCACATGTATGGGAGCATTTTGGCAACTATGGGTGAAAAGAGTTCCTCGATTGGGGTACCTCAAATACATTAAAAAATAAAATAAAACCCACACACACCAAAACAGATTTTTTTTTTCTCTCAAGGAAGCTCCAGGCATATTCCTAATGTACGACACCGCCAATGCAAAGGCTAACTTCACTGCAAAAGCCTTTTAATTAGAAGTTAAGACGGCTAGCTTTACTTCTCTTTTCCACATTTGTCATTACATGGTTGCTTCCAATATCTACACAATAGCACCCTAAAATGTTATTCAATCGCAAATTTAGGACACTAAGAAATGGCCAGTTAATTACACTTATTGTATGATACTGCACATGTCTTCTGCATTCGCAGGCAGCTGCTAGCAACTGGGACCTAGCTGGCAGCAGCTAGTTGCTTTTGCTTTGCCTTTTCCAATTATTCAGAGGCTAACTTTGAATTCACTAATTTTGAATTTGAATCCACTCATAAATATAATGTGCCTTAAAGTGCACTTTTAAATTTTATTATGTACAGTCCAAGTATAAAATAAGGTACCCTACTAAATGTGTTTCTAAACTGAGAATGTTATTTTAGTAATCGAAAAAAGTACAAAGCCAAAGCGGGGGGAAAAAAAACCAAGTGATTGTCATGTGAGAGCAGAAAAATATCGTTACAATTTAGCTCATTTCAGCTCACCTGAGATAAGGTTGCAGCTTTTGAAGACCTCTGTAAGCTCTTGTGGATATTTGTACTCTGCATACCAGATTGAGTATCCCTCTGGGTCAAAGCTTTCCCAGAAATAGGGAACGGCTACTGTCAAGGTGTCCTCGTTGGAGTACTTTCTCTTGAAATCGTCCATGCTAAACGTACTGACACAAACAAATGAGAAATGTTAGTAATATTTAAACTTAGATTATTCAAGGGGAAGTCAACCCCACAATTTTCTTTAGTATTTTCGATGCAGCCCTACTAGCCGAAACATGGCATTGTGATTAATATTACGGTGGTGGAATACGAGTTAATCATTAAAATCCACTCATTTTTCGCCACCTCAAAGGGCAGCTATTTTGTCATTAGTTGTCGACTGATATTGACCACACAGTTGCACAGGGCAAAGGTAATGACTAATCATGGCGCAGCTTTAGAAAACAGGTCAGCCATGATTGGTCATTAGCTGAGCCCTGAGCAATCGTGATGTCATTTGTGGTCGAATGAAAGTGGCAAAGTGGGCACCCCAATGAGATGATTTAAAAACACAGATTTTGCCGCTTAACCTAATTTCACAAACGCAGTATAAATCATGTTGTCGTGTTGAGGTGCATAGAACATTCTTGAAAAGAAAATATTTGGGTTGATGGCGTTAAGAACAGCTTTTTTTTCCTGTACAAGTATTCTGCATGTCTGGTGTGTATCCTAATAATTAAAATTGTGATTTTGAATGTGACCACAGCATGAACCAGCCTTTAACTCACTGAACCAGAGGCGACTGGGATGAATATGGACTAATGTTTTCTCTTCCCCCCCATCAGATTAAGATTTTGTGTCACACCCAGACACCATCTTGACCAAAGGAGGGGGACAAGCACATTTTGAAATCTAATATTTTATAATCTTTCATATTGATTCTCACTCAGTGCGATAAATGGTTTGGATGAACACAGATCTGACATCCTGGCAGCAATTGATTTAAGAGACAAAGCTCTTTGTCCACAGCTCTCATTATTTCTGTTTTTATTTTTTACAGCAGTCGGGCTATTTCTTTAGCCGCTTTGGGTCCAAACATGTCATCTACAATGGCTTTGCAGGTGGCAACTATTAATTGCTCTGCAACTTTTTTAATTTAGCCACAGTTTCAGCGACATGGTAACTTGCTTTCAAGGCGCTTGTTTACCTTTGCAGTGCTTCTCATGCACGTTGCTTGTTTCTCCGTGTGTTCATGCAGGCGAGCAAAATATTCCACATTGTTGTTTCCAAGTCAAGGGTGTTTTGTTTGGAGATGGAGTTTAAGCTTACTTGGGACAATTGTGCTGTTGGTGAGTTGCTTTTCACCACATAGCAAGCACAACAGCGTCGGTGCCATTGCATCTCCGGTAAAAGTAAATACAAATGAAAGAGAGCTTTCGTTGTATTGGCTAGCGCCGGAAACTTCGCTTGTCTTAAAGCACAAGGCAACTTTCTAGCGGCTGCTGCTCCCTATCGGTATGGAAGAGTACTACACTATTACTCTGCCAGGCGATGGACCGCACAGGCATACATATTGGATACCGTCCCACAGCAAGGCTGACAATATTCTCACGGCACACCAGGGTTTGGAAAACTGCAGTACGCCACTATTTCAATACTCCAGTTTGACCGAAGCAAAGTTACACTTCTACCTCTTGGGTAGCTCCGCAAAGGGGTCCTTGGTTTTGGGCTCTGCAGCCAAAGCAGCATCACAGTCATCCATCTCTTCTGGTTCAGGCTTCTTCTCCTCCTTTTTCTTCTCTTTCTTCTCCTGAGGTTTGGCTGCCTCTTTTGGAACCTTCTCTTTCTTGGGTGGCGCATCTTTCTTCGGCTGCATCTCGGCAAACTTCTTAGCTACAGGAACAAAACAAAACGATTTTTTTGTTTCTAAGATTTTTGTTTACACTTTGCTAATGCAACACATTGGCTTAATTCACAAGCCATAATGAAATTAACATTAAAAAGTCAAGCCAAATTAAGTGTTCAGTCTCGACATAGCACACAGAGGCCATTTATTTGATCACGGGAAGTCTTATCTGCCCTTCCAGGGGGAGGGAATATTAATCATACTTGCATTTAACAAATACAATAACTGAAACTTCTTGCCATCTTAGAGGAAAACGCAAAAACACATTGTGTACGTCACTGCTCCCATGCAATGAGAATTTTAAGCCTAGTAAATTAAAATGATTCTGAGGTGTAGTTACGTTCATCAGGTCAACCAATCACCACATTTTTAAGGCAAAATGTCCGCCTATTTAAAAAAAAAAGTCACATCTGTTCACATTTCCAATTTGAGTGGTAGGCACCTGAGCATAATTTTAGTCCATAATGAACAACTAGCAACGAATTACTGCTTTTGCACGACCATATGACACACGAGTATTACATTTTCTCCAAACTGGACGGGGTGCCCAATAATGTGAGTTGCTTTGTGTATGCACTGAGTTCCAATATCTGCGAATGCTGTGGGGTGTGACTTTTGATGACAAGTCGGCTCGACAGACGAATGTTGTGCAGACACGTTGCTTATATCAATGAAAGGCATACGTAACTGAGAACAGCCTGTAGATATTGGAAGTGAGGAGGGTGGGTGGGTGTGAAAGAGGACGCTGAAGGCACGCCCCCATAATACATGCTTTGTGCAAAACATCCCAAAAATGGCACCTACCAAGAGGCGCCCATTCAAAGCATGGTTTAAACTGCAAGCAGTTACGCGCAGGACCTTGGGAATCAAGCAGCCGCGAGAGAAGTCAAGATCAACTAATCCAAGATCCTTATTGTATTTGTTTTCTGAAACAGCACCACCTATCCAGCCGGGTAAGGACGACCATGGCGCAGGAACATCCGGCGAAATACAGGGGAAAAGATGGACATTTTCCATTCCTACTGTAGCGAACACATGTAATGTTCTGCGTTACATTAAATAAAGATATTTTCTTGGAGATTTTAATCCTTTATTCCGCTGCTTTGCCGGCCTCACATGGCCTCCTTTACCGACTGTTCTCTCAACCAATCCCCAGACTCCTCCATACCCGCTTAGGCTTGGGGACCAGCACGGTCACAATATGCTCAATGGGCAACTTTTGCTGTTGTGCTTGGTTGCCTTGGTAATAGAAAGAAATGGCCAAAGTGACGTTGCAAGCGGCTTGGGAGCGATGGTGAACATAGCTTTACTAAGACTGGGATGCAGCGCCGTGCGAGTTAGGGCACAATTTATGAATGGATTGTGGATGCTTGGGTTGACGGGACTGCTTGCAACTGTTGTTCCAGCTTATGCAAAAGCAAGCATCATTTCTGTGGAGCTGCAAGGCAGCGAGACTGACTGACAGTTGGGAACCTGCCATGTTTGATTGTGAATTTGTCCAGCTGTTCATTTCAGAGACAGAAGATGAGGACGTTGATGGATTTGATAATGAGGGTTGATCAAAAAAAGAATGCGAGCACATTGTTAGATACTTCAATAAAGTATAACCAAACAGTTTTGCGCCCGCGGCCTTTTTAAAAACACACGCTTGCGTGCATGCATGCTATGGTATTGTTTAAGATGGCGTGCATTTTACCATGCGTGCGTGCGTCCAATATTACAATGCGTCTTGGGTATGTGTTGAATACAAAATAGCACCAGCAACTTACACTCGACCTTCTAATTCTGTGTGCCATATAGTTGTGAATATACGGCACACTTAAGTAATAAAGTTTTTACATCTCTTTTCCAGTTTGAGCCAATTCAAACATCCGACTCATTGAAATGATTGCGCACTTATTGAACTTTCTTCTGAAATTAACGTGTGTCAATGAGGTACAAGCAAGGAAGTGACCCACCATCAAACTGAGCCATTTTTTCACACAGCTTGACCTCTCCGAGGACAGTCTTGAACTGGGGCTGGTTAACACATGTGACGAACCAACGTGTCACGTTGGGATAAGGCTGACGGAAAGATGGTTCAAGAACCTAGACAGGGATAAAGGTGGTGATAAAATTCTCCGAACTGGGGAGTGGGGGGGCGCTCATGTCGCATGAATACTCTATGTGGCTAACCTGTTTATACAGCCACAGCATGGAGCAGGCCACAGTGATGTCCGCAAGGCTAACCCTCTCTCCAACCAGGAAGGTACGAGTATTCAGGTGTTGGTTGAGCACCCCGAGGACCTTTTTCACATCCTCCTTTGCCTGCTCTGTGGCCTGGGCACATGCAGGCAGAAGAATGATTATGCAGGAGAATTCGTTTAAACAAAAAGTAAACAAAAAAAAACATTCATTAAAATCGGCGATGGAGAACATCTTTGTCAACATGACTTCCCATCGAGTCAGTTGTAACCACAGCATGAACCAGCCTTTAACTCACCGAGCCGAGATGGCTGGGATGAATGTGGACAAAAAAATTCTCTTCCCCTATCAGATTAAGACTTTGTGCCATGGAAAGGGCACAGCCTTGCCCAGTGATAAGGGACCGCCCAAAATGGGGAAGCTATTTCAGACCAAATAATTTTGAGATTATTCTAAGCAGGGCTGTCCTAATGAATTTTTTTTGTGTCTGAATCCAAGTCAATGGATTTTGAGTATCTGCCAATACCGTGTCCCAAACCAATACTTCTGCAAAACAATGAGGGAGAAAAGGAAGGCCAGATACAAATTATCTGGATATTTGTTTTAAATAGATATCCAAATATACCTCTGAACATGGCTGTAAATCAGCAGTCATTCAAAATCATGATAAGAACTACAAATATTTCATTCTTGACTTTAGAAATTAAGAAAATGTAAAAATGTGATATTTTTCAGCCAATACCGATCAGCCAAAAATCATATGATCTGCAATGATTTCCAATCATGTCAATTGGGACAACCTTATTTCATTTTCAATTAAAATGCACCACACACTGTAAGAAATAGATGCTGACAGTGTTCTAACTATGTCCTTATCAATTTTACAAATGGATTAGTTAAAATGATATGCCGATTGAGAAAGGGCAGGAACAACGTTATGCTAGTTCACACACAAAACATTGCAGGAACATGTCAACAGTTTCATGGAGGCACACTAGTTAGTGGTACTAATCGAACATGCTGCACACCTGCTTGTTGAACTGCATGATTCCCAGAGTGGGGAACACCCATGTGCTGGCTGGAGGGACAATCTCAGAGTCAGCAAAGCTCACCCATTGAAGGACCTGAGCCGAAGCTTGGGGCGTGGCACCACGAAGGATATCATTGCCCACTGTATTTGAGGGGACAAAAGTGAAAAGGACATGACACCACTTATTTTCCCATTCTTCAGCCAATCATTGCATTCAAATGTGAGCACAGAGAGAGACAGTCTTTTTAACTCGCTGAGCCAGAGATAACTGGAAGGAATCTTGTTCCCCTGTCAGATAAAAACAACATGCCATGGCTGGGCACCACCTTGCTCAAAGACAGCGGATGATACTTGTGAAGAGCCATGAAGAAATTGCACCTACCATGTCTAATTGTACTGCAAGTCTATGATTGAATGTGTACACCACAATTGACAGTGCAATCTGAGGGGAGAGCTGTGGTGATGAAGCTCTCCTTGATAGTTTAGGTTTACGGAAACACAAGCACATTTAACTTGGGTGAACATTATATGTTGTTATGCATGTGTCGTTGACACGCAACAGACAGTGCATGGGGGGAAAGACCTGTGGAGCGCCAATAAAGCGCATGTACAAAGTTATGCCATGAGTCTACAAATGCAGCTATGTAAATATGCATGCGGACAGGATGGCATTTGTTGAAACGTCTTCTGATAGTTTTATCTTACTAATCGCATATACTTTCAAAAATAATTGTGGGTCTGGAGAGGTATTAGGGCTGCCACAAACTATAATTTCTAATGACCAAGAGTTTAATAGGCCTGTCACGATATAGTTTGCGTTAGGATTGCCATTGAGGCCTTTGTCCCAGTTCAATAATGCAACAATCGTGCACGGTCGAGAAAGACCGTGCGGTAGCATGTAAGCTCTGCTTTGATGTCAATCGGGGGCATCTAAAAATTGTTTAAAAAACTTGAGTTCATTGACTAATGCCTCCATCATCTATTCCAAATAGACAAAACATTGTAAGCGTACCGCAGTGGGACATTGCGTCTTTGGATCAAACACACATGGTAACCTGTGCGTGCTAATGCCAACTAGCTTTTGGACAAGCCTGTCCCCAAGTAATAATTTAAGTGACGTATTAGGGAAAACTGGAAAAGGAGGCACTTAAGCAAGACAACCAAAATGCCAAATAAATACATAAACGACTCAACAACTATTAAAATAATTAACAATTTAGATCATCAACGACGGGACTTATCCTGGCAGCCCAACTAGTTACGCCCATTAGCAGACACTTAAAATTCCCAAAAAATGTCTATACTGTTAAGACGGAGCAGGAACATATACAATTACAAAACAAAAATGGAAACGTGACAATCTCCTTCAGTTGCCAAGAGTAGAAGACAGGTGTATATGCCCATTCTCGACCTAACGGCACAAAAAAACCCAAGAGCCTGTTTAATATCAACTAAGAGACTACCTTGATAATGAAGTCATGGGGTTGTCCAGATATCGTTTCACGATTTAGTACTTTAATTTCCTTTTCATTAAAATGTTATATAAATCTTCAAGTATGTTCACTTTTGAAGTGGTTATAGTTTTTATTTTTGAAAGGAATGTGGGCCATTCAAACAGCAGTTTTAGTTCAAAGAAAAGAACATCAAGATACTCACAGTAATGAGCAATGGCGTTACTCTCAAACAAACAGAAACCGTCATCTCCCTGGTAGGCAGGTACCTACGAGCAATTGGTTAAAAGAATATCTGAAGAAAACATATCCCACTTTGGTTACATGCAAAATGGCCATGCGATTCGTCAAAACGGGTTTTGACCAGCACCACATGGAAGCTAACAGTTTCCAGAGGATCACAACCAACCTTGCCCTGGGGGAAGTTGTTGAGGAAGGCAGGAGTGCGGTTTGTCTGCCCGAAGGTAAAGGCAGGGGCACTGCTGGCCACTTTGAGGGCAGCACCGCTGTACTGTGCAGCAATCTGAGCCTTGAAGGCCCTCCAGTTCTCTGGATACGTGTACAGAGTCTGGGAAGATGTGACATGAGAGACACATAATTGACCTTTTGCAAGTAAACACAGCTGAAATCTCAACTGTAGGTCTCATTTTATTTATTTTTTGATTGGTGAACCAGTTTGAACCTATTTGTATTTGCTCTGTATTGTGCCCAATTAAGCAGTCTAACGTTGCGAGGGAGATTCCACGTCTATCCACATATGAAATCAAGCTCCACCATCACTTGCGTCAAACTCTTTTACCGATCAGGTAGGGCAGGTACTCAATGACATTTTTTACAGCTATATTTGCGTGAAATCAAAGGAAAACGCATGAATAAAGCCTGGCATTCTAGTGTCGTGGGGAGAGATCGGTTCTAGCTAGGTTATCAGACGAAGTGGTTAGCGCCCTTAAAAACCCTATGCTAAACTACGGGTGGGCGTTTAAAAGTTTGATTTCAAACAAACAACATGAGCGTTTAGCGGAGAAATGGATAAAACTTGTTTTCCCCACATCTAACGTGGCACAAGATTGGGCCGGGAGTTAGACGTCAGTAGCTGAATGCAACGTCAGTGTAGCTCAGAGCGAACGGTCGCTTCAGTCGTTCAATGATCGCTCAATTAATTTTCCATGGCAAATACACTTTGGTATCATGACGTGAGAAGCAGAGTAGGTAGCTGGCGATCAATGGTGCTGTGAGACAACAATGATTGCCAAGATTTAGGGCAGATTGTGAAGATGAATTCCACATGAATGAAAGCTCCGAAACCAGTCTCCATTTTACTCACCCCTGCCGCCATCTTCAGGACGAGAGAAAGAAAGAACGACGGCGCACACTGATGACGTATTTACGCTACAAGACGTCCGCGTCAACGAGGAAATGGCACCTCTCCAAGATTCTCTCTACATCGAGGAGTGCGCCAAGGCTGTCCGGCCTCTCAATTTCTCTTTCTATTGTGTACGCAACTCCTCACATGTCATATCAGAAGAAGTGTCATCCAAGGTATATCTATAGCGGGCAAAGAAATCCTGATTAGTCAGCTTGCGGATGACACTACCTTATTCCTAAAGAACTCCAGCCATGTCTCTGCTGCGATTAAAACGGTCGAACAGTTCTCAGCGGCCTCTGGTCTTCACCTAAATCTTAACAAATGGCGAACTGTTCTCTATCCATGACCGGAATGAGACTTTGATCTGCAACATCCCAATTAAAGAAAAAGTTACCTATCTCGGGATTACCGTTATGAAAAATGAAGCCATGCGATGTACAGAGAACTTTGACCCTATTATTAACAAAACTCAAGCTAAGCTTAACCAATGGCTAGGTAGGATCTTTCTTTAAAAGGACGTACGCTACTAACCAAAGCGGAAGGACTGTCACGTCTTACGTACACAGCAATCTTTTTGTCTGTGAATGAGAAAATTTGTAAGACTATCAATAAGATGCTTTTTGACTTCTTGTGGAGGAACAAGACTCACTATGTAAAAAGGTCTGTTGTAATGAACACCTACGAAACTGTTGGGTTGAACTTCCTGGACTTCTCTACCCTCAATAATACGTTTAAAATCAATTGGATCAAACAATTTTTAGGCAATCGCTCGTCGATCTGGAACGTTATACCTAACTATATATTCTCTCAACTTGGTGGTGTTAACTTTGTACTTTTATGTGACTACAAAATAGAAAAAATTCCCTTGGCTTTATCCAACTTCCACAAACAAATACTTTTGGCCTGGTCCTTGATTTATAAACATAATTTTTCCCCTCATAAATGCTTCATCTGGAATAATCGTTACATCTTATACAAGAATAGATCATTATTTCTCCATAATTGGTTCAATGATAACATAGTCCTGGTCAATCAACTAATCAATAATCAAGGTTTCCTTTTAAATTACTCTGAATTTTTAAATAAATTTAATCTACCGGTCACCCCAAAAGAATTTGCTACAGTTATGGATGCTATTCCTTCTGGAATCTTGACCCTCTTGAAAGGGGTGGATGGAACAACCTCCACATCAACCAATTTTAATAGGCTGATGAATAAAAAATAACAATCATAATAATAATAATAATTAAATTATGTGAAGTAAAATTGTAAATAGTACTGCGATTTATCCATTGTGTTCATATTGTATTTAATTGAAAGATGTTTGTTGTTTTTTTTTCCTCTCTTTCTCCTTTCTTCTTTCTACATACATTCTTGCTGCTGGAGGCTGTAAATTTCCCCAGTGTGGGACGAATAAAGGATATCTTATCTTAACTCTGGACCCCAAAATGACTGCTATCGGCAAATCCTGTTTTACGTCAACATCAATCAGAAATAACAACCGTAATATACGATCCCTGTTCCAAAAAGATATTTCAACAATCCCACGCGTTATTACTTACTGGTCTGGCTTTGTTGATAATCTACACTGGGGAAAAATCTGGTCTCTCCCATACAAATACCTCCTGACTAATAAAGTAAGGGAAATTTCTTTTAAAATGATACATAAATACTATCCCACCAAGCATTATCTTCTTAGATTCAAGAAAGACATCTCTGTTGATTGTTCATTTTGTGGAATGTACCCTGAAACAATGGTTCACTTGTTCTGGCAATACCAGTATACCAACACATTTTGGAAAGTTGTATCCAGATTTATCATTGAACATATTGACTCTGACTTTATGCTATACTGGAAAAATGTACTATTTGGGTTCTACAAAGACAATGAAAAAAACACAAAACAAACCGTCATTATAAATTTAATAATCATTCTCGCTAAGTTCCATATCCACAAATGCAGATGGAATAATTCAAAACCTCTTTTCTTAATTTTTGAAGCAGAAACAAAGCAGTACCTGAGCTCTATTATGGATTCCAAAAACAAAAAAGCTGTTAAGACTCTGGCTATAGGCTCCTTATTTGGAATTTTTGTCTAAAAATCCCCTGGCTTCATTCTTTTTTTTTCCCTTCTTTTTTGTTTAAACGATTGTAATATGTATGTATTGGTAGCACGTTCGTTTTGTTTTCTGTTTGCAGAGAATTGTATTCTGACTTGTTCAATAAAGGTTTAAAAAAACGAGGTGTTTCACTTTCGAGAGCTATAACTTGTTGACGCAAACAATTTAGCAACAAAATGAAGATGAAATTTTAAATACTTGGCCGATATAAATGTACGAGGGTAAAGTTCTTATTGGAATTACCCTACACAATTTTTTTGCTTAATTTACGAGTATAGTATATAGTATATAATATACACACACATATCAACAAACGTAACCAGAATTAGTCTTCATTTTTCCATTTGAAGACATTTTGAATGAATATGCTTGAGGATGGACTGTTTCTGTTCCATAATGCTATGCCGCAGTCCAAAACCATCCCTCCACAGACGAATTCTGAGCTGATTTTGGTATGGACGAATTTACACACGGTGGGATTATGAGACACTTATTGGACAAACTTTAACAGAGTTAAAGACTCTCAAGTCTGTCATTAATATCCTGTCATAAATAATAAGAAATTCTCAGGCACTCCAACATCAGAAGAGTCAGAATCACGTTTTATAATGTTGAGTTACTCAACGTTGAGTTGAGCTACAAAAAAAGCAATCAGAATAATCAATAGGTCTAAATACAGTATATAGAACCCACAGATCCAATATTCATCAAATTAAACACAATGAAGTTCTACAACCTGGTTGACTTCAAAATGACCCAATTAATGTATAAAGGACATAACAATCTCCTTTGCCAAAATATCCAGAAGCTTTTTGAAATTAGATAGAGCTGTTATAATCTCAGGGGTACAAATGAATACAAAAAATCCAGAACAAGAACAAACATCAGGAAACGGTATCAGTAATAGGTGTCAATTTATGGAATACGTTTGAAACGGGCCTGAAAATGAGTAAATCGTTGGAGGAGTAAAAAAACAAATTCAAAAGATTAGTACAAAAAACTACATGAATCAGAATTAAGAAGATACATTTGATATACCTATAAAATATGGTATTACAACTGTTTCTTCTTGTTTTGGATTTTGATCAACTTATCAATTGTATTCAAGAAATGCTAATTACAATGAATATGAGAAAATTGAAATAAAAAGGAGAAAGAATAATTATATATATATACTGTATATATATATATATATATATATATATATATATATATATATATACACACAAACCGAAAGGTGTATAAATACAAAAGTATTGTATAAATAAGGGTAAAAGTATTTGATGATTTATAGATTTTTCTTCTTCTGTTTTGAAAAATGATCAATTCAAATTGCTACATAATAAGGGGTAGGACTACATAAGTTATTTACTTCTTCCTACTCCTTTGAGCATACAACTGTGATGTGTGTTTTTCTTTTACTTACTTTTTAATTTTCCTTTCATAACTTTTGTTTGCCTTTTGTCAATCTGTAATCGTGTGTACTATATATGCTCAATAAACAAACACAAACCACCCCCCCAAAAAACCTGAGTTGTGGCTAAACGATGCCCAGTCAAACTCACCATTTAAGTATTAAAGTGTAACATACAATAATTTATAGAGTACCGGTATATCATATTTAAAAAAAAAAAAAACAAAGTGGAATGTGCTCAGGGCATTACAGTGAAAACAAGATCCACACATAACGCATTTTTTTATTTTTTATTATGGTCTTTGGGTCATTTTACAAACTGACTGTGGAAAAACAGATATACCTGAAAACTAAAAACGAAGTGACATAACAGTGATGACAGAAATAGAGGTTGCTAATAACATGAGTAAACCTTGTTAATTATATAAAACTAATACAAAATAAAAACTAAAAATAATTTCAAATGCGGTTCAAATGACCACTTAAAAAACACTGAAAACAAAAAATAAAGTGACTCATCACACTGATGACGGGAATAGACATGAATTGCCAATAACATAAGACCATGGTTATCACATTTCTACAAAAAAAACCCTTAATCACCCCTTATAAAACAGAGTCAGAGAGTGCACAAACTAAATAAATGTTGCCTCCTCCAACAGATCAGCTCACAAGACCTAAAAAAAAAAGAGACAAGAAACTTGTTCACGTCCAATAATTGAAATATATGTAGTCCATTTTCACTGTAATTTATGGATTCTATTAAAATCTGACACCGCCTGACAATGTGGAAAGACTCACCTAGATAGTCATCCATCAGAGATCCAATGGCAAACTGAAAAACAGACATTTTTCTGAGTGATTTTGTACAAACTTCCAGATAAAGCATGGCATGGTATACATTTCAATCTTTCATAAATAAATAAATAAGAATTATAATAATACGTACAATATCATTTTTGTCGACTCGTGTTCCTACAATCTTTAACCTGATCTCATCATCTTGCTGGATCACAATGTCCTTGAAAACAAACAAAAAATGGATATAAATACAAACAGCTTGGATACTTGAGAGATTCCAAAATTGAAAATAAACATGGTATAGCTTGGGAGTGGTTATACCAAAACAAGTGGTTTTCTTTGACTCCTGAATTTATTTTTCATGACAAATGGTATTCCCAACATGAAAATGAGAGAAAAACTTCACATGCAAACACAAAATAAAAAGCATTAAAAAACAAATTAAGACAACTTCTCAACTCAACTGTGTTTATAGAGCACTTTAAAACAACCACGGCGATATACAAAATGCTGTACATGGAGCAAAAATAAATCATACAACAACAAACAATAAAACAATAAATAAACAAACACAGTAGAAAGGTGTGCAGGTGAAATACAGGTGTGCAGGGGCGGAGGAGCTCAGAGACGTAAGGTGGGGTGAGGTCATTTCAAGATTTGAAAATTAATAATAGTATCTTAAAAAGAAATTTAAAATGTATAGGCAGCCAATGACAGGATGCCAGTGATGGAGTTATGTGCTACATCTTACAAGTACCAGTCAAGTATGCAGGCTACACCCTGAACTGGTTGCAAGCCAAACACAGGGTACAGACTGGCAAACAACCATTCTGACACCTTCAGTCAGTCACACCAAGGTACAATTTCGTGTTTCATTCATCTGCCATGCATGTATTTGGAATGTGAGAGGAAACAGGAGTACCTGGGGAAAACCCACACAGGCATGGGGAGGACATGACAAACGGAGGGCCAAGAAAATACTGAGGTCATCTGTACTAACACTGACTGCCATTTCTACTTTATTGATGGTCCCAGTTCCCCCTGAAAAAAGGAGCACCGCGGAATGATGCTGCCACCACCATGCTTTTCTGTAAGTGTGGTCTTCTTTTGGTGATGAGCATTGTTGTGTTTGCGCCAAACAAGTTTTTGGAATTAGGCCCCAAAAGTTCAAACTTAGTTTCGCCGTGTGTGCTAATTCCCATTTAGCATGCATTTGAATGTGATAGGTTAATTCGGAAAACAGCCACATCCAGGTGTGAGTGTGAGCACACTTTGGCAAGCAGCCCCAGTACTTTGGTTGTTGTTGTTTTTTTCCCGTTTTTTTTTACGCCCGCCCCCCCCTCAAAATTACATACATACGAACTGTTAAAAAAATGTCGCTGTCTCCTCACACCACTGGGATTGTGAACAAAGTTTGGCCATATACCCCTGTTTTGAATTCACAAAACATACAACATATATTTTACCTCATCGACTGTCTTATAGCATGGTGGGTTAGAGTTTGGATCAAACTCCATTTCTGAGGGGATGGACTGCAAAAAGAAACATCTGTTAAGAGTGGATGGGACAATGTTTGGTGGGCAGAAGGCTGCAAGTAAAAGTGAAAGCTGACTCACATGACGGGAGATGAAACATGACATGGGCCCAATTTCAGTGAACAAACCAACCTGCAAAACCAGAAAAAAACCCATTACACATAACTAAGAGAAGCTAAACCCGAGAAGGTAACGTGTACATATGCAAAACACCATGTCAATATTTTTTAAACAAACCAATTCATTACAAAGCATAAACCCCGAACAATACCCAGCTTTGTATATAATGAGCATGAAGCACAGTGAGTTGCAGAGGGATATGTTGTGACAACATCCATCCATTTTCTTGCGCTTATCAGGGGTAGGGTTGCAGGAGTAGCGGCTTCAACAGAAAAGCCCAGACATTCTTCTGCGGAGCCATTTTGTCCAGGTCTTCCGGAGGGATCCTAAGGCGTTTTCAGGCCATCAGGGAGACGTGTCTGCAGCTTGTCCCGATTCATCCCCGGGCCTCCTCCCAGTGAGATGTGCCCTGAACACCTCACGCCTCAGGGAGGCATTCAGGAGACATTCTGATCAGATGCATGAGCCACCTCATCAGGCTCCACTCAATGCGGAAGAGCAGGGACTGTACTCGGAGCTCCTCCCAAATGACTGAGCTTCTCACGCTATGTCAAACAAAGACATAGCGTGTCTTTGTTTGACATAGCGTCCTTTTGTCCAGGATCTTGTTCTTGTTCAGAACTCACAGATTCTGACTGTAGTTGAGGGTGGGAACGTAGATCCTACAAGTAAATTCAGCGTTTCACCTCTCGGCTCAGCTTCTTCTTGACCACAACAAACCGACAGAGTCTGCATCACAGCAGATGCTACACTGCCTGCCAATATATATACTCCCCTCACTTGTGGACAAGAACCCAAGATACTTGAACTCCTCGACTTGGGGCAGGTTCTCATGCCCTGGAGAGGGCATTGCACCCCTTTCTGACTGAGGACCATGGTCTCAGATTTGGAGGTGCTGATTTTCATCCCAGCCTCTTACGCTCTGCTTTGAATGTGCAATACTGAGGCCACCAAATAGGGCTCTCTCCGTCTCCCTTCCTCTCTGCCTTGGGTGCGCCTAGAAAATCAGTGACAAAGGGCCAACCTTCACTGGAAACAAATCCGACTTACTGATAGCAACATGGACCAAAATGACACCGGTCGTAAGGTGCATGAATGGCCCGTATCAGAGGGTTTGATACCCCGTACTAGGCAAGGCACAAGGTCGAACGCCTTCTCCAAGAGTGTGAAGATGGTCCACTGTTCTACGGCCAGGACGATGGTACCAACAAATGTTACACTTTAATGTATGATGCCGGTGAACTTTTGTATCCATTAAATATTCCCACTTTCACACTTCTTCCATCTGGCAGCTGCTACAAGAGTCGCAACAAAACAACAAGACTAAAAAACAGCTTCTACCCTCATTCATTCATTCATTCATTCATTCATCTTCCGAGCCGCTTGATCCTCACTAGGGTCGCGGGGGGTGCTGGAGCCAATCCCAGCTGTCTCCGGGCAGTAGGCGGGGGACACCCTGAATCGGTTGCCAGCCAATCGCAGGGCACAGAAACGAACAACCATTAGCACTCACACCTAGGGACAATTTGGAGTGTTCAATCAGCCTGCCATACCTCTGCACTGTGAAGCCGACGTGCTAACCACTGGACTACCGGGCGCTTCTACCCTCATGCCATTAAATTCCTGAACAAATGACATCACAATCTAGAGCTGTCAACCACACTGTAATATTTTTGTATGTGGTTCACTTTTGGATGTTAACACTGTGCAACACCTTTGCACTCTTATATTCACATTTTTGCACGACCGAATTCCCACTGAACTCACATACACTGCCCTTTTTAAATCTTGTATTAGTTGTAATTGTGTTTGTCTTTTATATTTTTTGCATCGGTGGAAGGAGACTAGCAAATTAAGATTTTCATAGCCCGCTGTTACCATTGTGTTTTTACTGTACACATGCCCAACAAACATCTTGAATCTTACCTTGTTAACCTGAGTCACAACAGCATCCACAACCTCCCCTTTAAATGGCCGGAACACAATCGCCTTGTACTTGACTGGATACAGAACAAAACCTCGGCCGGGCTGGATCACTCCTGCCCCGATGTTGTCTATGGTAGTGACTGCGATGACAAAACCATACCTGAAAGAAAAGTAAAAGTAAAGGGTCCTTTAGTAGTGTAGAGGCATTATTATGGAGCTGAAACAGTTCATATTCAATTGTCTTGCGTCTGACTGGAGACAAGTACGTCCAAGTACCTTGTGCAAAGCACTGATTGCTGCTATCGTGAAGCAATGAATGCAAAATAAGAGTGACAAAGATTTCAAATAAAAGGTGCTAAATTGCGTGTTTGTGCTTACAGAATGACCGTGCTGTTGATGGACGTGTTGCATGTGATCAACTGAAGGGTTACGTGTGCAAAAATGGGCACAAAGTTGATTGTGCATGAAAACTAGTACAGAGGCTAACTAGATATATATCCATCATCTGCAAAATCGGCCACATTTCAAAAGGTTACTTTTTCGAAAATTGGGAGAGGTATACGATGCAATGTGATTCATCAAACTTGAGACAAATTGCGCTGGATGAGTTTGTGTCTTAAAATAGCACATCTGAAGGACAGGTGCAAACCAGGAGCAAAGTGGTGCTTGCGGAGTGCAAGCCAAGCGAGAAGCAACAGGGAGGGTTCTTTTTGTTGTTGTTATTTTTAGCTCATCTAAACATTTTGGAAATTCTAACAAAAGGTTATGTAACACTGACTAGTAAGCAATGCAATTTTGGAACTGCCAGTCACGTCATGTTGTTGCCATATCAACAATGAAAACTCCACTCAACTCAGACTTTCTGCAAGTCTGGGTCATTCTAGGGAATGGTGACAATTGGCCCTTGAATCATTTTTTCCCGTATGCTGCTCCGAGTTTTAAACGATACTTTGCAGGGTGGGCACACACTTGACAATTGCTATGCACCCGGGATGAGTTCATTCATTCATCTTCCGAACCGCTTGATCCTCACAAGAGTCGCGGGGGACACCCTGAATCGGTTGCCAGCCAATCGCAGGGCACACAGAGACGAACAACCAACCACGTTCACACTCACACCTAGGGACAATTTTAGAGTGTTCAATCAGCCTGCCACGCATGTTTTTGGAATATGGGAGGAAACCGGAGCACCCGGAGAAAACCCACGCAGGCACGGGGAGAACATGCAAACTCTACACCGGGAGGCCGGAGCTGGAATCGAACCCGGTACCTCTGCACTGTGAAGCCGACGTGCTAACCACTGGGCTACCGGGCTGACCCCCGGGATGAGTTATAGCAAAAAAAATCTTTTTCCAAGATGGCGCCCGAAAAAAATAGCTTTGCTATTTTTGTTGTTTTTGTCTTTGTTTTGTCACATGGTGTTGTTGTTACGTGGTGTGGATCTGGTGTGGGCTGTTTTCAGCATTTTTGGCCACGACATTCATCAAAGAAGAAGAATCTGTGCTTGGTGGTTGCGCCTTCTCGGCAGCACACACGTACCAGCGCTGATTTTTTTGATTGGGAGAAATGTCGGCGCCATTTGACTGTCGTTGCTGGACATCCCCCGGGGCGCTTATGTCTTGCGCCTGAAGTAGGCAGCATTTTCACAGCCCCGCTTTGTTCAGCGAAAGGTCGTTGCTGATGGACAGTCTGCGGCTGGATGGATGCATGGATTGAGGAGCCAACGATGGGAAGAAAGGAGCGTCAGCGCAGAGCACCGATGCATATGTGGAACTGGGAGTCGTGATTTGGAATTGAAGCGGATTTACATGGGACAGGAGAAGAGAGAGAGCCAATCTCTCTTTTTCGTTAATGGATGTTACAGCTTTTTGTTGTTTTCAACTTAGCTTGAAGCAGACGTGTGCACATTGCAGAATGACGTCTTTGATCCACTGGTGAAAAGGACACCTTGATTCACTCCTCTTTCATCTATAACTGCTTCAGACAACAAGTGTATGCAGGAAAGTGGTTAAGATTGTGCGATTGTCTGTGTCTCATGTGTTGCCTTGTATTAATTTGTCATTTTTTGTTAACTTTTCTTTTGACTTTTCTTAACGGCCCCTCGAGGGAAAAAAGCCCGTTGCAAAAAATGATTTTGACACCCCTCAACTCAACCCAATGGTATTTATAGAAAACTTTAAAACAACCATCGCTGTATACAAAGTGCTGTACATGGAGCAAATATCATATATACAACAACAAAACAATAACAAAGACAGTAGAAAACACAAAAACTGTAAATGCTGAGTCAAATGCCAAAGAATACAAATGAGCTTTGAGACGAGTTTTAAAGATGGGCAGCGATACTGCGTTAAGTCATGCAGTATAGGCTCCAGGTCCCCCACAATCACTGTGACAATAAGCAGTGCGGTGTGTGTGTGTGTGTATATATAATATATATACATTACATATAAAACTAATTTATCCACAAATCGCAAAGGAAATTAATCAAATACCAATCCCTATTCTATGCTTCAAACAGCAAAGCGTGTGACGGAAAAGTGGTTAGGACTGCACGACTGTCCGTGTTTTATGTTATGTGTTGTGTTTATTATTTTACTTTACATTAACTATCTATATATATATTGTGCGTCGTCCCGCACGCGGTCTGTCCTTCCGTCTGTCCCTTTTCAAAACGTACCTACTTCACCGCGCAGCTGCGCGCCGCCACTGCGCGCCGCCACTGCGCGCCGCCACTGCGCGCCGCCACTGCGCGCCGCCACTGCGCGCCGCCACTGCGCCGCTCAGGGAGTGGCTCACTACGATCGCGCGGGCATCTCAGCGAAACAATGTTGTCTACCCACAAGCATTGCAATAAAATTGTTAGTTATTTAGTAGAGCTAAACATCTCTTTATTTTCGCGATAAGCAATGAAGATGAACAAAAAGTTGAACCAAGCAACAACACTTTTGTGGGCCGAAGGCCCACCTTACCAGCCTTCCGCAGGAACTAGCTGATGAGCCGCCCGGAGGGCGGCGAACCAGCTAGTTTATATATATATATAAATCAGCATGTATTGTATTGTATTCAAAATGTATAGTTTTGTTACCGTTTGTAGCTACCACTGACTTATCGAATTGCACTCAAAACATGACTGCTGAGTTGGTAAAAGTAAAATTTTGTTTAAGAACATTGTGCAGTTTTCTGTCGTGAAGAATTGCACAGCATCTAAATCAGGGGTGCCCAAACTTTTTGGATCGAAGATCTACTTTTCAATCAACTAACCTCCCGGGATCTACCCTTACCAGCGCGCGCACAAACACACACACACGCCATGATGAGAAACAGCCTGAAACAGAGGCATGCCACACACTTTTGCAGCCTGTTAACTATTGTAGCTCACACGTACTGTTTTAAAGTGCTTCCGTGGGCCCTCCTAGGTTCCTATTCTTTGCTCGTGCCCTCAGTGAATTGTACAAGAAGCAAACTCTGAATGAGAATCATAACGATAAAAGATTTAGCGCAACAGCTCTGATCACAAGCTGCAATTGCAAACTGCTGAGCGCTAACAACTTCCGGTGACGTAATCACACGCCACCGTACATTTAAGATTTACCTGCTTTATTTTATTTTTTTTTTAAATTGTGAAAATGAAACTGATAAGATGATTAGGGTGCAGTGTATATTAACACAAAAAATATATTATTAACATGTACAAAGACACACAAATGGTTGTTTGTTTTTTTTCTTCTCGACACTCCTCGGATCTACTTGGGACCTGTCTTAGATCTACCGGTAGATGGGGGGGGCCTCTGTTAACCTTTTTGCACCGCAAAGTTCAAACCCGCAGGACCCATATTAGGCCCCAGCGTCCCAACGTGGTCCGTCCCATTTTACATGTTCAATACACAAAAAATACTTACTTTCCGGTACAAGTGCCCTCCACTTCGGTAAAAAGCTTCTGCTTCACGGTATTTAAGAGATTGGGACCAAAATACCTGGGGTGAAGTAAAATTTCATGTTCCAAAGATATCTGTAAACATAAAAGGGCAGCATGAATATGAGTCAAATTTGACTTTGGCTTACTGTAGAGCATTTTGTCACTAAATTTCAAAATAATGCGGATTCACTTGCTTTTTCGTACTCGGAGCTATGGAGCACAAAGGGCACCCATTATAAGTCATTAAAACTGCCTAAATACCGTGAAGAAGAATAAGACCCACACTTACATGGTAAAACATGTCTTCCTTTTTGTGTTCAATCTGTTCTCGATGAACGTATTTTAGTTGCATAAATGGCCCAAGATTGTTTACCCTGTCACTTGGGAAACTATGCAATACCCCTCACTAACAACCGACGACGATGAAGCGGTTGGAATGTTCTTTCCCCCCGCATTTTGCCTTTCAGGTGGTAAAATGTCTCACAATAAACTCGTTTACCGTAACAACAGATCAAGCAAAAAAGAAAAATTAACAAATAACAATGTTGTGTCCGACCAAAACATGAATAAGACATTTTTCTGCAGTGCGTTTAGGGCCACAAATATGATATTTTTGATTAATTGTAATATGTTAAAACTGATAGTATAAATTTGATCGACCCCTAGCGGTCGGAAGACCAACATGACCCGGAAATAGATTGTTCTGAAACGTAAACAGTCAGCTGTCGTAAAATATCAATGATACCATAAAGCAACGGAGAAACACGTAAATTCAGTCTACGTTTTTTTTTCTATTTACCAACACAGCATCGTTTTCTACTGAGCCCCTAAGAAAGAGAGTGAGAAAAAAAAGAGGTTTAGAAAAGTCTTCGGTAAATGAAACATATTATAACGTCCAGTTTTGTTTGAAGTATCATCGATGTCCCTGATACTTTTGTAGTTGAGGGCTTCGTTGTTTTTCGTGGATAGCTCTATTACGAACGGAGAAAGACGTCTGCATCGCAGCACGTTCGAGAGCACAACCCAATTTTTCAAAATTATTTTATCAGATTCTTCCTTTTCATAGACAATAAAAACATTTTTGATGCGAGGCTAAGGATTTCTTGATATATTTCTAATCTACCAAAATAACTCAATCTATAACAATTGAAAGAATCGCCTATATTCTGGTATGATAAAGCAACATTCCTTTTACCGTGCTTAACATAGCTTGAGTTATGCGTGAATTACTCTTATTTTATAATCCTTTGTTGTGGTCACCCCAAAATATTTCACTTCATCTTGTGTTGGTGTTCCATAAAATTTATTAGATGATCATGTTTCAACATCAACTCAGTATAATCCAGATTCTTTAGAAAACGCACCTTTTTATTAATTGCCAATTGAATATTTTCTGCTCTCTTTGGAAATATTATATCATTCACTATTTGCATTATTTTCTGATGATTACACTGTACAATTAAAGGCTCAATATCAGGACTAATACCTGTAATTCAGATAACTCAGAGAATGTATTTGAATGAAGAGCAACCAATTTAAATCATCCGTAAAGAGCATATTATATTAATAAAATGTAAAGAAACGTTTATTTTTCCAATGTATGCAGATTTATGGGACACCATGTTTGTCGAGGGTTTTTGGGATGACATTTTGTTTCAGCTTTGCTGAAGAATAAATCGTCGGCTTGCTATCTATGGGGCCTCCAGGCACCGCCGTGCGCGTGCTTCAAAATACACGCGCTTCGAACTTGGGTCGTTGCATTTTATTCGTGCACAGTAGATACCACTAAGTCCACCACTGGATGGCAGAGATTCTGCACATTGTACCTCAAATAAATAAATACATTGCAAAACATGAAAATGACGCACGGCTAGACCGACCTCCCACCCCCTACCAAAAATAAATCCTTATTGAAGGGAAGTACAGAACAGTAAACCGTTTACATGAAGTTAACATACTGGAAAGGTGTGTACAACACAGAGAAGAAAGAAACCCTATATGTTTCACATTTAAATAAAGTAAACGTTTGGACCGCCCTTATTTTTTTTAATAGACCGCCCCTGTGTGTGACAAGGAAGTGTGAAACGGCAGGCGTACCCATAACACGGTACTGCGATTGGTTAGATTGACTCTTGAAAAAAATTGAAAACAAGTTATGGAATGACAAGGATATTGCATCGATATATTTATATTTATCAACTGAAATTATCGAGTAGCGATAGACTGGAAAGTTGCTTTCGAAACCGTAGCTGTCTTTGTCAACCCTCCTTCTATTTGCTACGTAGAAATAAAAACGGGATCTAATGGCTAGTATGTTTGTGCGGAGGTTCTTTCTGGTTGCCACTGACATTGTAAGTTGTGAGTCAAATGATTCGCTCTACGTTTAATATTTCCGTGTTATCTTGTAACTGTACTTGATTGCGTCCAGAAATCTCCGCGGTTGGCCTGTCTGATTAAGAGCAAACGAGTGCAGAAGACTGCCGCCCGGGCAAGACCTTTCTCCAGTGATCCTCCGGAAAGAATCAGCCGCTATCCAATTCCTTACAAGAAAGATTTGCCATACGACATAGTGGAACTTATGGAGGAAGTAGAGTCCAAGGTAGATAAAAAGCGCCTCGCGATATAATTGCAATATAATGACTATAACGCATTTGTTTATAGGGAGGTTTCTTACCAAACGTCTTCAAAGTCCTCTCTCACAGACCCGCAGAGTTTCGAGCCTTCTTCTCTTACTACAATGAACTCATGAGCAAGGAAACAGGTGTGTTTACTTCTCTTTCTTTATTAAAGAACATGCAGGATACTGAATATATAGTACACTATAATGGCGGTATGGCATGCTGTGTTTAAAGTGGACACACGGAAAATTTTCTTTTTTATAATAATAATAATACATTTTAATTATAAGCGGATTGAGCAGCAGCAGCCAAAACGCGCCAGCATTCACACAACCCGAAAGTCAGAAAGAAACCACAAGGGGGGGGGGAGAAAAAAACCACGCTCGAACTACCCTCATTTTGAGGATAATTTGAGTGAGGCAAAAAACTCCTGCACAAGCATATGACAGTTACAACAGGTCACAAGACATGAACAATGAAGACAGTGAAATAAGGGAATGTATGAGGGACGGGGTGATGGTGGGGGACTAGCTTCCGTGCATATTTTCATCAGGGGAAGGTCGAGATATTATGTTGTTTTGGTAGCAGGCTGCCCAAGAATTTAAGACAGCCTTGAGTCCGTGGCTTATGTCTCTTTAGTGGCGTCTATCAGCCAAATCCGTGATTTCAGTCGATATTTGAGCACGGATTCCAGTTTCTCCAAGTTGTTGTCCATCCTGCAGCGACGCTCCAAAACCGCAACAGTTTGTGGTTGAGCACAGTCTGAGTCTGAGTGTTGGACATCCGCGTTATGTCATCCTTAGACCGGCAGCCTCTTCCAATAGAGCCGCTCCCGTCGGTTGAATTTTTCGATAGATCAGGAAACTGCTCACACCAAACAGCAGCATACCTGTTATCGGAAGGCCGAAAATGTAGATGTCATCCACATCCTCAACGGACAGTGTTGACACACCGTTCTTCGCTTCCTCCAAGGATCTAGGTTGTACCCAGCAGCAAAAGTCCACTGCCTGCTCTTCTCATCGAGAAATGGTGGCGATGGCATCGAGAGACCAGCCAACCAATTACATGTTTGTTTTTAGAATGAAAATACGACAGGAGGCTAGGAAAAGTCAGACAAAGACAGCACATGGACTGAGTGGCGAGCAGGGAAGGGTGGGGGTGTGGGTGCGGTGGGAGACAGGAGCAGAAAGCAAAAGCGTCCGCCTTCGTCGAGAGCCAAGCAAGAATTTTTTTCTTGTACACAAATAATTTACTAACTTAATAAACGTAGATATTATATATAAACTTTTCTGTGGGAAGCAAATATATATGAACCATTCATCCATGATCGGAACCACTTTGTCCTTCCGAGGGTCGCGGGGATGCTAAAGCCTGTCACAGTTGTCTTTGGGAAGTAGTCTTGGCACACTCTGAAGTGGTTGCCAGCCAATCGCAGGGCACATTTAGACAAACAAATATTCACACTCACAATCGCTCCTTGGAACAATTTACAGTGTTCAATGAACCTACCATGCTATACCACCACCGAAACCATGACCTCTGCACTGTAAGACAGACGTGCTAACCAGTCGTCCATCATGCTGTCCCAAATATATACCCAAAAGTCAATACTAATTACAATGTACACAATCAGAAAGGGGGAAAATAAAGTATTTTGACCTTCTATGTCTCGGAATTATAACCTGATGATTCTTATGTAATGACATTTTGTATTGATCAGTATTCAAATGAGATTCTTTTGGCTTCCAGGTGGACTAACCAAGGCAGATCGTGAGCTAATCGTGGTGGCCACCAGCATCCATAATAAGTGTCTTTACTGTGTGGTTTCCCACAGTGCACTTCACCGCATCTATTCAAAGAACGCTACTCTCTCAGACCAGGTAGCACATGTAACAAACCAACATTTCTATTGTTTATGCGAATTGACATGTACGTTTTTAAGTCACATCCATTTTTATATTATGGTACACAAAGACAGACAATTGAATAAACTGTACTATCTACGGAGCAGAGTCAGAGACGGTGCTGTACATACTTCTCTTTTCAGCTCTGTCACAATTTGTTTCTTTTAGGACGTGTAAGAAACAGGAATATAATTATAATTGTCAATGTCACTGTACATATTTACGCATTTTATTTTACATTATTACTGTATATGGCATGTTTCACTCAAAAATTAGCTTGCCGCTGGTGTGAGCTCACATGAGAATATCCTCATGAGCTCCTTCTGACTTCTCCCCCAGGTGGTGGTCAACTATGAGAATGCAGAGCTCCAACCACGAGAACGAGCCATGTTGGACTTTGCCATGGCTGTGTGCCGCGCAGACACCATCACTGAGCAGCACTTCAAGTCCTTAGAGGAAGTGGGCTTTGACAGCGAGGACGCCTGGGATATCGCTGCCATCGCAGCCTTCTTCGCCATGTCTAACCGACTCGCCCACCTCACTGACATGCGGCCAAACAAGGAGTTTTACAACATGGGCCGCATCCCGCGGGACAAGAGCAAAGACAAAGAGGGCAGCAATTGATTTACCAGACAAGTTTGATTTAGGATAAAATATTATGATTTACTGACTTATATGTAAATCAGTCAAGGCTATGATCCATACTTGTACATACAGTTGTGAAATGATCACTTTTGGCTGTCATTGTTTGGGATGACATTTTTAAAAATGTTTTGTGTATTATTTATGTAGTTATGCAGACGGTCTAACAAAGGCTCTTTAGGCAGAGCTCTGCCTAAAAAAACATTTGAAATGTGTAGTATGCATTTATTTTAAAATATTTTTCCAGGGAACTGTGCTGTTCATGGGCAGCCCAGTAGTCGAGTGGTTCGCTCGTCGACTTCACAGTGCAGAGGTAACGGGTTGAATTCCAGCTCCGGCCTTCCTGTGTGGAATTTGCATGTTCTCCCCGTGCTCACGTGGGGTTTCTCCGGGTCCTCCGGTTTCCTCCCACATTCCAAAAACATGCATGGCGGGCTGATTGAACACTCCAAATTGTCTCTCGGTGTAAGTGTGTGCGCGAATGGTTGTTTGTTTCGGTGTGCCCTGCTATTGGCTGGCAACCGGTTTAGGGTGTCCCCCGCCCAGCCTGAAGACAGCTAGAGTGGGCCCCAGATCCTAGTGAAGATAAATGAATTCGGAAAATGAATGAATGTGCTGTTCATAAACTACAGATGTTTCCTTGTCGCTGTTATGTACAGTACAGTATGTAGTTTATTTTTCATTAACACTAGATGGCACCAGAACGCCACATTATTGGAGTGATAACCATTTTAAAGCGCAAAATTAATTGCCATTTTTCTCTTCAAAATGGCAATTAAAAATGTATATAAAAAGACATGATATTAAATCCCACTCCACCTCTGTGACAAAATTTCCTGTATTTGAAACAGATTCTTTCAAACATCATTATTCGATCATTATTTCATCAAATGTTCTTGTCAAATTGTTTTCCAGAAGGATCAAAAATGACTCAGTGGCTTGCAGAAACATGTTGGGTTACATTACAAATGATATTTTGAATTCAAAGACTGTGAAAACTACAATTCGTACTCATGATCATCGATGGATTACTGCTGTATCCCTCCACAGAAACACGGTGACTCTTCCACAAGCACTTGTTTCAGATTAGAGGGTTCTGGATTGATAATCCAAATGCACATTCACTCAGATTACTTCATCCCTGTGGATTACGGGTCATGTCGCCGCTCATATTTGCTCAGAGAGAACGATTTAAGGTTTTACGATTTTTTCCCCTTGTTTGTCCATGGGTGTGTTCTATTTATGTCTTGTTTTGTATGTCCCCCCCCACCACCCTTCATAATGATTTCCTGCGGCCTGATTTGCAGTGTCTCTCAGCACACTGGGGCAGATGACATTGACATTAGAAAAGATTGTTTTTACACTGTGATATTGTTCAAGACTTGGCATCATTGCAGACAATCTCGACACAGTCACATCACATTAGTTTGATATGGAAATTGAGTGGATGACTCAAAACAATCTCAAAAGTTTCCATGCCCTTGAAGACTGGCAAGATCACTTTTTGGCAGACTCAGATGTTTTGCTCATTTTGCTTGGGTGTGCATGAATATGAATACCATTTCACTCCCTCTTGCTGCTTGTGTCTCTGAAAATACTTGTCCCATCTTATATCTGAGCCCATCAATGACAGGTGGATATTGTATTGCCTCTTATGCACTTCATGATGTTTACTCAATTTGATATGGCTCGATACCCTTTGTTGGTACTTTTTCACTGGAAAAAGCAGATACTTTCAGATACTATCGGGTACTATTTAAAACAAATGTATTTCTGCCCTTTTGGATGATATTTGTCTCCTTGTCAGTCAACCCCCCCTACCCCCCATTCTTATTGTTGCTGTTTGTTGTCTTGATTTGACTGAAGTATTCAGTGTATGGTTTTAGCAGTTTACCACTGTATATGATTTTGAGGTATAAAACTGATGCAAACAGAGCTGTGCTCAGCCAAGGCAATACTATGCAGTGAAAAAGTCTCACCAACCTCACCGGTGTTCTTTCATTTGGTAATGCATCATATTAGCATTCAAGTTGTCCTGCTATACTGAAAGGACCAATACATTCTGACAGCAGTCAATGTGCCATGATGGTATTAATCAAATAGGCCTTTCAGCTTATTGACATTTTGCGATGTAGGACACAAGAAAGCCCAATTACATCTCAACGATTTTGAAAGATTGTGCTGGTTAAAGCACATCCACAAATTTCTCCTGACACGGTGCCAAGTGGCGTGGTTGATGATTTGAAGTGACCGTAGATAGTGAGCTTACACTGGATGAATATTTACAGCATCTTACCATTAATTAATGGTACATTAAAATTTAAAAATTAAAAAAAAGAAAAAAAACGCATTTACAGAAATCCACTACGGTGTTGAAAGTAATAGTTTCACTTTACACTGGAGTCCCAAAATAAGTTCCTATTAATGTGCTTTGAATGACTGGCCAACCCCTAAACTTTGGTTAACCAACCTGTGTTTGTTCAACATTGTTCTTGCTTCCATGCACATGTAGTGACATCATCAATTAAAGGGGCCTTTAAAACGACACATTCAGAATGCATAAAACATGTATATGCAGCACATGATAGCACATGTGAGTGCAAAATGTGAGGACTCCTAATTACAAGGCTATTTGTACTTATCTATAATTCAAGTTAATGGTTCTTCAAAGCACATACTGTTCTTTAACTCATTCGGTACCAGCCGATTCTGGACCAAGTCTGAAAAGACGTTTAAACACGTCTTTGGGAGGTGAATGAGTTTAGAAGGGTGCATGACATATGATTTTATGACCTTCCATTTGTGTATCCCACTCAAGCTTAGCCATGAGACCGAACCTCAATGCAACAAAGTCTGGAAATCTTAGAGTTATAAATGATGACTCAACAAATACAACGAACTGAATTCAAAGTTTAGCAAGCAAATTAACAGACCCACCCCATAAAACAGCAACAACAAAACGGTAGGGTAATAATCAACAGAGGACAACTCCTAAACTGAAAGACTGTTTAACCTTGAGGACCTCATAGGTGTCTTGGAAACATGTAGGGCAGGGGTGTCCAAACTTTTTGCCAAGGGGGCCAGATTTTATGTGGTAAAATGTCGGGGGGCCGACCTTGGCTGACATTCTTTACATTGAACAATATTGTTCAACAAATTTTAGTAAGCCAGTCTGTTTCATATTTCCATTTTTATTTTAATTTCAACAATCTTAAGAATTTATTTTGGTTCATTTGAAACAGGTATATCACATGCAACTGCTTATTCACTTGACTTTTTCTTAAACAGAAGTCTCCTGAGTGCAAATTGATTGATTTGAAACACAAAATGTATAACCATGACTTTTCAATAGTCACAAAACCTTTGACTCGAACAACAGGGAAATGAACAAGCAATACACATATCCACAACTGCAAGGATCATTTGAAATATGACATATCAGTCAATATAAACACGGAGTGATGTCTTGTTAACTCGTGAGTGATGCCCTCTAGTCTCTAAATGCTATTACTCATTTAGTGAATGCTATTACTCATTTAGCCACTAGAGGGAAGCAGTGCACTATGCACTAAGCACTATGAAACATCACTCACCAGTCTACGAGACCTCAGTCAATGCAACACGTGTTCCATTGCGCCCAACCTGCGGGCCAGACGGCACTGATTTTATGACAGGGGCCGAGGGCCGGATGAAATTCGACCGCGGGCCGGATTTGGCCCCCGGGCCGGACTTTGGACATGCCTGATGTAGGGTAAGGAGAGGCGAGGTGCAACTTCCAGCAGTTTTGCTTCTCAACTCCAAACACTCCCCTCCTGAAGTGAGTGGAATAAGCGGAAGATTGCATGGGACTGGCAAAGTGCTTTTTTCTCAAGAGTACTTTGAAACAGTAATTCATGCCTTTGTCACATTTCGGCTAGATTACTGTAATGCGCTTTACTTTGGAGTCAGACAATCCTCCATGAATCATCTCCAGTTGGTCCAGAATGCTGCTGCTCACTTCTTGACTGGTACTGATAAGAGGAATCATATAATCCCTACTCTGGCATCTCTTCACTGACTCTCTATAAATTGTAGTGTTCTTTTTAAGATCTTATTATTTTCTATTTGATGTTTTCAAATCTTTAAAGGTCAACTGTGAAGTAATTTTAGAAAATCCCAAATGAAATATGTTTATGTCACAAGTAAAGTAATTCAACAAAATACATTGAATAAAGCATGCAAAAATCATTTATATTTCTTATAGTCGACAAAGTAATAATTTCCACAAAGTGAGATCTTGATGAGCGACAAACCCGAAGTATGATGTCTCTTGTAGACAACATTAACGGGGCTCTCAATGGAAAGTGTACAAAACCAGCCAGAAATAGATTCGGAAAGCAAGGTTTTAAATGTATTTGAGGAGATCCAGGTGTTTGAAGAGTTGGAGGAAGAGGAGGTTGTTAGCTATTCTTTTATACTGTAGTTGTGTTGCTCAAGAATTATGATTGAAGCTTCAATGCCTCCTAAAGCGTCTGCTTTGTTTTGTATGCTTTTTACCCCATGACGTTGACATCAGCTTCACACTGAGCTCAGCAGTTTGACCATTTGACACACAATCTGCTATCACGCAACCCCCACGCTGTGCGCAGTCTGCGCGACAGTGTTTTTATCCACTAAACAGTTTATGGGGGGGGGGGGCAGCCTCCCTTTCCCGCCATTGCACCCTACCATGCTGTCACACCACACAATGCCCTGTTTCACGACTGGCACGCAAAACAAACAAGAACACAAGTCAACAACATATGCAGGTCAGTCACTTCAAGGTGTGAGCAGCAGAGAAAGCGCCTCCTCACAGGGAGATTGCAATGTTCATGACATTGAGTGATACCCATCTGTTAGAAACGTTCTTCCAAGAGATGTTTGCACGGTTTTTAAGCTTCATCCATTTTCTCAGGTCTCGTGCAATGGCCCTTGAGGCTTGTATTTAATTGAGTTATTAGAAAGTCATGTTTCTTATGTCAAATGAGCTCAGCTTCCCAGCAATAATTGATTAAACTGCAGATTATCAGAAAGTACTCACTTACATGTGATACATATGCGTTTTATTTGCATATTTTTACAATTTCTGAAATGGTTCATCTTCACAAATAATAGTGTCTCACTTGCTGCATTCGCTGGTGCTTTGTTAATATTTCATAAAGTTAATGGTGTGCATGGTGCATGGTGCCACTATCGAATAGCCCAATGAGCGGCCAAATTGTTGTAAATAATGGTGCATTTGTACATGTTCAAAAGCATTCCAAACAAAATGTAGTGAATATTTTATATGCTGCATTATGCGTCGTGTAAGGCCTACACTATGTACTGTAATTCTATCAAAGATCCACAGTCCTATTAATTCAATAGGATACAGAAATTTTTGGAACAACCAGAACAAACCTCTGCATCACCCTTAATTGACTGTAAAGTCTTGTAAATGTGTAATCCTAAAGTCAAACTGTCCACGTGACTGCAATCTGTTCTAAAATAATGGAGTAGGGGTAAAAATTGACGTATTATTGATATGCTACAACTGTATTCATAACTAGTTGATTTCGGGAATAACTATGTCAAACAATTCTTTAGCTGTGTTACAGAATGTGCAACACTGAATTCTACATATACTAGGCAACTTTAAATATGGTTCATATAAGGAGACAAACTGCACTGAATATGGCATATGAATGCGTAATGCTGATTCCGAGCTGGCCCAAATGAAAAGCTTTATCTAAATGAATAATTATTCGGCAAGACTGTCTGTCTGTCTTGCCGACCTAAAATGAACCCAGATTGCTCTGAAAGAGAGGGCAGTCCTCCCCCGGGGACAGGAGGCCAGTATATGAGAAATGTTCATTTCCAGATAATTAAAAAAATATTCCAGAATCACAGAAAAACATTCTTGGTGACTGAAAGCTCGAGATTGCCCTGAGGTGTGATTGTTAGTGTGAATGGTTGTTTGTCTCTGTGTGTCTTGTGATTGGCTGGCAACCAGTTCAAGGTGTACCCAGCCTGCTGCCCGAAGACGGTTGGGATAGGCTCCAGCACGCCTGTGACCCTTGTGTGGACAAACGACTCAGAAAATGGATGGATGTGGGTAGTCAGAGGTCACTGATGTGAGAGACTCAACATCTCTCATCTGAACGTTTTTCCACATGCACTAAAAAAGTCATGCTTCGTTGTCTTTGTCCACCCCACCACCACAAGTTGGAAGCATGGAGTTCTCCACAATGTAATGAAAAGATGAATAATTTAAATGTACTGGGAAGAAATGCATAAAAACCTGATGGGTTCTGACACTTGTCCATATAAGTCACAGCCCTTGAACTCACAGAACGCAGTGTTCCAGAGCAGGACTGCACAATGACTTAATGTATTCCTGTTCTAATGTTCCACATCTGTGTATAAAACCAAAGGGACATTAAATCAGGTGGAAATTGCATCCAGTTTGCATTTACTTCCAAGTTATCAGTGGAACTGCACGCCCCAGTTCCAGTTGGGGGAGGGGTTGACAAAGTCAATGGACAATTAGGTGACCTGAGACAAAAACAAGGATGGGGTCGATGACAAAGTACATTACGAATCATTATAAACATTTGCGCTGTGCTTATGTGTGATGTGAATTGTTGGATTCACGCACGTCGGCATTCATTTACTGTGACTAAAAGTGACTGCCCACGGGGATAAATAAAGTTTTCTGAATCAGAATCTGAATCTGCCTCAACATGAAGATTTTACTCTGAGCCTCTTTTCACAACCTTCAGTCTGTCTGGTATTTGCTGTTTTCTGATAAGCTTCAGCCCGATGTAATGGTTGATCCTCCAATCCAATCGTTCTCTCATTTAACTGACAATTTAACAAAACAGATATTGCATGTTGACACAAATGATATTGTTAGTGATCATTGATAATATAAGTGTGTTATTTGCTGTTTGATAAAAGCCTCATACAATGTCTGTGTTAAATTAAAACTGTTTATTTTATTTTGATCGTGACACTATACATACACAAAAATCAGCAATTAGAACTGTAGCAAATAATCTATTCCATTTGAAACTCAGATCGAGTATTCTTATCTTCTATAACAATATAAAAGCTGAGATAAAAAGTACATTTTTGGCATGCTATCAGAAACCCCATCTGATTTGTTTTGTTCACATTTTTAAAAAAATCCATGCTGCACATTAGTTGTCTGATATTCTTCGCGGTCTGTTTTATTTTCTCTGTTGTTCCCATTTTGGTTTTGTACAATCTGACAGAATTCCATTTAGAGATTTTTTTAATACCATCCAAAAGAAGCTAACTGTGTGCAAATAAGTTGGCACATCACTTTTGCTCATATACAATGTAGCATGTTGAATTTTTTCAGAGGTTCTTTTTGCTGGCATTTCAAAAATAGCCAGGCTCACTAGAGTTAATTCTGGTTCGTCATATTCATGTCTTGAAACATGCTTCATGCTTATTTATTTTCGTTATTTTAGGATAGCGATGTCTGCATTTAGGGATGCATTGCAAATTCTTATACTTTGCCATCAGGTTGCTGACAGAAATAAAGCTGAGTTGTGGTAAAATTATACACCTACAGATGGAAATTTACTCTGTTCCACTCTCATTGATTATCTCTGCAAAGATATAAAAAGTGACAGTTATACAGATAATAAATATACTTTTATTATGGCCAAGGGACACCATTTACAATTGAAAGGACACAGAGTACAGGTACGGTAAAACGACGATAAGTACGACAAAGATGAAACCTAAAATAAACTATTATGTACATTAGTCACTCAACTCGCTTCCATAATCGCACACAAAACCATGATCATAAGTGACACACAGATTCTATAAAAGTTCAGTATTTTGCCGTGATGTGATTTCGATTTCCTATCACATTCTCAAGGCTTTTATGATCATCCTTGATATCTGAGGCTGGCACATCATGAGACTTGTGTTGGAATATTGTACCAAAGTTCTTTATTAGGTTTGACCCTGGCTAATTTTAACAATCATTTCAACTCCCTGAGGACTCTGTGCACATGCGCATTATAAAGCAACGCATCCCCAAAACAATTTTGCTACATCCTACAGGTATCCTGCACACACGGCCAACATGCTTTTATTGTTCCTAATTCAAAGTAGTTAGCATTGAGCGGCTAGGCTTTGGGTATATTAAATCCCTCCAAATATTTTCTGTGTTTTGTTTTGTATTCATTACATTGGGATTCCATTTCTGACAAATAACAATACATTCTTGTGAGAACAGATTGTCCAGAGTATCACAAGTCACATAAGCCTTTTTCTTCAATTAACATTTTAACACAAGCAACTCTGAACTCTTTTTATAGTAGCCTATATCGTTTCCAAGCAAATGGTCGAGGATGTTAAACATATACTACAAACAGCTAAGTTTGAATTACACCTTTGCATCTGTGTTATTGGTCCACTCAAACCAGTCAGCACAAAGCATTATTGGACAATACACTCACAAGACTGTAATACAGAGCGCATGTGATCACTCAAAATAAAGAGAGAGAAGTGAAATGTGATTCTTAATCACAGTAGTATTCAATTTCAACATGAACATCTCTAAGTGATTACAAAAGCAAGAGGGTGTGCACACGTGGACAAGCACATTATTTTAGAGTGAGTGTTTTGAGCAGGTTAGTTTTAAAATGATATATATTGGTCTCCTTTTTTTAAAATCTCACAAAATATCTGCCATTTGAACAGAGGTGCACATGTGTGTGGGTGACGACATTTTGTATCCATTGTCTGTAAATCATGATTTGGCAAGTGACCTCTGACGGACATAATGTTTGTAAAACTGAATGTGTGCTTGCACACAGAAGTTAGCAATAGCTGAGACATAAAATAATTATATTTACACAAGAAGACCACAATAAGCATTATTCACATTAAAGCATTATTCACATTAATGGCCCATTGAGGGCGAATATATATATATATATATATATATATATATATATATATATATATATATATATATATATATATATATATATATATATATATATATATTAGTTTTTTTTTCACCAAGCATGTTTTTTGGAATGTGAGAGGAAACCGTGTTGTTATATATATATGTATATATATATAATATTTCTGAATCCAGCTATGTGAAGTCCTTGGAGACAGCCTCTATGAAGTTGGGTGCTGACATGAGGATGGTGAAGGTACAAATGATGGAAAAGAGTGAGAAGGCCACCAGGCAGAGACGGTCCACCACCGCTGCTGCAAACTTCCACTCACTACTAATGGCCTCAGCCTCATCCTGATCCCGGAAGCGCTGGGCAATGTAGGTCACCTCCTCCAAGATGCGCTGAATCTCTGGTGGCGGGATCCTAACTCCCAAACCAGCACACATTCCCAAAACATTACTACAAACACCGGGGGGCTCAGCCTCTTCACCAGGGGAGCCATGAATGCGACCCCCCAGTGCTACACCAGAGTCACTGGAAGGAGGGCACTGTGGACTCTCCATTGGGTGATAGCTGCCAAAATAGAGGCTCATTGAACCATTGGAGGTGCCCGAGGTGCATGGTGGACAGGAAGTTTGGGAGGGTGGAATAGAGAGGCTCGGAATGGCGCCCATTTCAATCGAGTTGGTGCTGGAGTGATGCTGGGTTGGATGCCGGAGCTTGTAGCCGGGACGCCTGCGCTCATCGCCAGGTTGCTTCATGCGCAGAAACCAAGCACACCAGTTCAACAGGACCACCCGAACCTGAACGTATATGAGGCACTCATAAATAATTGAGCTAATATTTTCACTCAGCACATTGACACATTTATTTTGTTCACACAACAACCTGTCATTATTATCGTACTTTAATGATCAAAGTGTTGTTACAATTTCAGTCTATTTTCACTGAGCAGCATCCGAATGGCGAAATGAAAATTACATCAATTCATCATTGACAAGGATTTTAATGTAAAATATCAATAGATGACTTAGAGGGGAAAAGGTGACAAAAATGAGCTATCATTGCATTTACTCTTCCCAGGGACACGTCCACTTGAACATTTAAAAACATGATATGAATTGATGGTCAACTACAGTATATCGCCCTTTCGGTCTTCGTCAGGTATCCTCTCACTTTGTCTCTCGGTCTTTTCTTGTCTTTGCTATGTGACCCAAACAGTGGAGGCAGACGGCCACTGCACAGTCAGTCTTGTTCTGGCTTGCTCGGCTTTTCTTCCCATGAGTGATTATTTCCTGCATCTGTGGCCCTGTGCTAGTTTATGCGGGGTTCATTTGGGCTTCATTTGGGGTCCAGTTAATCTCTTTATAAGTGAGTAGTGTGTTCTCTGACCTGCTCCATATGTAATGTCCCCCGAGATAACAACTATTGTGATTTGGTGCTTATTTAAAAACAAAACCGAATTGAAAATACTGTGCTTATTTAAAAAAAATTTGAATTGAAAATACTGTACTTAATTCGGTGTGAAAACAACTATTTCCCAAATGTATCGCTATTCTGCATAAAATACAAAATACAGACTGAAAAGCAAGAAGGATCTTGTCAATTGCTATATCTGCTCACAAGGACCTTTGGCCAAAAAAAAAAAAAAAGAGTTGTACCACTTACCCACTTAGGCATCTTGCCTCCCTGCGGGTCATGGTGATGAAACTGCAGGACTATCACAGTCACCACTACCGACATTCCTACTATCATCATGGTGCTGGCAAAGTACTGAGCTGGAAGACACACATCAAACATAATCAGCCTCAAATTGCTTCTTATGAATATTTTTGGTTTATCAGTTACATATATTATCAGTTGTTCGGTAAATTTAAGACCATAAACTGCACAGAGGTCAAAACATTTGGAAAACAAATGAGGGAAAGGGCAGTGGTTCCTTCTCACAAGAACAAAATGTGAAAAGAATATACTTTCTGGTGATTCAAGGCTAATGACAAAAGAAATATTCTCAATGTCGGGCAGCTGAAAATAATTAACAGCCACATTCACTCACAATCCGGTAAAGATGAATGAATCATTTTAATTATGAGGACAGGAGGGCATGTCCTTGAGTCATTAAAAATAAATGTTTTATTCGGTTGGGTAGCCATTCATCTATCCTGTATAAATACATCCATTCCATTATCTAAACCTCTTATCCTCACGAGAGTGTGCGGAAGCCTATCCCAGCTTTCTTTGAGCAGTAGGTTGTTAACTTTATAACTCTCAGAAAGTGTCAAATACAGTGAAGAAAAAATATTGATTCCAGTAATACCATGAAATCTGTGGCTTGTACATTGGTGGGCCAGACACTAAATTTCCATCAAATTTGTTTTGTTTTTTAAACTAATATGCTGCAAAGAGTGGAAAGGCTACGCCAAGTGAATTGTCCTTGAAATTAATTGTTCTCTCGGTTACCATATCTAGAGGTCAAGAAGCATCGAATAACACATTAATGCAGTTGTTAATACTGCTGGCAGAACCAATCCAAACGACGGGGACATTAATGTCGGTGTGTTGGCTGACAAAATTAATATTACAGTCACTTTGCTTTGCTATATCACAAAAGTGTCCACACTCACCAACATAATTCCACTTTAGAATGTGGCAGGTTCTCTTCCGGTTGGTTATTCTGTGTAGATATATTTTGTATCGAATATGTGACACATAGAGGCACACAAAAATAGAACCCACCGATGAGAGGAACCGAGTCAGAGGTGGCCGGCATGATCTCAGCAACCAGAAGCATGAAGACAGTCAGCGAAAGCAGTACGGTGATTCCTTACGAAAAACAGTGACAGGCAGAACGTTAGGAAAATAATTTGTCTGAGTGGAATCATTGGTGTGTGTAATTATTCCTGTCATTACTTCTGGATGTAATCAGTTATCATCTCCAAATCACAGTAATTTGTCAGGTGGAACAGACAAGGAAGCTTCTTAGCCCTCTAAAAATCTGTCAAATTCACGTTAACTGCACGTTGACTGCTCATTCACACGTGGATATCAATCAAAAACCAACTCCACTCAGAAATCCAATTATTCTGTGCAGTTTTACATGCATGTATTCATGACTCACTACATGATTTATGAGAATGTTTTCATGCATACTGTATATGCACACACAGTATTGCATGCTGTGTGGTAAAAAGGTAGGCTGGAAAGATTCAATGCTGTCAGCATTCCTACGTAAATAAAAAAGGGAACATTTAGACCCACATTCCCATGTTGATTTGGCCACAGATTGAAGTAAAACCTAATTTCAATGTCGTAAATGTGCAGGATTCTTTAATAATTCTGCCTTTTCAGTGGCGTACATGCAAAGGCCCATCTGAATTGTCAATCAGTGTAAAGTTCCCAAGTCGGAATCTGTGACGGTATGGGGCGGTGTTAGTGCCTGTGGCATGGGGAACTTGTACATCTGTGAATGCTCCATTGATGCTGAAATGAACATATAAGTTTGTGTTACACATTATGACGCACAAAATACCACAACAGAGACTCCGGACTGTTGAGCAGCTCAAGTTATACATTACGGGAAAGAATTCCACCTACAAAGCTTCAAAATTAGTGTTCTTAGTTGCCAAACACTTATCGAATGCTTTTTAAAAGAAGAGATGCGATTAATCAGTGGTAAATGTGTTCCAGGCATCAAACCCAAGAGTTAATATCACCGCCCCAAAACATTTAAAAGTTTGATTCTTCGTTGATCACACTTGTGCACCATCTAACCTAGAGAGATCTTTTCTCCTGAGTCAGCAGGCAGCAGGAAGACCAACAGGGCCAAGCCAGAAATCAGCACGCAGGGAATGAGCAAATTGAGGCCGTAATAAAGCGTTCTGCGGCGCATGGTGACTGTGAAGGTCACGTCAGGGTAGGGCTCCTTGCAACAGTCATAGTAGAGCTCATTGCGCTTGACTGGGACACCTGAGGGACACAGGGCAATGCAATTACAAAAAAAAAAAAAAAACATGAACACAATCATCCCATCTGTCTCCGTAAACAGCCATATGGGCAGAAGAAGGATGAATGGAGAGCTGGGTCACACAATTTAGGAAATATAGCACATTGGCTGCATTGCAACAGCCTTCGTTTTGTATGTTAGTAGCAATGGCATGACTTGTGAAACACTGGAATGAAATGAAACATTTTGGGATTCATCCTCATAGAAGATATTTTTCTTTGAGATACTTGTGTCTGCTCTTCCATAATACATGCCTGTCAATATGTCAAACAATTGTATTCCTTGACACCTGTTCCCGGTCCAGCCCTGAGTTGCAATCTGCCAACACCTCCTCGGGGCTCCAACATGAGAAGCCACCCTCCCAGCTGAAAGGCTTCGCTTGGGTGGTGTTCCAAATACTGACTACTACAATCAATGGTTGTTTTCTCTTTGGCTCTGTTTGAGTCAGGATTTCCCCCCCAAACATTTTCAATTTAAAATCCAAATAATGGCCTATTGGTCATTCCCAATGCTTGCTAAATAACCAACATCAATGACCAGGTTCCAAATTACTTTTTTACGGAGTCAAGTGAAAGACAGCTATTCAGATAAATGTACCGGTACAAAGATGCTACTGTCATAGTTTATCTGAGATCAACTTTATCTCTGTTGTTTTTTCAGGATTGTCTTGATGTCTTACTGCTGGACACTGGCAATGATAATAAATGTATTCTTTTATTTTAACAATTCAGACAAGCTAATTTGCTGCCTAAAACAGTTCCCACATAACGCTTGTTATTTTTTAAATACTGTATGTAAACACAGCATATAAAATACATCCACATGGTCGTATTTTCGGTCCCTTGAAGGCAGGACAGGGGGACATTGGAGCCTCATTTCACTCCATATAATCTGGTTTCCTTTCACGGTCCCAAAACATGCATTTTAGATGCAAAATCAATAGTGGACACAAACTTGATTGCGCACACAAACAGATGTGAGAGCCGATCTGTTAATTCCACGTGCAAAATGGCACAAATTAATTTATCACATGCAGTGTAATTTATCAAACACAAACACTAAAGCACAATTTTTTTCGTTTAAATAGGTCAGTCTCCACCACTTTAACCACCAAATGAATGTAAAATTATTAATCAAATGTATCTATCGTGAATCGTGATGAATTTATCCTCTTCCTCCAGCAAAATACAAAGCAACTCACCCACAAGATCCCACTCGCCATTGGGTATGTAGGTGGACGTGTCCACGTCAAGCATCTGGAGGTCCAGCAGCCAGCCATTGTGTGTCCAGGAGCCAAACTTCAAGTCACACTTCTGGACATCGAAGGGGAACCAACGCACGTCAATGTAGCAAGTGCTCTTCAGAATGCCGGGCGGGATGTACTGGCAGTAACCCGACGCATTCACCAGAACGTTGGTGTGAAAGGTGGCATCAAAACGATCATCCGCACTAGAAACAGAGTTACAATGGTTGCAGTGGATTCACTTGCCGTTCACTTGACTATGCTGATGACTGTATAGGCTTTGCCCAACATGAAGTCGTGTTCCCAAACGAAAACACACATAATTACCGGAAAAAAAGGAATGTTGGGATGAGAAAGCCATTGTGCCTGCTGGAGTGTCACTGGGGTTGAGATGTTTTTTGATTAATAGAATTAATAGAGAAGACTCATGCAATAAATGACTGAGTGACACTATTGTGCTTTCTCAGACTTTAGATTACAGAGATAGTATTTTTCTTGTTCGTTTGTTTGCCGTGAGGCAGCTGTTTGGCAAATCAAGTTGTGTTGTTTAACCATTTAAAGATATGTGCCTTTGAATGTTTTACCATGTTGTTTGATTTGAAACAAACAGTGTGTGTAGTGTAGGTTGCCTTGGGCAACAATAGCTATACGGGCTCGTCAACGATGAAAACCTTTCCCATACCTATCCAAATCATAAAGAATCCCACCCACGATCAGTGGTTAACGTGAGAGATCGTGTGGCCCGGCTTTAATTTCATTCAAAACCCCGTCAAAAGAAAGCATGACCTGCACCTTGGGAAAATATCCGGATGTATACAGTACCCTTTTATTTGATCCTGCCTCTGATCATCGTGTGTGTGCGTGGCCGTGTGTGTGTGTGTGCGTGCGTGCCTGCATGTGTGCGTGCGTGCATGCATGTGTGCTTTATGCTCCTTTTTGACACAAAAGCTTTGACTTTTTGCACAGTGAAACTGTATAATCACAACATGGGCACTATTTTTGTGACCGGCATAAATTTAGCGCAAAGCCCAGTCGAGCCATGCACATGCCAGTGGAGTTTTCACACAGCCAATTTACCGTATTTTTCGGATTATACGTCGCTCCGGATTTTAAATCACACTAGCCAAAAAAATGCATAATTAAGAATAATTAAGAACCCATATATAAATCGCACTGGAGTATAAGTCGCATTTTTGGGGGAAATTTATTTGATAAAATCCAACACAAAAAACATACATGTCATCTTGAAAGGCAATTCAAAATAAAAATAAAATAGATAACAGCCTAAATAAGTGTACGGTTTACTAAGGTTATATGACTGACATGTCTGGTAATGTCAGTACCTATGTAACATAAGAGTTATTCAGATAACTCTAGCATAAAGAACATGCTAACAAGTTTCACTCCAAATGACTAAATCTAATGAAATCTTCATCCTCTGTGTCACTTTTCAACAACTCCCCCAACTCGGGAGGTAGACGATGTGCCGCTTCCTCTTCTACGTCGCTTACGTCAGACTCATCGTCAATTATTCAACACATATCAAGCAAATAAATAACATGTGAAATGTCCTAATCATGTGCTAATAATTTCACGCATAAGTCAAGTCAAGTAAACAAGTCGCCCCAGAGTATAAGTCGCACCCCCGGCCAAACTATGAAAAAAAAAAAACGCGACTTATAGTCCTGAAAATACGGTACTTCCTGGACAATGGAAGTGGAAGAATGTGTGTTCTTCACATGACGATATAGAGTATACAGTATAGTTAATTAATATTAACTCTTTTATTCCCCATGACGTATGAATACATCAAGAAAAGCCACTACGACCATCTACCCTTGACATATTTATTCGTAATTTGCTTGTTTGATTGTTTGCGTTGTACAGTGCAGAAGGGTCCGACGCAACCTGAGAGGAAATTCTGATATCAACCATTGCGTCAGGGCTCAGTGTTTAATGAGACGGGCCAAGAATCCCACAGGCAAAAAGTACAGTACAGTGACTGTCTAGTTTCAAGTGTGACATATTTAAAGTAAGCAGAGAGCGTATACAGCAAATGAAGCGCGCTGAATAGATTATTTCATGCATCTCCCTCAAGTCAACAACCGTAAGAAATGTGGAAACATACAGCATGGGATCATTTTTGTGAAATAATGTTGCATTACATAGCTGTTGCAGCAAGTTAGTTATTTTGTGATGAATATGCCAAATGATAATAATATCATTTCACACGTGCTTGCATATGTTAGTTACCTGTTTATAGTTCATAGTTGGATCAAGGAACATTCTTAGTTGTCAGACTAAATAATTTTAGCAACTGTATTTTCACCTCTATAGTATACTTTTATATTATGTATTGAGTAGATGACAATGACATTTATTATTTAGTTACATGACTAAAAGTGTGCATTGCACACTTCTTCCACTTTTCGAAACAGTGAGATTACAGTGTTACTGCATGCTGTCTGCTTAATATCCTGCCTGACGTTTTGTGCATCTCTTTGCCTCGCCACACTGCACACCTGAACTTTACTCAATGACCATATCACCAATTACAGCACTGTAGAAGATCTCTGCATTCGCATTCCATTTTGTGGCGGAACCCCATACTTTTTAATTCCTCTTGAGAGGGCAAACAAAATAAAAGAAATAATTGTCTCAGCCTATAATCATGACTGATGATTAATTGTCAAACTAAAGAAAACAACAAAAATCTGAAGTAATACATTTCTATGCAAAACAAAAAGTCTATTTCAACAAACCTACTGTAACATTATTACAACTATCTCAACTAAGGTGAATAAGTACAAGAATTTTAAAGTATTTTCACAAATTTACAAGCAGAAGAGTCCAAAATACAAGAAAAGCATTGATAGCCCTGCAAGACAACAAAGGATGAGGCACATCGTGAATGCTTGACAAAATCCCGTTCTCTGGAGGTTTTATAAACTGTATCCGGGAGAGCTCGGAAGATATAAATGAACAGAGTGAATAATGGCAAAAAGGAGAAAGACAAATGGTGACTGCGACGACAAGTGGTGAGGTAGGTTGGATGATAGAGGGAATTGGGCAGGAAAGGGAGGTTGAGGGTAAAGGGTGGAGAGCAGTAGGATTAGAATGAGTAATCCATCAGGTCTAAAAGCTGGGCTTTGAATATTTGGGTTAATACACCCAAACCTTTGCTTTGTCCTCATGCTCCCTCCGACATGCAAGTGTGAAACAGACCTAGTATTTAATTAGGCAGTAGACAGTCTTGGTTTATTAGAATGATGGATTTCAGAGTTATGGGTACTTTTTTATTGTGTGTGTGAAAAATACTCAGTGTCAACATTTAATGTTGAGCAATAATTGCTCGATGTTTTAATAATATACAATGTGAGTCGCTCGAGGTAGTATCTGGGCTGTGTAATTGAGTTTTCACATATGATAGTGTTGATACGCTGTCATCTGAGACAGTCGCATTATTAAAATATTATACGTTTGCCCTGTTTGCTCTCCAACGACGAATTAAAATTTTGTCCATTAATTTTGATTGATATTCTGATCCGGAATGAGCCGAATAATAAACATGCTCCTAATGAGTGAGATTATTTTGCAGATATTTCTATATCGGGATTAAGCAGAGCACCTCGTAAAATCGGGCTGGATAAGCAGGATTACACTGCAATTGAAAAAAGAAGAATATTTAAAACCTTTTTTTTTATGACAGCGAAAACAAAAGATGTTCAAGTTCACATCAATTTTAAAAAAATCCCTTGGGATTAGAAAACACTTGGGACAGATAATAATTTGCATCAGATATTTGTTTTGCTTCAATCATCTCAATTTTAAACAAGATCAAGCTGCTGTGTGGAAGAACAATTGAAGAGAATTTGAACAATACATTAGGATAATTGCGAAGTCAGCCTATTATCGCTTGAAAAATCCATTTAGGATTAGAGGATTTAATGAACGTCTCAGAGGGATTTGGGCAAACATGTCCATACATTCATCTTCAGTTCCCTGGTTGTGTCCAAGCAAGGTTCAAAAGGCATCTTGAGCCCTCATCAGTGTCTCAATTCATGTGAAATATACCGATTGAATTAACAAGGTATCCATTGTTTGTACAAGGAGGTGTCTTGGTCTAAAAATGTCTTCTGAGGGGCGTGTCGGTGGACTGGCCTGAGAGGTGTGACATGTAAATGAAGAAGGGAGCGTTTTTCTGATATATCACTTGTAATTTGCATACACAATCAATAAAAAGCCGGCAGAGGCTGCAGAGGTTTGGTGTCAGTTGAGAAGCGCACAAAGAGTGGCTTCATAGAAAACTGTACCTCCTGCCGGCAGCAAAGACAATCTCTTCCTGAGTCTGCTTGTTCAACTGTCCGAGCGAACATCTCTGACAAACACCCATGAAAAAAAAAGAACACACAGCAGCACGGCAAATAAATTCAATTAAATGAACCTGCTTTAATGCAGAACTTTGAAGAGATGCATACATGTTGCATGTAAACATGTAAATGAGCCTGCAGGAAGAAGGAAGAACTCCAACCTGTTGTAGAGAAGGATGTCAGGAGTCCAGATCTGGTCTGAAGGGAATCGAAGGTTTTGGACACCAGGGTAGTGTTCTGGGTTCCAGCTCAGGTAGACATCAGTCCAGTACTGAGAGACAGAAGGATATCCTACGACTGTATGTCTTTGATTTGCTCTATTGTTGTCATGCTTACATAGGCCAATGAGCAGTCTTCAATCTTTCTGAGGAAGTGTTTTCAGCTTTCGTTCTAAAAACGATGCTGACAGTTTACAATCTTGGGAGAGCTGATAAAAATTCAAAGTACCATTTTCATGCACACATGCTTTTCTTACAGATGTGATGTTATGCTATGTAGCTTTTATTATATAGCTTGATACTGCAACTTTTTGTACTACAGGCTTTAAACAGACAAACCATAAGCTTAGTTGGGGTTAAGAACTGTGTAACTCCCAAAGGCTCATTTACACCATAAGCAGTGAGGCCCTTGCAAATGTGTGACGCTATACACCATATGGCCATATGGAAGTATTTGTGATGTTCTTCTGGATGAATAGACAAAGCAAATCCCACGCAGATATCTAGTCCAAAATCCTCCCAGTAACTCACCAGCTGCAGCCAGGCATTGGTCATCAACACTTGGTTCTTCTCATCCTGACACCAGAAAGATATCATAAATAAAAATACATTTGATGCAAAAAAAGCATGATTCTGTGACATGTAACACATTCAAATTGTGTTTATTATACGTTGTTTTATTCATGCTTAAACGACCAAATAGGCGCAGGTTGCTTCAAGATTACGTTCATGATCGATTAATCACTTGATTATTTTGTTGTTTTGCATTTAATCGATGAATCGGATTAAAAACATTTCCATTTCCATCCTATTATTCAAGCCATGACACTATTTAAATAAACAAGGCAGAAACTGCACAAAAATGAATCACTTCAGAAAACGGACAAAAATGTTGGTTATGGTTTTCCAAAGTCACAAAAAATGTTTTAATTTGATTCAACACAAAGATATCAGCCCACTTGCATGACGAATAGAAATCAGAGTGTGTCAAGAAGCATTTTAATGTAAAATGTAATTTAATTAATTAGTTAGTTAGTTAGTTTATTTCTTGAGGGGCTGAGTGCATCGTTGCCAGCTTGCTTGACGTGGACACTGGCAGGGTGGGGAGAAACCGACAGAGAAGGCAAGCAGTAGCCGTAAGTGTGTGGCGCAGGTGCATTCAGTTACAAGAGTGAGTCGCAACTGTTTGCTGCTGAAACTGGATGGAATGAAGCCCCATATGAATCAGCTACGACAATACGACATCTGTGTTTCACAACTATGCATGAAGTTACTGGACCGACAGCTGCGTTACGTTTTCCGGTGGCACAAGCCAACGACACTTGGAGTCAGTTTGCCCCTGACTATGATTCGATGTATGTGCAAAGCTCACACATACATGTTTCAATGTCAAATAAAGGTGCCGATTGGAGAGCTCAAAACTCATAAAAACACACACAAAAAAAAGTTGCATGATGAGAGAGTTCATCTGGAAAGTGGGTTGAGATCCTGAAGTGTTAGACCCGGGAACACGTGATGGGGGGGAAAACAATTATGAAGTAGATTCAAGGGAGGTATTTTTTCTTTCTTAGTTGACTAACAATTCAAAGTACTTTCAAGAACTTGAATTCAAGCAAGACTTTAACAGAGGATTGTAGAGACCACTAATGAACGACATATAAACATACTATACTTTGTGTTTGTGCATATATGCGTGCATGTGTGTGTGTGTGTGTGTGTGTGTGTGTGTGTGTGCGCGTGTGTGTGTGTGTGTGTGTGTGTGTGTGCGTGCGCGTGTATGTGTGTGTGCGGTTGTGTGTGCGAGCGCCCGTATCAACAACTGTGTGAAGTCAAACAGCAGAAGTACATTACTTCCGCCAGTGCAATGTTCTGCCCCTTGGTGCTTTATGAGCACCAAGGGGCAGAGCATTATCGCATCACTCATATGCACTCCTACAGCCTAAGTCATATACACATTAGACTAAAAAATAACCCAGAAAATAAAATCATTCCTATTGCCCACAGAGAAAAAAAATCTGTAGGGTATGATTTACAGTGGAAGCTTAAAGGAGCCGTTACTTCTGAGTTTTCCAAATTCTGAGCTGACACTGAGTGGATTTTTTGATTTGGGGTATGAGTAAGCACCAAGTTTCCAAACAGGCACCTTTTTCACTAAACTAGACATATGTAGACTGATGACCGATAACGCAAACCATGGATAAAGCTTCGCTTTTGGATTTTCCTCAAATATGCTGCCCATAAACTAAACGTTGTGGGTAAACTGGCATCAGTGGGAAGTGTCTACATTGCACGGTTCACACGGGCGAGTGAGCTATTAATTTGGGGACTGGAATGACAGACTAGAAAAACATGTTGGGGTATAATATTAAAATCTTATGGTAGATTTTTTAAATAACATTCACAATATGAGTTCTGGCAGATTATGTTGGTTTGCTGTTCAGTAGTTTTGTGCCATCTTTGAATTTTATACAAGAAAGCCATTTGCCAAGGGGTGGGGGGAGGAGTCGCAGTAATTTGTTATTTATTTGTAGTTTATTTGTTACAGCTACAGCTCTTGTGAAAGCGCTATATAAATAATGTTGCATTGTATTGTATTATAGATGAAAGAGTATCTTTTCTTGATGCATTTTAAAATTTAAATATTTAGAGTTACTCTTCTGTACATTGGTTCAATAAAAACAGACACTTATTTTGTCATTTTGGTCATACATCCGCTTAGGAAGTGTACAGTCCAACGCGGCCCTCCAGTAGTGCTGGTGAAAAATTGCCCCCCCCCATCATTTAAATTGCCCATCCCTGCACTAGGTACTGACATGTACAGTGCAACCTCCTCACCACATCGATAATCTGCAGAAGAGTGAAGCCCAGCTCCACCAGGATGGCAGCTGAGTCATTGACCACCGGCCTTTCTAGTCGGTTGTAGTTAGCAAGCAGGTCCTTGTAAAGTCTCCTCTGGTACTCTCCTTGCAGAGATCCTGGGGACCAAAGTAGCAAAGTTACATAACGTGGCAGATTTCCATAACACAGCAAAGATATTTTTTTTTCAGCGACACTTAGAGAGTAGCATAGTACAGTTCATCTCGCCCATCCATCAATTCTTCCATTCAACCACATCGAATATATCCTCAGCTGGATCATAAAGAGATCAGGTCAATCTCAACTCTGTGAAGAGTAAAGGAGCACTCCTTCAGCCTGGCAGTGTGTTGATCGGCCCATTAAGGCCAAAATGGAAAGCGCAGGTTAGCGTTTGAGGTCAGGCAAAAAGGAAGCAAGTTACATCAGCTTGTCGGCACACCATGACAGAGATTGGCATTTGAGAAAATGTTTGAAATTACTGATCAAAGAAAAATATAGATTGAATGTTAGTTTTTGGGGGGCAGAAATGATTGAAAAGGAGATTTGAATCCTGACTTGAGGTAGAAATATTATTTATATTTTTACAACAATTAGAGAAGAGAAGGATGAAAGCATGAGGAGAACTCCGCACCAGTGCCAAGATTAAATCCAAGAATCTCTTGGCTGTGAGGCAGACACACAAACAATAACTTTACAAAAAAACCGAATGAATCAATTTGCCATGTCAATTATCACATATTCTCAGGAATCTGTTGTTGAGCAACAATGCCACTATGCCTCAAAACATATAATGCCCCGACATTCTGCGTTCGTATCCAGGATCCTACTGAGTATGAGCTCGTAAGCTGCAAATACATTTTTTGCACCAAAATTTTCTGTCATCCTGTGACATTGTGGATAAAATACTAAACTGCAGGTTATTTAATTGTCAGTAGAAAGACCCTGAAGAAACAAACATGGCAAGAAAAGCCATAAATCTGTGTACTTTTGCACAGTGTATACTTACACTAAATAACGAGCCCATGTGTTTTGTCACAGTGGGAAGTGAGGTCCACACAAACATGAAAAAAATAATGCAGTTCGTAGTGGGGGCTGGGGAATATTGGTGCCACTGCTGCTGCCTGCCTCATGAAATTGTTCCTTATGTGTAAGAAAATAATTGCAGTCTTCAATGCCGAAACAAATCGTGCAGGGCTCACACCAGGCAGGAAAGGAGGCCTCCCAGTTCATTCTTTTTGTTTGTTTATTAATCATCTCAGTAATGAAGCTGATATGAAAAGCAGAGAGGGGAGTCTCATCACAGAAATTCTTGTAGCAGAAGGAAGCATTGTGATTTGTCCTTATTTCATCCTTTGCGCTGTTTATCACGCTGATATTGGAACGGACGACTTTATTTATGTATGTATGTATGTATGTATGTATGTATGTATGTATGTATGTATGTATGTATGTATGTATGTATGTATGTATGTATGTATGTATGTATGTATGTATGTATGTATGTATGTATGTATGTATCCTTGTATGTATGTATGTATGTATGTATGTATGTATGTATGTATGTATGTATGTATGTATGTATGTATGTATTTATTTGGTCATGGTACACTTTGATTCACCACAGCTCATTTTTATTAGTACCTCTTTTTATGAATGAAGCATGAGTATAATCAGTACTCGCCGTGATCAGCGTGTGTATCATTACTGGAAATGTCAAGGTTCAGCAGTCACTGCTTTTTTACGGCTTTCAGAAAGTCACTGATGAGCAGCATGGTCAATTATCAGCACAAGAGAAAATTGATTGGGAAGTCATACACCAATACGTTAACTTAAGGTCGGACAGGACTGGCTTTGGTGTCGCAAATGAGCAGGATTTATTTGCCCTAGATCAATGTGGCAAATTAAAAGAAAAAATAACTTTGGCCAGAAATTTATGAAAAGCAAAATTGGGGCAGGTAAGACAAGATATGTGTAACCGATAGTGTCCGACTGTTGAAGAATATTGGCGATGCACAGCAGGATTTCTTGTTTTGGCTGTATTTAATTGTCTCAATCACAAACCCTGACGAAAATAGCAGAAAACAATGGCTTCCCGTCAATTGGAGTGATACACAGGGACCCTTCACAAATTATATGGCATAGCAATGTATTAAAATACTTAATATAGAGATATATTATATACTGAACCACTTCTTGGTCTGAAAGATAAAACTATACATGTGAATAAGGTCTACCCATCCAGTCTGTTTTATTGCCTTTCCTGTTCAGTGTAGCAGGAGAGGCTTTATCCTTTTCCAGCTGCCCAACTTAGGTTAGGTCACTCGTATCTCAAGGTATCACTGCAATCACAAGAGTTTCAAGTGGTTTGACAAGTCAACTCAACCTGATTTATAGCGCAATTAAAAAAACAACCACACCTGCACATACAGGACTGTTCATTAAGTAAAAAGCATCCATATGAAAACAAGTAAGCGTTAAAATAATACATGAATGACAAAACAAGATCACAGATGTAGGGAATCTCCTTTTCTGTGATGACCAGGCTGCAATGGATGCTAAGTGGGTCGGTCATATTCACATGATAGAGTACAGTCATAATGCCATTGCAATTAATTCAATTTGAAAGGAAACAAGAAACTCTTAACTCGCAGCTGCAGATGCGTAAACTTTGAACTTAATCAGAATCACATTGCACTTCTTCTTATGTAGAAATATGGGCTGAATGTTCCATCCATCCATGATCCGAGCCGCTTATCCTCATGAGAGTCGCGGGCCTGCTGGAGCCGATCCCAGCTGTCTTCAGACAGTATGAGGGGTACACCCTGTTAACACTATCTTGTGCCAAGATCATCCAAATTTAGTTTTTTTGATTTGTTTTATTTTTCTTTTATCATTTTATACTTTCATTCTTTGTTAATCTTTCCACCGTAGTGACATTTCTTCTGATGCATTTCTCCCAGTTCCTATGTCGATGTCGAGAATAAATGTTCACCTTATAAAACTGCACTGTGTACTGTGTGTGTTGAAATTAGTCCCCTTCAGGAATCTGCAGAGAAAAAGCGTTGATCCCACAGTGAGCGAAACTGATTCTGGGGAGAGCAAACCTTGATTCCACGGCTTGAAAGTTAATGCCACAGTGGGCTACAATAATATGTAATCTACTTTTTATTTCCTTTTGTCTTGTTTTTAGGTCACCTGCGATATTGGGTTTTAACATTGGTCACGATGGGGCTATGTAGAAAATTCTGCTACTACTCAATGTATAAAGTTTGAGAAGCACTGGTCTGAATGGCACGACTCACTTTTACTCCAAAATAGAATAAGTAATTCATACATACACCTGACCCCCCTTGAACTTATCATGTCATCAATGCACGCAAATACACTCTTGAAGCGGACTATGACTTGAAGTAGCATTCCAATGGGCTTCCCAATTGTCTTGAATGCAGCAGATAACAGACCACCCATATTGCACATGATAAGCATCGTTGGAATCTTATGGGTGTTAAATGTCATGTGAAAAATTCAAATTGGAAAAATCAGAAGCTTGATCTTAATCTCTCCATATGTTTTTGTCCCAACCCACAAGTACATCAGTGTTGCTCACGAAGCTCTAATTTATGCAACCTCATTTTGAGTATATTTTGTACGAGCATCCTCTCTTTTGATCTCCTCCTCTCCTCTCCTCCTCTCCTCTCCTCTCCTCTCCTCATCTTCCTGGCTGTCCTGAATCCACTTGCTTTTTTGAGACATAAATGAACACATTCCACAGCCAACTGGGTTCTGTATTGAAATAAACAAGCCAAGAAAAACATGATTGGCACCGTTTCCAATTAGTCTGCGTCACCGAGAAATGGATGGAAGGAATTTAGAAGGATTTCCATGTGTGTGGGGTGTGCCTTCCTGAATGTAAATGTATTTGTTTGGGTTTAATCAGTCCATTATTCTCCACTGCTGTCAAACAGCTCGCCGATAACGTTGCGTCTGACTTTGAGACACAGTCATCAGAGCCGGTCTATTCAAAAACAGACTGCCACAGGGACCCGTTCTTCTTTTCACAGGCTCTCACACACTCGTATCTCATGAGCACACACACCCAAAGACACTGTCATGGCTGATGTTTTTGTGTCTGCGCTTAGTAGCCCTAAATCGTCTCAGGCTTCAGCGTCTGACTCCCACACATTTATTTGCTGATTGTAAATTACCGGTAACTGACATAAATTATCGCTGTATAATTTAAGTGTATTGTTCAGGAAATCGATGCAACATTGTGTGGAGAAAAATATACTCAGAATTACGCTCTAAAAGTAGCATTACTGATCCAACGCAGTTACTGAAATACACCAGCTTTTTAGTTACCTCTACCAAGTGCAAAAGCATGAGGGTCAAATGTATTATGCAGTCGCAATAATGTTTATCTTCTTCTCTGTACTACTACATAAAGCCCATTTAGGATTTGATGCATCTAAATTGGGTATATTATCAGAATGATGCCACTACATCAATAAAACAACGCTTGGAACTCATGAGGGTCAAATGAGTAATGAAGAATAAACAATTTGGTGACCAATCTGCACGAAACACGGACTAAAAAAGGGTCATCCAATTAGTTGCATTAGATTAAATAAACTTTGATTAAACACACAAAGACAGATGCTCTTTGGAGAAAAAAAACAATCATATAAACACTCTACAGATTTGATCGGATCAACACAAAACATGATGCTACATTTGAGAAAGATCAAAGAGCTTCGATCGCTCAGCATTTTGGGGGCGGTATGCTCGACTTGGAGCGGTGGGGGGCGGCTTCTTCACAGACAAAGCGTTGACAGCGCACCTCTCCCTCGGGGCTACCGGTGAGTCAGCCAAAAGACAAAGCTGCACATCTCCAGCTACAAATATGTGTTGGCTTGTGTGTAAATATGTATAAAAAGTAATGCAAATATTGCAATCCTGTGTGGAAAAGGGCTGAAAAATAAACTCCCCAAACACCCTTTGTTGTTTAATAAATAATGGTGACACACTTTTGTTTCAGAAACAGAGGAGCATAAAACACACCTCACTTGGAGTTGAATACTTCCACTAATTAATTAGGTCAAGAGAAGAAGATGGGGTGGGAGAGGGGAGGGGGGTGCTCCCTGGTCTCCAGGAGTTGTAATCTTAAACCCAAGTCATCCTGTTAGATAATACAACACAATATATCTTTATTTAGCGCTCACAATAGCTGCAGCTGTAATCGTAACAACTTTTGTATGAGGGGACGTGATAGCTGGGCAAAAGCTGAACCAAACTTCATTTCAAAATAAGTATAATATAAAATTATAACTATATAATCAAAATAGGACGGCCCGGTAGTCCAGTGGTTAGCACGTCAGCTTCACAGTGCAGAGGTACCGGGTTCGATTCCAGCTCCGGCCTCCCTGTGTGGAGTTTGCATGTTCTCCCAGGGCCTGCGTGGGTTTTCTCCGGGTGCTCCGGTTTCCTCCCACATTCCAAAAAAAACATGCCTGGCAGGCTGATTGAACACTCTAAATTGTCCCTAGTTGTGAGTGTGAGTGCGAATGGTTGTTCGTTTCTGTGTGCCCTGCGATTGGCCTGCAACCGATTCAGGGTGTCCCCCGCCTACTGCCCGGAGACGGCTGGGATGGGCTCCAGCACCCCCCGCGACCCTAGTGAGGATCAAGCGGTACGGAAGATGAATGAATGAATGAATGAATGAATGAATAATCAAAATAAGTTGCCAGAGTAATTTTTGACAAAGTATCGGGGAACAGCATTCAAGAAAGATGTATGCAGATGAAACCCTTGTGGTTCTGCTAAAAAGGTAAAGTTGCCTCGATTTATCTTTACAACTGCATGTGTAAATCCCGATTATAAATATGTGTTCAAGTTACTTCAGCAACGCATAATACGACAATTATTTTCAGGAGCTAGAATTGTGGAGCTATTTTTATTAGTGTTCTATTTTCACTTGAGGGTGTTTTAAGTCACTGAGAACATGCATTCAAAAGTGGAAAGAGCAACAGGTGCTTGGCAGAACATATGGACAAGTGTCTTAATGGGTCCCGAGCTGGATCGAATCATATAGAAGAGTTTTATAATCTATGGTAAGGGATCACAGCCCTAAAACCACATCATGTTTAATCCTAATCCGGGAGCAAAGACCTCCCATGTGTCTTCAACTTTCATGCTCATTGAACCTTCTCATGATCAGCGCAAATCCTTCTGGAACTGAAACTGTACAAAAAAAAAGTCACAATTAATAAAACGTGTTTTGTTGAGTATTCTACACTCAAAAGAGGTTATTACTCTTGCGAAATTGAATAAATGTGTGATTAGGTGACTTTTTAACTGTAGCATAGTTGATATAAGTACTGAACTATGATGTTAAAACCGATGCTAGCGCTAGCCTAACATGATAGGTGTCCAGCCTAGTCCGCCAGTATCACAGCACATTTGGTACTTTCGTGTTGCCGCAATATTGACTCAACAAAACCATCAACAGATTGAAATGTTTGACCTTTCACACTTTGAAAGATGAAGATCACAAGAAGTTTTCATTGCTTTGAGGTTACTCGAGAACGAAAAAATGTGACAAGTGTTACGTAAACCACCTTATACGATGGTTAAAACTCTGAACAAGGCATTAAATCGTCTAATCTACGTATAGGCCATGATTAAAGAGGCACTTATTGCTGACGGGGGGGAAAGCATCAATCTGCAGTACAGAATAAAAGACAGTGAAAGACAGAGAGAAAGAGAGCTGAGGTGTTGAATTAAAAATAATGAGATCAAATGACAGCATCTGAGCCAGACAGGCTCGGGCTTTGGAGCATCTGAACCTTTGTGAAGGTCAAGAATAAAATCCATAACGTTGTAGGCTGTTAGATTGATACATAACACAAGGCTAGTGGCTATTTGAATCATATTCCCAAACAGAATACGAATGTTGTTTTGATGAGTCTGACTTTGAAAGTGACTTCAACTTCTATGTGACAACTGGTGTTCAAAGTTTGCAAAAATTCCGAGCTCTGTGGTGAATAGGGATAAGAATCGAATTCCAACTCGGTTTTAGGGTGTCTTTGCTTGGCTGATGATTCCTTCTGTTGATTTCACTTATGTGGCAATTAGGTGGTGGTGTCGCACGCATCCATCCATCCATTTTCAAATCGGCGTAACCTCACAAGTGCCGCGGGCGTGCTGGAGCCTATCCCAGCTGTCTTTGGTCAGTAGGCGAGGGACACTCTGAATTGGTTGCCAGCTCATCGCAGTGTGTCCCAAGAAGCAAGAAGTGTATTCTGCTCCTGAACTTTTCCTACAGGCTTTAGGCCTTGTCCAGTCGCCTAAAGCGGTACACGAAAGAGAATGAGGCCAGACGAATAAACAGGCTGTTCGCAACACAACCTGCGAAAGTGTACGCTCAGTGACAGGGTCCTAACAACAGAGCCGACCCACCAAGACTGGAAACTGAAAGGTACTGGAAAGGCATATGGGAGAAGGAGGTTGCACATAAAAGCAGTGCACAATGGCTGGTGACCCTGAGAGAGGAGCACAGCAACCTCCCTGAACAGAACCCAGTTACCATAACAGTGGCAGACATACAGGAAAGAGTCTCAGATATGAAGAACTGGACAGCACCAGGCCCGGACATGGTCCACACCTACTGGCTAAAGAAACTCACAGCACTCCATGAGCGCATAGCAGTACAAATGAACCAGCTGCTGAGGGATGGACTCACCCAGAATGGCTAACCGAAGGGCGAACCATCCTGATCATGAAGGATCCCTCGAAGGGTGCAGCCCCATCCAACTATCGGCCAATAACCTGTCTCTCCACAACATGGAAGCTCATGTCAGGCATCATTGCGGCTAAGATAAGTGGACACATGGATCAATACATGAACGAAGCACAGAAGGGCATTGGTAGAGATACCAGAGGAGCCAAACATCAGCTCCTGGTTGACAGAACAGTCGCACAAGACTGCAGGTCCCGACGTACCAACCTGTGCATAGCTTGGATTGATTACAAGAAAGCCTATGACTCGATGCCACATACATGGATCACTGAATGCTTGGAGTTGTATAAGGTGAACAGGACCCTAAGAGTCTTTGTTGCGAACTCGATGAGGATGTGGAAAACCACACTTGAAGCCAATGGCGGTCCCAAGTGATGGAAACATCAGGAAGAAGGAACACGAGAAACTCGAGAAATACCAAGGGCTCAGAGAGGAGCTGGAGAGAGCCTGGAAGGTAAAGGTGACAGTCGTGCCTGTGGTGGTCGGAGCACTTGGGGCAGTGACCCCCAAACTAGATGAGTGGTTGCAACAGATCCCGGGAACAACATCGGACATCTCAGTCCAGAAATGTGCAGTGCTGGGAACAGCAAGGATACTGCGCAGAGCCCTCAAGCTTCCTGGCCTCTGGAAGAGGACCCGAGCTGAATGAGGGACGGACACCACCCAAGGGGTGAGATGTCAAACGATTAAAATATTTAATCTAATTAAAAATGCAACTGTCATAATTAACTCAAATGGACTATAAAATTAATCGTGATTACTGACACATTTTTTATCGTTTCTGAATTTCCTTTTACATTTTTTGTCCTATTTTTCCCCCATTTTAAAGCTCTCATCAACATGGAATCATGAATCCGTTTTCTATGCGCCAAATGCAAATATTTACTGAAATAACAATTTCGATTTTCAATTTTACATGAACATTTTTCACTTGGAGCAGTTATTCACACATAATCTCTCGCAAAATATTACTGTCCATCAACAACAGTGAAAACAATATTTTGTCACACAACAGCTGCTTAAACAGCTTTTTTTATAAAATCAAAACAGCAATATAACATTATAAAGTGCACATCTAAGGTAAACTAGTACTCAGCCTATAGTAGATTTAAACCATGGTTGCATACTTCGTTTTTCTCAAGTTTACTTTGAAGACAGCAGTCTGTTTCTGTATGTTTGTTGAAGAATAACGAGACACCGGACACCAGTGTTCATTATGTGCCGCTGTATTCAAAACTGCCCGCCGTACAAAAAAGCGCACAGACTTCCCCCGTGCTGCTGGGGCAAACCATTCTGAAAGGGGGGTAGGGGGGGGGTCACTCCCCTTAACACAGTCAGGCTATGTTGATTGTGTTGGTCCTTCTTGTGCGGAAGTATCTTTACAGTTTTTGTGTTGACCTCATTTCGAATAACTACACTTGGTTCGATGACAACACTGGAGACGTTTTATTTTCGCTAAGTCCCTACCACTGTCAGACAAACAGAGAAGCTCCACCCGCTCTATTTATATGGACGCAGAACAGTGTAACCTTCCACACAAAATAGTTCCAAACAAGTAACAATCGTGTCAGTGGCATACATCGTATACCTGTATAATACAGAGAGAGAGAAGAACAGATAACTTTGGTCTTGTCAGTGGAGCAATCGGGCAGCTTTTTAAAAGTAAATTTTCGATTCAGAAACTCTTTAATTATCCGTTTTCGGTGTCTCGTGCTGCCGTGGCTGGCAAGACAGACATGGGCGTGGACTTCTGCAGCGCGCTTGTTGTTTTGTTCTGGTGTATTTATAGAGCAACATCCGCTTGTGATCTGTGCCGCGTTAATCTCGCGAGAAAAAATTTAATCCCGTTAAATTTCATTTAAATTAATGCCAATAAAAACGCGCTAAACTGACAGCTCTAATATATATATATATATATATATATATATATATTTACACGCACACACACACACAACCACACTGGTAATTCACCGAGATGCTCAAGATGGGTCAGGGTGTGTGAACATGTATACTTATCAGGCACATATGCACACAGATCATAAATCATTTCACCATTATGCATTCATCCATTATTCCAGAGTTGTGACTAAAATGGAGCCTACTCCAGCTCACTTTGGCGGGCCACACCCTGGACTGGTCACCAGCCAAACGCAGGGCACATGTAGGCAAATTCACACCTTTGGTCAAATTAGGGTCTTCAATTGAATTTCCAGTACAGTATTTGAATTGAATTTGACTTTATTGGGTCTACTGCAGGAGGACAAATCCCGCCCCTCCTCCCCACCATGCTGCTCCATACATAGGACAATACAGTGCAGACAAAATACAGTGCAGACTAACACAGCTCTCATCCTAAATCCAGAAAAACTGACGGGCATACACACACTCCACACTGCCCTCATGTCGTCCAGCTTGTCTGTCAGTGTCCCCCTGATTGCTTGTTAATTCGGCTGGTAGAATGTGGGATAAAATGATTTTTTAGAGCGGTTTAGTGCACAGAAAGGGGTCCTGAGTTTAGAGCTCAAATTGGGACTGCACCAAGGATGTCGTTGGCCTGTCGAACAACAGGCTGGACATCTATGTCCTGGGGACATGATGAAAAATCTGCTGCTCCTCTATATGTCACCTCCAGCATGAAGTGAAGATGAAAAACACCACACAACCCACGTTCCTAATTCCACCACATATAACAACCAGAACCAGGGGAAATTTTGGGTGAGTTCCATCATTGGCGTGACTGTCCACACAAACATTTCTTGACGGGAACCAGTTGAACTCTCTCTGTCCATCATATATTTAAAATGCACCTCTGTCAAAGATGACATGTTTTGATATCTGAGAAAGGTGTCTGTGGTTTTTGGTTTTGCTCCAAGAGTCATCACGTCATGGCAAAGAAAATAATGGAGTAGAAGAAACATTGTTTAACATGAAAGGGCATCATGCATAAATCATGTTTTTCACGCATTATGTTGCTGAGATAATGCATACATCTAAGGCGTAAACCCAACGATAAATGTGTCAGTTCATGCTTCTTTGCATGTTTTTGTACTTGAAAATTCCTCTCTGTTAGAAAGTTAACCAGATACTACAGGACAAATTGTTGTAAAACAATCAAAATCATATCTCCCGTGTTGTAAGAAACCAAACAAAGAGTTGTTTTATAATGCACCCTGTATGGGAACTCTACGAAATATATCTTTACGCATAATATGTAGGCAAAATATTGCACATTGATAGACAATAAGCGGTGAATAGTTCATTCATTCATTCATTCATCTTCCTAACCGCCTGATCCTCACTAGGGTCGCGGGGGGTGCTGGAGGCTATCCCAGCTGTGTCCGGGCAGTAGGCGGGGGACACCCTGAATCGGTTGCCAGCCAATCGCAGGCGGTGAATAGTGTATAAGTTAATACGCATAATGTTTATCATCTATGTCTAATATGTACAACACATAATCGTAAAAGCACCGTGTCCAGAATTGTTTATCATTGCAGAGTTGCTGTACAAGTGAATAATGAGGAGCATAAAAGTTGATTTAAATATTTAGAAATATTTACTCAATTTATTTGAAGTGTAAAGTATCTTTAAAAGTATTCATTGTATAATTTGTCCTGCAAGCGCAGTCATCATTGTTCAAATTTCAAAATAAGTCCTGGCTGAAATACAAAACCAACACAGACGACATTATTGCATTCACGTTCAGCCCCCCTATTAGTTCCAAACTGTGCCCTTATTGAACAGAACATGAGTGTGTACTGTAAATAATTTGTTTGTGTCATACCTTTGAAGAGAAAGGCAGTCCACATGTAAAATCCAACCGAACACGCGGCCCAAAACTTGTGGCACCGCATCCTGGCGGGTGGCAGCGCCCCTGGCTGCGGGCTCTCGGCTGCTGATGCTCTTTCGTCTATGGAGGGTGGCGGGAACAAGAGGCAGGAGAGAGGTGGGGTAAAGAGACGAGGAGGAGAGGGAGGGAGAGAGGAAGGTGAGGGAGGGAGGGGCCAATGTGCCCGCTTTGACAATCCAGAACAAGTGAAGAGTAGCGCATTCACGACACTTTTACGAGACTGTGGAGGTCGAGGCAGGATTTAAATGTATTTAGCCAGAAAATGTACATTTGGGGGCGGCCCGGTAGTCCAGTGGTTAGCACGTCGGCTTCACAGTGCAGAGGTACCGGGTTCGATTCCAGCTCCGGCCTCCCTGTGTGGAGTTTGCATGTTCTCCCCGGGCCTGCGTGGGTTTTCTCCGGGTGCTCCGGTTTCCTCCCACATTCCAAAAACATGCGTGGCAGGCTGATTGAACACTCTAAATTGTCCCTAGGTGTGAGTGTGAGTGCGAATGGTTGTTCGTTTCTGTGTGCCTTGCGATTGGCTGGCAACCGATTCAGGGTGTCCCCTGCCTACTGCCCGAAGACAGCTGGGATAGGCTCCAGCACCCCCCGCGAGCCTAGTGAGGATCAAGCGGCTTGGAAGATGAATGAATGAATGAATGTACATTTGGACATGATACAGCTTTTAATCGAATAGGCTATAGGCTGCTTATTAAATGAACAGTCCAGTGAGCATGGTCCATTTTTCACTCAAAGTTTTTCGTATTTTTGATCAGGAAAATAATATTATCTTGCATTTTCAATTTAATCAATTTGTTTTGGCGAAACTACTCTTAAAAGGCTCCTTTCTACAGAGCAATATTGCTCCGCCCCCTCCCTCTTTCCATGTCTTCCCACGGTGGGAGTCAGCAGAGGAATTTGTGCATTCAAAAACATTGCACATACATCGCTTATCATGTCCAAAAAACAGCAATGAATCAGCAGCAAAGTTCATGAGGAACACCTCTACTTGTGCCCACTTCAACCTCTAAAAACTGAAGTTATGGGGAGTCCAGAGAGCAAAACGTTGCAACAATCGAGGCGAGACACAACAAGCGTGCGAATTATGATTTCTGCATCACTGAGAGTTAAAATGGAACATATCTTAGCGATATTGCGAAGATGAAAAAAAACGCAGTTCTAGTTATATATTTGGAAAAGAGAGTGTACAATCAAATATAACACTGGGATTTTTTGCTGAATCACTTTGGTTAACGGTATATTTATTGAGGCAGAAACTCGTGTCCTTGAGTAGGTGCCGGTGCTGAGCAGGGGCACTAGTCAACATTTCAGTTTTATCAGGGTTAAGAAGCAGAAACATTAAAAGTCATCCATTGTTTAATCTGAGCAAGGCACGCAACTGCACGGGTTAGTTACTTATTTCTAACGGCAAAAACAGTTGGCTATCATCAGCATAACAGTGAAAACTCATGTTATATTTACATATGATGTCACCAAGCAGAAGCTTGTAGAGGCTGAGCAGAAGGCCCAAATACCGATCCCTTTGGGACTCCACATGTAACATTACAAAACTCAGAAGGTGAATTACCATGAATTACATGGGGCTTCTTCTCTGAGAGGTAAGAACTAAACCAGGAAAGGGCTGAGCCTGAAATACCAACACACATTCTGAGGTGTTCCAATAATATGCTCGCATCGACGGTGTCAAAAGCAACACTAAGAAGGAGTAATGCTAATATTGACACGGTGTTGGAGTCCATAACTTGTGACGTTGAGTCCGAGGCGATGAGAAATCGCCTCGTGCACAACAGAAAAAACGAGGTGGATCCCAGGAAAAGGCAGACACGAAAAGGTATTGTATGAAAAAACAAAGGATTTTAATACGAACAGAAAGAGCCCGACAGGGAAAATGGAAACAGAAAACGCTGGTCAAATAAGGACCAGGAAATAAGGAAAAACAACCGAAAACGCTCGCGAAAAAACAAAGAGCGAGGAAGTATTGAGATCAGTAATCTAGATCAACCACAATCTGGGTGAAACGCGAATAACAATAGTAGAGGCCGTAAGGCAAAAAGGCAGCGAGTAAATACGAACGATGAAAAAGCGAGAGAGAGCAATGGCACGGTAAGGAATTCTCCGGCAGTGGGAGACCTGCTGGAGTCTCATTAATATAGGAGGGCAATCAGTCCGAGATAGAGAACAGGTGCACCGAACAGGCGGAGGGAAAAATCCGCCACCTGTCGGCGAGCACGCGACGTGACATAACTAGGAGAAGATCATCGGTCACTTTTGCAAGGGCCGTTACAGTAGAATGGTGGGCCTTAAACCCTGACTGAAAAGGTTCAAATTGATTGTTTGCGGCCACGTAATCATGAAGTGGTTGCGCTAGGCCTTTTTCCAAGACTTTTTGCAATTTCGAGATTTGAAATAGGCCTATGGCTACAGAAGTTCTTCTGGGTCGAGTTTTAGTCGCTTAACAAGGGGTCGAACAACAGCAATCCGATTGGTTGTGTGTTTCCCATGGCTGTCATCTCTGTCTGAAGTGATGAGGTGTACACTCTTCATCTCATGATTTACCCTCCCAAAAAAATTGTATCAGAAATGTCATCTTTTCCATTGCTAATAATGCTCAGTTTAATAGTCAGTGTCAGAGAGGTATCTTTGTTATTGCGGTAATATTTTGCAGTGGTTTTGAACAGCACCACTTCTAATACAGGACTGTGAAAGTATACTAAATGGTGTTGCAGTTGATTGAATATGAATATTATGTGTAACATGACATATCTTATTAAGTCAAGTTTCATTTCCACCATTTGCAATGTTGGCTGTCTTTGTCGTTATTCTAGGCCAGCATGCCTCAGAACCAGATGAGCTCGACAGATAATTCCTGGCAGAAATAGAATCCAAGAGGCAATGAGGTGGAAAAAAAAACTAAAATGTTCTTACTCACTGACTCACTCTTTTGCCATTTTTATGTCATTCAAAAAGCAGTGCTGCAGACACATTCATATCTCAATTGTATCTCCTACTATTAGATTTGATTTCCTGGAGAATTTAAGCCCTGCTTGAAGGTGCTCAGACAGCCACACTGGATCACTACTGGACTAAAAAGTAATTTTCCAAGAGCAAAAATGGATCATGTGACATATAATGTGTGCATCCTCAAGCTGTATGAGTCCATCCTATTCTCATAAAGGTAAAATTGATATACAGTGAGGATTTGCATTAAAAATATAGCCGTAAAGACTGAAAAATTGCTTGAAAATAACTTGTGTAATTACAATCTAAAGTTCAGCGACTGTGACTGAAAACTAAAACCAATTTCATCCCGTGGCAATTTGTGTGAAACAAAATGTCACCGTTGCAGTTGATGCTATAGGGGGAATATGCACCCCCTCGTAAAGACAAAATGGGTCTTCAAGGATTTTGCTCATAAACGCTGCAGTGAGAGGTGCCTAAAGTCAAGGACGTATGATGTCTTCATTGTATGAAGGTGTCTGTATGTGGTGGAAGGTTGGCTCATTATTGGTCAAAAGTGACCAAGAGTGCCGTAGCTGCATGTGCACAGTACTGTATGTTCTTGTTCTCGCTCTCGTTTTTTGCTTGACAATCGATGACTGCGAGTTGCGATGTTCTCCACATTTTTCAGTACAAATGACATTTAGTTTAGCACACTGGGGCAGAATAGAGGATGAGCTCATGATATGAGTTGCGAAGTGGAAAAAAAATGACATTGACAAACTGTGTCGAACTGACAATTTGGTATTAAAATGACATATGAGAAAGAAAAGCACACAACATATGGTCTGTGTCCTGAATCTAATATAAACTGCGCTGTAGAAAAATCTCAGTTAGGTTTACTCCTAACTGGCACTGTCATTGCAAACACCAACACACAGGATTCACAAATTAAAGTTTTAATTAATATAAATGTGTTCCATGCATTAAAATCAACAGTGCAATGGGGGCATCATAGTGATAATTTCATGCATTCGACTTATTCTCACATTTGTATTATGGCCTATATCAGTCTCTCCTTCCCAAGTGTGAAAACGGATTGGTTCCACGAAATATATTCACCCTCATCTTGTGCCTTGAGGGTTGCAGACACAGCAGTGCACATGGAACAAAATGTTTCTGAAAAGTTTCCCAGTTTAAGGTCCGACACTTGAGAAATGTTAACGAACACGGCAAGACAATAATCTCGACAGAATGAATAAAAAGTTAAGACAAAAATTAAACATGCATGGCAGTGGATGACAGAAAGCCCATTGAACCTGCATAATGGTGTGGTACTTTTACAAGAGAACTGTAATCTGCCGGTGGCTGGGTGCCAGAAGAGAGACAGTAGAGAGGTGAAGTGTAGAAAATGCTGCAGAGGGAGGAAGGAGATGTTAATTCTCTTATCTTTAATACATGAGCAGTGTTCCACTAATGGATTTAAATGTTGTGGTATTGCGTTTTCACCCTTTTATCTTGGCTCTATATCTCCTCAATTGTGTGCAATTTTCTTTTTTAGTTTCCCTCATTTGTTGTCTTTTCTAATCTGTGCTCACAACAAAGACCATGATGGAGAATTGGAACTGTCTGGATACAAAAGCATGAAATGGAACCTGTCACAGCAATATATGTGTCTTTTTTCTTTTTTTATTTGAAGATGTGATTCGGCTCATGATGATCCTTTTGTCTTGCTGTTTCTTGAATTCAGGTCCATCGATCCTTCTACTTTTAAACCGGTGGTTCTCAAACCTTTTTACCACAAATTCAATCTTAAAAAAAGCTCTCCAAGCAGACCATCATGACTCACAAACTTGGTTTTATTCCTAAAAAGGATTAGTCAGTATTATTGTAAACCACTGTAACATGCATAGTTTGATAATTAACACTACTACATACTAATTAATTAATACTACATACTTAACAGAAAAAAGCCGTACCTAAATAGTAAGTCAATTAAAATGTATATTCATTTATCAAATCAATTAGTAAAAGTAAATACCAATGTTGCCAATACAAATGATGAGAAACAGTGTGTAAACAATTATTGCAAATGTATTGTACTAAAAAGCCAAATACACTTAATTTACACACGGATTATTTCGTATTCGATGGGGGAGGGGGAGGGGGCACATACCACAAGTACAAGGTATGTATGCCTTTTACACTTTGACAATCACGATACTGCTTAAACCCCAATCCCACAGAGCTGCGAACTATTGCGAGTGTTTGGAAGGTAACGAATGTTGCGTTCGAGGTCGCAAATGTTGTCCTTTCTTATCGCAAGACAATTTTGAAGATGCTGCGGGGGGGAACACAAAAAGCCTTGGAGAACATGCATGTTTGTGGAATCTGGGAGAAAAGTGGAGAACCCACAAAAAACCCAAAGAAGTCACTTCCATTTAACTGAGTCCGTTTTTTTTACTCACTAAGTAAAGTTAAACGAAGGTATCTAAAACCTGCTTCTCGTGCAGTATAATCATCACCCTGTCAAGTCAAATAAGTAGCATACAAATTAAAGCACCGAGAGGACCGCGACCACCTTGGTTAGAGCTGCACACTTCGATGCAATGTGATCCGATAGCTCAATAAGGTCATCAACGTATTAGAAACAGTTCTCAGTATGGTGCAGTGCAGTTCTCCAAGAACGGTTCATTGGTTCAAGGGCTGCTGCAGTCATGAACGAAGTCAGAACCCCACCCAGCGGTGGAAACGTTGTTGTACTGACGCACACAAACAAATGCGCACTCGCACAGATCCTACACGCACAAAAAGAGTAGCGAATGTATCATTTAAAACCAATTGTGATCGTAAATCTGAGCAGTGGTGTGGTGTGAATGAATTAAGATAAGTGTCGGCCAAGCATACTTTGACGTTGATGAAATATGTTTTTGGTTGGGGACGGCGGGGCATGGGGTAGTTCATGTTTGATTATATCGGAGGATAACGATGTCTGACCTGAGATAAGAGAAAACAATGGTTATCAGACACAGCGTCGTCAAGATAACCGGGCGGGACCTACACACGTATTAAAAAGAGGTTCCGAGACGTATTCTTGACAACCACTGTGTACGTTTGTTTGTTTTTTTTTTTTGCTTACACGGTTGTAGTTTCTTAGTTGTAGTTTCTAGTCTTAAATCATCCTTCAAGTTATTCAGGTTTCATATTATCTAACCTTAACTGTAACATCAAGAACGTCATCTCATTAAACAGTGGACGTGTTTATTTCCACTGTATTCGCATGTTTTTCGTGTTCTGTTTTATTTTAAAATAAAACTATTGATTTTCTTAGTTGTTATTTTATTAATTCTGAAAACCTATTGACACATTGACGACTACGACTATGCAGGATGTTGATCATAAATCTCAGAGTGAAGCAGCAACGTTTGTGTGCGTGTGCGCGCGCGCGCGTGTGTGTGTGTGTGTTGGATGGTTACCTTCTCAGTCTTGTTTGTTTGACTCAACTCATTCCTCTCTGCTTCTTCGTGAAAGAAACTCTTGTTCTCTTCCACATTCATTTGTGAGATTCTCAGGTTGGAGTGGAGATCAGCGCTCACTCTGCAGGTAAATTTTGAACTTCTCTGGATAAATGATGTACTGTATTTTTTTTCCTCACTCAGGAGTTGTTTTTTTTTGTAATTGATACTACACCCCTAAAACAAGAATTTTTCGTTTTATAGACATGAAGTTTCTAATACTGCTTGCTCTTTTGACTGGTAAGTACAATGATTAACTTAAACATCATCATAATCCTTTCATTCATTCATTCATTCATCTTCCAAGCCGCTTGATCCTCACTAGGGTCGCGGGGGGGTGCTGGAGCCTATCCCAGCTGTCTCCGGGCAGTAGGCGGCGGACACCCTGAATCGGTTGCCAGCCAATCGCAGGGCACACAGAAACGAACAACCATTCGCACTCACACTCACACCTAGGGACATAATCATCTTGTCATAATCCTCCCAATTGTGTATCCTCGCATTGTCCGGCCATAGCGTCCCTGTTTTAGCAAAAAAATAAGTATACTGTACACAACGCACTCACAGTAATAAACACAAGTGTTGAATTTAAAATTAATGTGTATTTTTGAATATTTCACGATAAACTCTGATGCATTATCATAAAGCTCTTGTCTTGGATTGCTGAGGCATGCCTGACATTGTGGTTAATATAATGTAAAAATGTGTGTGGGGGGGGGGGGGGATATGAGAAAAAATCATCTCGGATTGGATGTATCCTTTGAATATCTCTAAACACGAAAAAGTAGTTTGTTGATTGAATTTTTCCCCCCACTGCACAATTCATCATTCAACAGCACAGGGTATGTTTTTGTAGATGGTGTGTTGTCTGTTACCTTCTGTCATCATTTTTGTGTTTAGGGGTTCTGGCGGCCCCGTTTTTGAAAGAAGAGGAAGCAAATCGCTTCATCCGTCTGAAAAGACAGTCAGGATACTGGGACCCCCACAATTCTCAGAATCAGTGGGGTTTCACCATCCAAGAGCAGGTAACCTGATGGCCTCTAGTTTTAGACATACAGCACATATTTATTGAGAAAAAAAAATCACCTCTTTCCTGAAATAAAAGTGTTGCTTTGGCTCCTTGTGGTTTCTTGGTTCCAAGGAACTATGTTGAAGTGACTTAAGGAGCTTCGTGTAGTTGTAGTGCTTTGCCGCCATTTACAGGCAATTGTAAACCTTTTCATTGTAAGGCGTGACTGTACAGTGAAGTCACTGGCAAAAAAAAAAACCCCAGAAAAAGGCCTTTTTTATATGAATCTCTGTCCCTCAGGCTAACGAGTATTGGACAGCCCTCCGAACAGATGCCCAGTTCTACATGGATATCGGCAGCCTGATGTTTGACCGCTCTGTGGCAGAGTAAGTGACACAATGGTATCGCTGATGTAGTGCCCAATGGCCATTTTCTATTTTTAGGGACAACTGAGACAGTGCCCCATCATATCACACACTGCCAACGGTGCCCTGTAAAAAGCTTAATTTTCCCGCCGACTCTCACTTCCTCTTCAGGAAGGTCCGTTACCATTAGTTGGCATGAAACCAACATTGGGAGCATGACGTGTGCCATTTTTTTAGTTTTATTGGGCTTTGACAAATGCTTAATTATTGTGCCCGACACATTCTACCTAGCAACATGCAGCTGTATCGATGAGTCAAGTCAAGTCAGGTCAACAGTATTTATAGAGCACTTTCAAACAGCCATAGCTGCATACAAAGTGCTGTACATGGAGCAATTTAACACGCACAATAAACAGTGAGGGCGGCCCGGTAGTCCAGTGGTTAGCACGTCGGCTTCACAGTGCAGAGGTACCGGGTTCGATTCCAGCTCCGGCCTCCCTGTGTGGAGTTTGCATGTTCTCCCCGGGCCTGCGTGGGTTTTCTCCGGGTGCTCCGGTTTCCTCCCACATTCCAAAAATATGCATGGCAGGCTGATTGAACACTCTAAATTGTCCCGAGGTGTGAGTGCGAATGGTTGTTCGTGTCTGTGTGCCCTGCGATTGGCTGGCAACCGATTCAGGGTGTCCCCCGCCTACTGCCCGGAGACAGCTGGGATAGGCTCCAGCACCCCCCGCGACCCTAGTGAGGATCAAGCGGTTAGGAAGATGAATGAATGAATGAATGAATAAACAGTGAGACAAATCGGTAATTAAGGCGGTAGAAAGCATCAAACAGTAAAACCAAGAACGAATCTAAGTCATGCTGAGTCGAATGCCAAAGACAACTGAGTTTTGAGGAGGGCTTTGAAGATGGCCAGCGAGGAGGCTTGCCGAATGTTCAGTGGGAGGTCATTCCAGAGAAAAGGCTCGATCCACTCTGAGCCTCAGTTTAGTTCTTGGTACTTCTAATAATGTCTAGTCCACAGACCTGAGGCGGCGGCCAGGTGTGTAGGGGCGGATGACCTCAGAGAGGTAAGGTGGCGCGAGATTATTCAGAGATTTGAAAACAAAGAGGAGAATCTTGAAAGTAAGTCTAAAATGAATGGGGAGCCAGTGAAGGGATGCCAGAGTAGGAGTTATGTGCTCCCTCTTACGAGTACCAGTCAAGAGGCGAACAGCGGCATTCTGGACCAGCTGAAGGCGTTTAATGGAGGACTGGCTGACTCCAAAGTATTTGCCGATTGAGTTTGAAATCACTGTCCAGTTTAAGGCCCAAGTTTGAGACTGTTGACTTAAGATAAGGAGACGGGGGGCCCAAGTCTACAGGATGGAATGTACAAGGGCCACTGGGACCAAACATTATCACCTCTTTCTTCCTTTCGTTGAATTTCAAGAAATGAGTAATGTTGATACATTTGTGCGGGATAGCTAGATGGATGACATAAATTGTATTTCTGTTTAAATGAATATGAATGCCATCTTTGACTTTCAGTACGTTACCAGTGGAAGAGAAATGACCAAAAACAAGCACATCACTGTGTATGTTAAGAAAGATTACTGCTGTTCAGTTTTCCTACTCGGTTTCCTCCGTAAGTGGCTGTTGGACTACAATTATGTAACACATGAAAACAATACTGAATGTATAAGTTGTAAATGCATACCACATTTTTAAATTGATTATAATACTTGGGGCTGAACTGAGATCATTCGCAACAATAATGATGTCATTATAATATCTATCCATCCACTATCTGAACTGCTTTATCCTAGTAATATCATAAATAACATTTTTTTTCCATTGATGTTGCAGTGAGAACAACAGGCTGTACATGGAGATGTTGCGCAATGCTCGAGCTCACTTGGACAGCCAGACGGGAGGACGCAAATAGCGCACAAGAAGAAAAAATGATATGAGGGTTGACATGATGAACAAACATGATTATATAGTCGCTAATTCCACCCGAATGTATCATGTTTGAGCTATAATATAAATCTGCTCTGTAGATATGTTTAAGATGTGAATGAGAGTTTTAAAAAAATAGGCAATTTACCGGTTATCTATTTTGTTTATGGTAATGAGATACACCATCCAGTAATATCAAAGGAAACAAATCATATGAGCAAGAGAAGATATAGTAGAAGAGTAGTAGAAAAGCTGCTTGGATTTGTTTTGAAACATGCTGACTTATCTTAGAATGTTCTCATTGCGTAGAAGTGGAATCGTGTATATTTAGTGAAATGGATGAAGAAAACGGTTGCAGTTACAATAAATATTAGGGAAAAGAATAAGAATACATTGCCACGTTATATTGTTTTTATTATTGTGATTATGATGGACTACAGAAATAGTGGTGATTCTGTTCTGAGCAAAAACTAATCATATACTGCATACATACCAGGATTCAAAATAATATTTTCCTATAGGCAAGAAATACAGCTGTCTTCATCTTTGAGTGACCAGTAGAGGGTACTGTCACATACTGACAATCTTGCATCTGGTATATTTTGATGTATTGTTTGCAAATGACCACCATGCATGCATCACGTTGCAATTTTGCTGGACTGATTAAAACGATTCATTAGAAGACCCCAAAACTTTACTATACTAAGTCATAGCTGCAATATATTTGTAATCACTGTGTGCAAATGCAGAAAATCAACATTTCAAGCAAAGACAGCAGTGAATATTTGCCTACGCACTACTTATTTTGACCTAGGTTTGCTGCTTCTTGTAGCACATATTGGAAGAGGAAAATTATGTTCAATATGTTGCGTTTATTACATGAATTCTTCAAGTTAAGTGATACTGACTTATCAATGTAATTCAAAAAAGTGAGGTTTATATATGTAAAAACCAATGGGGAAAAAAAACAATTGAAATCTGTCTAAGTAAGGGAGCACAATGAGGGGACGGGAATTTCAGACAGAAACTGTGTGGAAGACCAGTATGAGATAAATATAAGCGTCACAGTTATTACACGGATAACAGACATCCTATCATGAAATTATTGTTACTGATTTATAGACTGAAATTAGATGTGATTTGTCCTAAAGCTGTGAGCTTGCAGTTGGATCCTCACTTGCAATCGGTGGTGGTATTTTGAAGAACATATGCAGAGCTGGAGTGAAGATAAGGATGGTGCCAAGTATGGAGACAGTCAGGAATGCCCACAAGAAGATCCTGTCTAGCACCTGGGCCACAAACTTCCAGTCTTGAACCACCTGAGAGAGAAAAGGAATGTGAATAAAACAAGTCCAGGGTACATTGAAGGTACACCAGCCTATTAGAAAAATGATTTTTAACATACAGATAGCATTTCTAAAACAATCCCCATTCACACAGAGGGGGGAGGGGGGTATAATAAAATGGCAAATGTCATAATACATCCATGTAGGGCAAGTAGTTAGCAATTCTGAAGAGAATATGATCCAACTGCTCAGGTAAGAAGATTCACGATGTCCTTTGATTACCTTCTGCATAAATGTGCCTTTAACATTTTATAGGCGTATGGCTATGCTGTTGTTATACTCCACTGTTTGCAGAAGCTTTCAGTAAATGCACACTCGAAAACTCATGACAGAAGTTGCCCCGCTATTAGTGAGGCACAGTGGCAAAAACCTACGGGTAATTGCTCCCCGACCTAATTTAAAATTGCTCAATTCACTCTAACATAGTTCCTTGACGCCGGTACGCCTCAAGATGGCGCAGGAGTAAGGCTTTTATACCTCAAAGGAATTAGGGCTGAGAACGAACTTTTCCAGCAAATAACATACTTAAGGATCCCCAACACAATTAGCAACTCAGTGAATACACGGGTGATTCCGGTTTACTCCTTGAACTATAGAAATGCATTAACAGCGCTGAGGTCGGCCGGTGATTCCCAACCATGGTGCTTTGGGAAATGATCCAATTTAACTTCATTTGTCTGAAACTCATATGTGAATTAAAACACGGTCGATTTTTACCTAACCATGCGAGTGACATATAGCAAGAGGCAGAACCATTAAATGACCTTCCATTTGATGGCAGAAGATACAATACGCTTGTGTATCCACCGTTTGCCATTCATACAAGAGAATATGTCAAGATTCTTGCGTGTATGTCAGCTTTGCGTTCCTAAACTGGCCCAGATTTCACACGGAGTAACAGAATTTCTGAGCAAATTGAGACGATCTCATCATGATTTCAGTTTAATGTGATATATTTGTTTGGTAGTGTGCCGTGAGATTTTTCTCCTGTGGCGTGAGTACTTTGACGCAGTAAAGATTGAGAAATGCTGGTCCAAGGTATCTTCACGCCTGATTACGCAGGGGGAAAAAAAAGTGGCTGTTTTACAAGACAACCAGTCTGGGCCTTTTTAAACTGAAGGAAGCCATGGCTTGTTCTCTTGCCTGAATGGTAACAGGTGGATACACAGGTTTCTTGTACCTAGCATCAAGCGAAAGAACATTTTATCGGTCTGCTTTTGGGTATGGATCGCTGGCAAAGACGAACTATATAAGTATAAATTAACAAATACATTCTTGGGGCTTCAATTACGGTAGTTGAATTTTGCTCATTTTCAGCGGCACCCCTGATGATCTCTCACGACCAATATGAGGCCATCTTACCTCTCGAATGAAGTGTTCCTTGCGGATGTGTCTGCTTATGTATCGCACCGAGTAGATGGCCTTCTCCAGCATGGTGGCCCAGGCCTCGTCCTCCTTTCCATCGGAAGTGGTCTGTCCAGCGCTGGCCCTCTGGCCACCTCTCCGACCTACAGATCGTGGCTTCACTTCGGGACTTTCAGGAGCCAGCTCCGGGTAGTGGTACCGGTCAATGTGACCTCGCATGCACAGCAACCTCGGCAGCTTCTGAAGAAAAAGGTTGCGAACCCACGGCGACATGGGGTGGTAGGTGGCCGACGAGCGGTGGTGAACGTTGATGACGAACACAGTGACGATGATGGAGAGTGTGACAAAGATCATGATGAAGAGCAGATACTCGCCGATGAGCGGGATGACTTTGGAAGACGAGGGGATGATCTCCTCGATGACGAGGAGGAAAACAGTGAGTGATACGAGGACAGAGGTGGAGAGCGACAGCTTCTCGCCTTCGTCAGACGGAAGGTAGAAGACCAGCACAGTCAGGAAAGACAACCCCAGACAAGGGATGATGAGGAAGAGCGTGTAGAATAACGGCAACCTCTTCAGGATGAAGGAGTACGTGAGGAAGGGGTAGGAATACAGGCCGTCCTTCCTGTTTCCCTTTGCGCCCGTGGCGTTGAGGATCTCCCACTCGCCATTGTCGAAAAAGTCCTTCCGGTCCACTTGGTCGTCAATCAAAACAAGGTCTACCATGTTGCCGTCGTAGGTCCAAGAGCCGAACTTCATGGTGCAGTTCTGGCGGTCAAAGGGGAAAAAGGTGACGTCCATGGTGCAGGCCGATTTGTAACTGGCAGGCGGTGTCCAAGTGATGACCCCGTTGTACTTGACAATAGCTTTGGTCATCAGAGAGCCCTCAAACCGGCCATCAGCGCTGAAGAAAAATCATAGTCACACAATGTCCATCTGGTTGATTTTGGGGCTTGTGTAAACCAATAAAAAAATTAAAACACGGTTAGGTAGAATAGTCCATGCATTTTAGAATGTTGGACTGCATATGCCATATTAGTCTAATTGCCCCACGGGGATAAATAAAGTTTTCTGAATCTGAATGTCTGCAGAGCAAAACTTTTTTTTCACTAATTTATTTATTTTTTTTGTTATTGTTGATATTACAGTTTTGCTATTCCGTGTATGGAGTGAACTATTGTCACCAGTCACAGCGGTGGTTCTCAAACCTCAAAAAAAGACTTTGTTCTCCAAGTACAGTACGACCGTAACAACCAAATTTAAAATGCGGTTGTGTAGGGGGTCCAAGTGTTGGTCAAGATCGAACTCGATGTTGTCTTCCTAAAACGTATTTCTCATATGCTTTTAAGTTCCTTTAACATTAGACACATTTGGAACATTATCACGGTGCTTATTAAATAGAGCAAAATAAAAAAGTGTATTGAAATAATGATTCCATTGAAATACAGTGTGTTGCAAAAAAATTGCCTTGATAGTTTAGGATAAACAGAATGCATTGTACTTAAAGGTTAAATACAGCTGAACTATTCTTGACCAACTGTACTGAACTAAATAAAAAGTTTGAACCACGTGATGCAGTTTTTGAACAATTCATTTTATGATTATTTTGCATACCATTAGAGGGAGCCCGAGTGCAACTCGTGGTACTGCACTTTGACAATCCCCGCATTAACAACAAGGTATTCCTTCATATTTTCTTTTTTGTACACGCGTTATGTGCCCTCTTGCATCTTTGTGGAAAAGTTATGAAAATGTTGGATCTTACTTTTCGTACAGGACAATGTCTGGGAGCCAAATGTTTTCGGATGGAACTCGAATGGAAGTAATGCCTCCGTATTTGTCTGGATTCCAACGAAGCTTGTAATCAATCCACTGCTGCTCAACAGAAAAAAAACACACACACACCACTTTTATTCATTCATCGCAGGCATCAAAATGCAGCTAAGATCGTGTTTACTAGTAGTTACTTATGGTGGCTTCATGCAGATTTTTATTGTCACAGACAAACTTTGTTTGGTGTGTTTTTTGCTGATTATGTAATGGAAGATAAATCCATCCATCCATGTTCTATCCCACGTGTCCGCAATTAGTGTTGAGCTTTTCAACTTTTACCAGATACTGTATGTGGTGAAGCGTATGTATTATACTTTTTTTTTAACACCAATCAACAGATAAAGTACGAAAAATATTGACTCCTGCTTACCTGCCAAAGCCAAACATTAGTCGTCATCAACTGGTTCTTCTCATCCTGAACACCATGAAAAATATGCCGTGTGTTTATGAAAAGATAACCACATGTTTTAAAATTAACCAAAACAAAAAGACCAAATTAGTTTGGTTATATTTGTATGGCTAAAAATTCATTCAGCATAGGCTAGTTGAAAATAACCACACATTTGGAGTCATGGTGTGTTTAATTGTCATTTAGACAATTATACCGATCATTCACTTCATTGGGTTCACTTGCACAAGTTTATTGGATTCAATAGAGCCGCAAAAATATATATTTGCATATTTTACACTTTGTTGGGTTTGTATTGACACCGTTAGAGATGTTGTTAGGGAGGGGCCAGCCAGGCAGCCTCCTCAGCCAGGGTGCTCTGCACCTCACACCTGAGACTCATCAGCTCATCACCCACCTGTTGCCTATCTGCTCGTTTGGACTGGTACAAATTGCCTCACAGACCATTCCCCAGTGCAAGTCCGTGCCGTCACCACACCAGTGGACTCTGTTGCCGTCTCCTGCAGCTTCTTGGTCCTTGTGCGGACATTTCCTTGTGGACTCCTCATGCTTCTATTTTGTGAAGACTCTTAAATAAACTACGCCAAGTGTTGGCTTCCACGATACCTGTCTGTTGTTGTGCTATCGGGGTCACATCCAAACCCAAACAGATGTCCCAAAAATGGAACATCAAATCTATTAATGTGTTTCAAGTGCATCATACTGCAAGGAGGATTTTTTTTCTTTTTAGGGACACAGTTTGGATACATCTGTAAATTAAATCTCTTTAATGCACCTGATGAAATGAATGTCAAGTATGCAGTCTCATATTAGGCATGTTTAGGGTAGTACGATGACATCACCTATCATTGAACTGGACTTGCAGCAACAATTTAAGAAGCTAATTTGTTTTCCCCCATAGACCAACAAAAGGGCATGAAAACCTGAGGAACTAAATGAAGGGGGACAAGAACAAGAACACTAAACGTTGGGCCTTTTTACGCTGAGATGCAGTGACAAGACAACAACAGAGATTTAAAATCACAATAATTTTTTGGAAATTGACTTGACTTCCAACGTCTGCAGGTGAGGATGTGTTCCCGATGAGCCCTGTGGCCATCACACTGAGCAGAGATGAAGCATAATTAAATAGTGAGCTTTGCAGCAGCCAATTAGGTAGGCTCAGGGAGACCGCGCAGACCACATGGTCACCACCCTCTCACCCTCTTTCATCCAAAATTCAAAAGGACCACCTGACTGAAGCGGTTCTTTCTCTCACCCAAGAAGGGGCTTAGTATTCAGCTCATGGAGCAGGTGGAAGCTAAAATGTTTGGGATGAATATTTCACGCTGTGGAGCGGGGTTCATCCATTAGCATTCTCCATTTTCTTCCCTTTGAGCAAGCCAAAGCATTTTATCCTATCAACGGCAGCCCCTGAAATATTAAAAGAGCACTCCGATCAGAGATGGGAGGCTTGTGGATATATGAAGAAAGTGTTCTGGATCTATTTTCAGGATTTCAGTAACTGAGACAATTCTAAACTCTGCCTTGACAATAGATTTTGGGACAGGAAGTGCATGACAAGATGAAAGACCAGACAACTAATCTGGCCCACAATGAAAGCAAAAGACTCAAGTGTCAAAACAACCACCTTCATATGCGAAGTTAAGGTTGAGTGTTCTTTTGCTTTTAGTTGTGGCTCAGGTCAGTGAGCTGTCTTATAAATATTAAAGTATGGCTTTGGCGCCATCGTGTGGCATCTTGTTGAGAAGGAACTATGTAGGAGTGAGTTGACAAGTTGCACGTAGCTCTTGGCCACCATCTTGTGGTATTTACAGAAATTTACTTTTGGATTTTTACCACTACGGCAGGGCTATTCCCTGTAAACATGGATGACACAGCGGAGATGGTGGCAAACCAGAACACAAATAGCCTGGAAAAAAGAAAGTCACTTCAGTGCGTCAGTGTGTGAGCGAATCTTCCGCTGTACCCACCCACTGCCACAAAATTCTGACTTGACAAAGATGACAACTTTTTAAAACAACTCTTGCGTGTCATGACATTGTGCAAGTGTACCTAATGAAGTGTAACTGGGAAGCAAGTTTACATTGTGAAGTCTAAGTTATGAAACAGAATTTAAAGCAGTGGTGTGTTTCCTCTCACCACGTCCACCAGCTGGGAGATCTTGAGACCGAAGCGGACTCTGATGGTGTCGTTGGCATGCTGAATGGGCCTCACCCAACGCTGGTAGCCTTGGAAGAGATTCTTCAACAGGGAGTCCTCCATTTCCGCCAAGGATACAAACTCATTTGATGCTAGAATGAAAACGACAGTGGCAGTGACACATAAAAATCTAACAATCGTAAATCAAATGAAGTATGAATGTGAAAGTCTGGTCCTGAATTTGAAGCTGTTCTTGGATTGTGTTCATCAAAGTGAGCTAATGTACCGAATGAAATGACCACGGACTATGAAGAAAATACAGGTATTATCTGAATAAATTAGTTTCAAGGTAAAAATCCATTCCCAGCTTGCTCTTCATCAGGAAGACAATTCATGAGTAATACAAATTACTTGTCTAGCAAGGCTTATTTAAACTAGTAGCACCACCTTGGGCATCCTTGTCTGCAATTGAACCTCTCAAAAAAGTTATGTCCTGAACTAGTAAAACTACTCGGCCAAACTAGTAAGCATGTGCTAGCACAATTGGTCTCTTGACACTAATGGCCGCATGAAAATTCCTCTCTCGTAGTTTTGCCTCATTAGTAGCATTCCCTTGTTCTGACGAGTGAGGAGCATACTCGGAGATGGACCATAAAAGGTTTACATTGAAAAAAAAACAACAAAAAACACCGTGTTGTCATATTCCTTGTACAGGATAAATATAATCTGTGAAATTTTTCAGTAGAGGTTGTGCCCACAACAAACGACTGACACCTCTTAAATTGTGTCTTCTGTCTCTAATTGTTTGTTTTTTGTATCCAGTGAGGTAGTTTCTTGCATCTCAAATTAGAAGCACAAGATGGAGCCAGAGGTTGTTTGTTTTTTTAATTCCACAGATGAAATTTATATGATCCTACTGTCAAGTCATATTGATTATTCTAAAAAACATGACAAACGTGATTTTTCGGGCATGGTGATGGATTTCGAAATCCACCAAAATTTGCTTGACCTGCAACTTGTCATTACGACATCTAACTCCTACTATTCAATATCAGGCCTGAGTCCAGCCATGTATAGCGAAAATATGCATGTAACAGATGCACCACATAAAAGGTGGTGGTAATTGCTGATAGATGTCACAAAAGGCAGCAAAGCTCTACCTCTGTCTAAGAAAAACACATCACCTTCAACATATTTCCACCAATATGCCACCATCTGCCACAAAGCAATAGCGTTATTTATTTGGTGTGAATACAAAAACAGCAAATAACAGAGGATGGATACATTCTAAAAAGAACTACAAAGTAATATACAATGTGACAAATACATTTGTCACATCTGTTAACATCTGTCATTTTACTAAAAGTTGCCTATAGCTGTTTATGTACAGGTACGGGGAAGTGTTTGGTTTTGGATGTCAGCTTATGCACAGTTTTGCGTCACTCCTAGCAATATGTAGTTGGCCTACAGACAGAACTTGTCCGGTGTGCACAAATATCACACAGATGTGCGGGTAGGGGGGGGGGGGGGGTTAATACGTTACTAGTAAGATATATTTATTCGAGTAGTGCCCTGATTTACTGGCGAAAACAAAGAGCGTAGCGGTACTAGCAAATGGACCTTGAACTGGATATCAAGGATATCGAATAAATGCTCGACTGAATTTCCATACACGCGTGCATTTGCATCAGTCCTTACCACTGATGGTGGCGAGGCAAGATGCAGCCGAGAGCACGAAGAGGAGCACCAACTTCATCATGTTCTGTGCGCTCCTGCAGCCTCTTTTCGCTAACGTCTGACGCTCCGGGGACAAGCCGAGGTTCCCATCGAGTCGAAGTGGGCAGCATACGGTCCCAAACCGGGCAAAGAGACGGGGTGCACACGCTGACTCCGGGCTGAAGCGTCACACGGTGAAAGACGAGGTGCGATGGAGGAAAAGGATGAGGGGTGGAGTCACAACAAAGGATGTACAACACATTTTCGGAATATTTTTTCACAGCACAGCACGGTCATAGATTAGGTATGTAGCTGACATATAAATTTAAATCATTATGGAATCATCTTTTCAGATGAGTTATCTATTTTTGGACGGGGACCAAAAATGCAGTACTTACATTTCAGGGTATAAAACGGACTGTCACTCAAGAGCAAACCTTGCAAAGCTTTGGGTTTTTAAATGAATATCCTAACATTTTACATGACTGATGTAATGTCAAATGCAAAGATTCGAGTGCAACTCCAATGTTCCTGTAGTTAAAGTTGACAGATGCTTCATTTTAGGATGGACTTCCCTAGACGTCCAATAGAGGGCGCTAATTAAAAAAAGAGGGGTGGGGGCGGGGATGAGTCAGGGCTGCAGTCCAACCAAGAGCATCCTTTGAACACATACTGATGTTGCCAGGTTCAGAACTTTGATTACAGTTCCAAATTTGATATATCTTACATTAGAAACAGTATTGCTGACATGGCTCAGGTCTAACTGTATATTGTATGTTCTTTCAGTTCTTTTTCATTCGATTTATTACATCAGTTCAAGGAACAAATAAAGTCATACTCTGCTGTATATTTGTATCGCACACTACATTGCCCCTCTTGAATTATGGGAATCACAGGCTTGCTCAAGGGTACCTTGTCAGTCGTTAGGGAGCAGACTAGCATTTCTCCAACAACTAATTTTCATTTAATTTTTTTTTTTTGTTGTTGTTTGTAGTGCAACTTGTATCTGTCCCTCCAGTTCCAAAACATGAGTCTTTACAGGTCATCTAGTGCCACATGTTACCAATGGTCGGTTCAGGTTAAGTTACAAAGCAGATACAGTATATCTGATTTTCTAAAGTGGCAATTGTTCAATATTTTTCAAATGATTTTTTGAAAGTACTATATAGGGGATAAACGATATTCACTACATATTCAGAACAGAACAGAAAAAATTGCCATATACAGCAACATAAAGAGGATAGAGAATGACTTTGAACAGCCCAAGTGTGTGAGACACGAATATGCAGCAGAACGTCCACCGTGATCCAATGAGATGGTTTAAGATGGACTCCTAAAAACATACACATTGAGAAACTGATGTTTCGATATGTGTTGAAGTCATTCAATTACTGTAGTGTCTTTCACAGGATGTGTGTTGGTGTGGATGCACCATTGAAGTGTGAAAATACTCATGGGCACATCACCGGAACAAGTACAGTATGTGCGCAGTCAAATGTTCACAAGCTGCAAATAACAGATTGACAATATAAAACTGCCCATTAGGAATGACTGATGCGAAAAATGGAAAGAGATACACACATGTAACATGTAACACTGCAATTACTGAGAAGGGCACAAACGTGCACACACACACACACACAAAATCAGGGATGGACATTGAGACCAATTCTGCTTGCTGTGTTTGTGTCACAATCATATTGATGGGAACTCAAATAAAAATATCAGGGGCCCACAAAGAACTTTTGAAATCAGTCAAAGGTATGTTTATTAAGACTGGTTGTATATTTAAAAACAAAATGTCCTTTTCATATAAAATGTCATTTCCATTTGACATGCCTAACAAACCCGCTTTTGATTCATCATAATGGACTCAGCCACAGCTGGAGAAATGCACCTAATTTGTTATTCCATTGCACAGCTCTTTAGGTTGATCAACGTACAGTTGTAAATTAGACACAAAGCATACTGTATTATCTTTGCCATAGTAATATATCAATTCTACCTCAGCATTTAGCATAAATGAACAATTCGGAACATAAGGAAAATTATTTTCTTCAAAATGGGGTAATGTAGGGTATTTATAGAGCAAAGTGGATGTCCCTTTTACTTTTGAGCCAGTTGAAAAGTTCAAAAGCCATGGTTGTTTGGAAAAAACAAGCTGCCGTTTTTGTTTTTCTTTTAATTATAGCAAACAGCACCATCAGATACGATAAAAAGATAAAAATGTACAGCCCCCGCAGGTGAAACAACCCAAAGAGTATTTTGGTGCACATACTCACAAAGTGCAACGCATCAAGCACAAAGCTCACGTTTGCTATTTTGCATCTTCCTCTCCACCCTCTGTCCTCATCGTGGGTTACAGTGACGGGTCGGGTTGGAGGAACGGGAGGATGATTATCACAATGAAATTATCCTGATTTTCTGCTCCACTTGGAGCCAGGGGGCCGAGCAGCTGCTGCCTCCCAGAGCGTCCTGTCTGCCCACCCTCTAATCATTTGGAAACAAAATTTCTTGTGGTCTGGAAACCCGCCGCTTCCTTTCATGACAACTCTGGACAGCTGTGTTTGTAGACGCAAGAGAGACAACAGAAACCAAAGGATCTACTTTGTTTGGGTGTGTATTGCTGTGGACTGGTTAATTGTGTCCTCTGTTGTCCCATAAAGACATTGTGAATCATTTGTCTGGGTGCAAAAATATTTGACAAAGCGGAGGAAATAGCTCTGTCCCTTCATGCCAAATGTTTTTTTTAAATGATCTGTTTGTTATGGTAAGTGTTAAAATATTGCTAAAAACAGCAAAAGTGCAAAGTAGTGTAAAACTATAAAGTCACTGGCCCCACACACTGTCTTTTGTTAGTTAATTTGCCCCTTTAAAAGAGAAATTATTAATTTTGAAGCTTTAATTTTAGTCAGTGGCTCTTGAAATAGTGTGTAGTAGACATTTTACAACTCTTGGAAAGCAATAAACTGGACCAAATACATCAAGTGCTGAGTCAAAAACGTATTGGTAAAATCCTCTTTTGTCACAAATCCCAAATTGAAAGATAATAAAATGAATCATCATGCAATATTCGTAAGCCTCGTATTTCAATTAAAATTGTTTTTTCAGTTTTAATCAGAATCATCCAGGCAGTGGGCCGATAATGACGTTTGCCGTGCTGGGCATAAAAATGCATTCTATTTGTTTGTTAATGTTTTTGTGTGTTCAGAAAGTATGCGTGTGTGTGTGTGTGTGTGTGTGTGTGTGTGTGTGTGTGTGTGTGTGTGTTCATGTATGTGTGTGTGTGTTCATGTATGTGTGTGTGCGTGTATACACACGCCGCAAGCCAGTTGGCAGAATGAACTCTGGCACATCAAACATGTCATCAGATGTGAGTCAGCTGTGCTTCTTGTGTCTCATCTGTATGTGTGCATCATGATTGAATGTGTGTTTACTATTTGTGGTTGTGTGCGTGTATAGGTAGGTGTAGGCAATAAGTGGCGCCTTTACATACAAGCGATCCGACTTAAAATCTTTCGAGAGACAAAAATCATTGTTCAATTTGCGAGCAAAATGGTGAGATATGAGGGCTGAACTCAAATCACTTCACTTCACAACAAGCCGCAGTTTGCAACATAGCAAACAATGAATGAAAAAAGAAGCTTTGAGTTATTTATTGCCACATTCAGTTGAATTTCAACAACAAACCAAAAATAAAACACAGAGAATTACACTGAAAACACTGCAGTGACCACAATAACTATGATAATATGGAATATACATGTTATAGATACACAGGGAAATGGAAAAAGATCTGTACTTCATAACTGTGAGTAACTCCGTAATCCACGTTAATACTGTTACTTGTTCAAATAGAAAAAGAACATATGCCTGAGTTTTAATTTATTGTCTGTCGACAAGTGTTGTTGCACCATGTGTTCAAATATCCGATCCTTAAAACAGTGTGATGCCATTAAACAGATGATATTATTTCGTTCATCTTTGGCTTTTCCTATTATGTGTTAGCATTAAGGTAAACATACAGACAGTTTACAGGTTTACTTTAAAAAAACACAATGCGTAATTTTCTGAAGTGGGGCTAGGCAGATTTCTATAGCTCCCCGAGTGTGGGATTATTAAAATCTCGTGTAATTGAACTTTTGCCATATTCTATTGTGTATTTTCGTCTATGAAAAATTCTTTGCCGTTTGCAAGGGGGGTTTTTTTGTTCACATTGGCTTTTCCCGGTGGTGTCAGATGTAATGCCGTGCGTGTGTATTTTGCCAGCGTCGGGCCCAATCCTCCATAACCATCACTTATCAGGAGATGCCAGAAAGAGAATGTTTCTTCAACCATTAACATTGCATCATCAAAGAGAACAAGCCGTTTTAAACACCGGTCAATAATTGGTGAGTACGCATGTAAGGGGGGTCACTTGGGATGCACTGTGGTTTTTAGTGAACCAAAGGCTGAATATTGGATATACAGTACATGTACAGGAGCGCTTGTACTGAATCTAATGACATTGTACGAGTGTACATAACAATAACCTGTGGGTTTGATGCCTCCCATATTGTATCTAACATACAAAGCATGTACTGTAGCTACTCAACACCGCAGGGCACCGTCGGCTGTGCGTGAGTGTGAGTAGTGTGTCTCAGTGCGACTTGACGTTGATGTTCACAGTGAAATTTGTCTCTCTTTCCCATTTAGTCAAAGAGATGTTGTATAACCATCAACCGCCTCTGGACAAGAGCGACAGATAATGAGGCGCCTTCTGTCACGTCACATATGCAACACATCACATGCGCTCAGAGCTGCAGTGACAGTTTCACGAGGACCTCGACTTTTGGCTGACAACATTGCATTGCATCTTCAACCTTTAACGGATATGGTGTACTGCAGACGTCAGAGGATAATGCACCTTTCAACATTCATTATTCATCACACACTGAAGGAAGCTTAAAAGTATTGATGCTTAAAAAAAGAAAAGAACAGCACAGTAGTACACGAGGACACCACTAAAACAAAGCACTCAGTGGATGCTGTCTTAAAGTGTCCGAAATAACACAAAATGATCAATCCATTCGTACTCTATACCACTAATGATATTTAGAGTTGAGGCTTACTCCAGCTGACTTTGGAAAAAACGGGGACGACATCTTGAACCAGTTGCCAATCACACACTGCAAAACTGAGGCCCCCGAAAAAAAATAGGAAAAGAAGAAACCAGCAAATTGAGAAAATTTAACTTCTAATAGAACAGGAACTTTTGACTTGGTGAGTATCCAGACATACGTACATATACAACTTATAACTATAGAATCATGATATGTCTTATTTACAACTAAACCTATTGACTTACAACAATGAATAACTTACTACTATGAAAATGCTCAGAAAACCATGCTTTCACTTAGGTCATTCATGCTTGTTATCATATTTCATGAAATATTGACACATTAGGAAAGCGCCGTGGTTGGCTGGTTAGCACGTCCGCCTCACGCAGTGCGATGCTTCGATTCCTTCGGCCTTCCTGTTTGGAGTTTGCATGTTCTTCCCGTGCCTGTGTGGGTTTTCTCCGGGTACTCCAGTTTCCACCCACATTCCAAAGACATGCATGGCAGGCTGACTGAACACTCTAAATTGTCCCTAGTTGTGACTGTGTGTCCTGTGCGACTGGCTGTCGTCAACCAGTTCAGGGTGTTTCCTGCCTACGGCCCAAAGACAGCTGGAATAGGCTCCAGCATGCCCACAACCCTCGTTAGGATAAACAGATTAGAAAATAGATGGATGCATGTGTTTTGACAGATTTCATGAATGTGTGGACACGTTTTTTTTTCCCGATTCAGGTTTGTTTTATTTTCTTTCAGGTAAGCAAGGTGATATTGAGTTTTATCCAATTTATTAACCTGAGGTGGATGACAGTACTGCAGTAATGGATAAAAGTGCAAAAAGTAACATGATGCAAGACTAAAATTCACTTTTATTCAATTTGATTTAATTTTGTTGCTATTGCCCCAAATCACACCAGAGTTGTATTCCCACACATCAAGAACCACATTTCTCACTTACTGGTAATTAAGATATCAATGGAAACCCCAATATCATTATAAACTGCCCAAATTTGAGGAAAACCACACTTTTGTCAAACCAAGTATCTACAATAAGTTAGCATTACAATATAAATGACCAAGAAATCATTCCCCTGTGAATTGGGAATTTCTCCATTGCGAGACTAATAAAGGTTTTCTTATCTTATCTTATTTCACACTGAATCACTATCCTGCAAGATGACAAAAAATGGAGTTACCCGACTCAAAGCTCTGTCTCGGTCGTAAGGTTAGTTGTACTTTTACATTCAATTTTGATGATTGTTCTGAAAATAAAAATAACAACCCAATACTGCACTTGTCTCCTCTGTTTTATCAGTTATCACCCACATTTGTTGACAGCTTTCGACTAAACATTAACCTTGGATCCTGACCGTAATTTCTAACCATTACCGTGTCCACTGATTTGTCAGTGACACACTCCCATCTTCCACAGGCAAAGCAAGGAACAATTGTGGTTGCAAAGACTGTAAACGTGCATCCAAGTGAGTGAACAATTTCTTCCCTTGATCCTCTGATGTCTCATTTCCGCAATTTGAACTGAAATAGCCTTTTGTTTCTGCTTGACAGTTGGTATTGAGCAGGATGCTGGCGGTGATGAAACCCTCCATATTTCGTCTCCTTTAGCATTCGCTTTCGGTTTTCAGATTGCAATTCTTGTCCGTATTTTGGGTGAACGTTTGATGATTCCTTTGAAATGTAAGTCGGAGGTCTGTATAACTGTCAGTCTAGAGTAGTGGAGGCATCTCAAAAAGCGACCAGCCAACAATTGATTTTTGAGTTGTTGTGTTTCTTCCACCAGAGGATCAATTTCCTACACAAGGAAGCAACGTGGCTCAATTGCTTTGAGCCTCGCAGGGTGGGATCTGCTACTGGACACATTTTCCCACATGCATTTGGGAGCTTTTGTTAAGGCCCAATGAAACCAAGCTTGAACATTTTGGCCGTACTTCCAGAAGGTATGTTTGGCGGAATCACAACACTGCTCATCACCAAAAGAACACAAGTGAAGCAGCGTAGTGGCAGCTCATGAAGAGGGGCTGTTCTTCTTCAGCTGGAAGTGGGGGCCTTCATCAACATGAAAGGAATCAAAAATCGTTTGAAATAGCAGCCAATCGTTGCACAAAACATTCAGGCTTATGAGAGACAGCAAAAAAAAAAGGTTAATTCTGAACACATCCCACTAATAAGAGAGCGTGTACGCTTGTGCAAATACATGTTTTTGTTGTTTTATTTTTACTTTCATTCTCAAAAATATATTTTTTAAATCACTTAAGTTATATAAGTTATAGGTTATGGTAGGGGTGAAAATCTGCTTTTAAATGATGTATTTTGTTCCCCTTTTTTCTACATTACTAGAACCCGTCATTTGAACGGGTATTTAGATTTTCTTTATATCCGCTGTGTAAACATCATTTTCACGCTTAACTTTCAGTTCGATGTCTTAAACTTCTCCTTTGTGAACACAAAAATAAAAGGAAGAATGTCTCTTCACGGTATCAGTAGACACGGGATGTTTTCACCACAAACACTATTGAGATGAAGTTTATATTTGTATTTACATGAAATGCTATGTACAAATCACAATACTAATTTCAATTTTTGGAGCTGAACAGGAGCAGTCTCCTTTATCCGAATATTCCGTGCTGGAGCTTGAACAGGTGGGCAGCCAAATCGCACGGCACCACCAGGACAAAAAATACCCACTTGCACTCACAATCACAACCAGGGACAATTTAGAGTGTTCGATTGAACTACCGTCCATGTTTTTGGAATGTAGAAGGAAACCAGAGTCGTGGAGACAACCCACGCAAACACGGGGAGAACATGCAAACTTTACACAGGAAGGCCGAAGCCCGGATTCGAACCATGGATGTCTGTACTCTGAGGCAGACGTATTAACCAGTCGTACAACGCATCTCAGAGTGCTAGTCCATATCTGATATTAGTGTTACCTGCATTTAAAAAAGATTTAATTAGTGTAACAAAGCAAAGTAGCCCTACTAATAAAACTCAGTGATTAATTGAATTGAATACAACTTTATTGTCGAATGTGCTCGCTGTACTTGTAATGCTGATAATCTCCCTGGTGAGTGACCTTTAAGTCTGAAACCCAAGAAAGTGCCAGAAGCATTTTGTGTTGGTACACCAAAATACTCTTAATTTCTTCAACAATGTTCCTGTATTCAACTATAAATACGCATCCAGTCTTTCTGCACTTGTGTAGGTGTGTGTGTGTGTGTGTGAGTGCACCCCCCCCCCACCCCTTCGGAATGAATTATTTAGAGGAGAGTTCTCCTCAACTTATACACGGTCGAGCGGCCTCAGGCACGTACTGCTCCGCTCACAGTGGCACAAGAGACCCTAATTCGGCAACGTTTGCCGCTGTCTTACCCAACAGCGCCACACACACTTCCCCACATGCTTTGGTCCACAGCTGATGTCCCTTTGAGCAACTTCTCCACCAGAGAGATGAAGTCTTTTGGCGTTTGAGGCGATGCATATAATGCGTCCTAAATCAAAATAAAATAATATGTCACAATGTCATATTTTCCAATCCATTGGATTTAAAACAAATATTGCGGATGTCCGCTATCTCGAAGCTGCACTATGTGGAGCGGAGAAGAACCATGTAAAATATTCATCCATATGGCTGGCTTAATAATGTATTATCCCTCAATTTAGCACCAAGAGCTTTGCTGTGCTCAGCTTTGCTCCAACTGCCACCAAGCACAAGAAGTCCAGTTATTCGAGCTTTGAAAATATCAAATTTTCACACTTACAAATTCCGATTAATGCGAGCAGCTTATAGGAGGCTCCCCTTCTCCAACCTCGCAGCTTGTCTGTGTCCTTCACATCTTTGCGGGGAAGGTGGAAAATGCATTACAGACTTGTTCAGGTGCTTAGAATATTCAGACAGCTTGTCTAGTTTACTATTTAAAGTTAGGTACTTATTGCTAGTTGTGTATTAGCAGGATTGTGCAAATACTTTTTTTGTGGCAGGGTGAATGAGCTCAGATATCTTGAATGAGTATGACAAGTGTGGATCCAAGATTACATGACTGATGATGGGACGTTTTTTTTTTTATCCTTGAAGGTTTACACCAAGGTGCTGATCCATACTGTGATTTTCTCGCCATGGCAGAAGGCTGCCATTTACTAGTTCCAATCTAATTGCCCATGTTTCTGAAGGGCATCTCAGTAAAATACACTGTTTCCAAATATAGCCGGAATCACATCACAGTGTGGCAGCCCGATGCTCATGTGACCAAGCCCTCAATGAGCCAGACCAACACTGATGGGATACTGCTTCTTCTCTGTATTTTTAACTTGACTCCAAACTCTCTCCAGAAGTAATCCCCATGCACCAAGGTCTTGCCTCCCACCCACACAAACATACGGTGAAGCACACACTTTCCATTTCTCACTTTGCAGGTGTCATGCAGTCTTCCCCCACCTTTGTCGAGCACACTCGGACTGTACACACACACACACACACACACACACACACACACGCGCGCGCGCGCACATTGAAACATGCTGCATGCAAGGGGGGTTTGAGTGTGACTGGTCGAGTTGCTGAGAGCCACCGGGTGGGCCCATTTGAAGTTGGGCTGCGATCAGACAGAGGGAGAATTTGTGTCTCTAACCACCAAGAACCATCATTTGTGCTTCTGCGTGTGTGTGTGTGTGTGCGTGTGTGTGTGTGTGTGTGTGTGTGTGTGTGTGTGTGTGAGCGCACGCACACGCCAGTGCTGACAGGCACATTCAGGCTGTGCTGTGACCAGCGATTGACAGAGGGAGGGAAGAAGTTTGCAGCAAGTGCTGTGCTGTGCCTTTGCAATGGAGAGGACGCAAGGAGTTCACTTCTCCCAAAAGGCATCAACTTGTCGTAACGTGTATGAACTACAGAAGTGATGCAACGTCATCAGGCAGAATTTGAAGCAAGAGCTATCAACAGCAAGTTAGGTAAATATAGCAATTAATTTTAAATTCCTATGTGGAAAACAAACTCAAGAAACCTAACACGACAGTAACTCGTCACAGTTGGACCGACCGAATCATTATTGGATCATTATTTTCACCTGCTAGTTCATGCTGTTAAGTGTGTTTAAAATTCACAATGGTGTGAATAAGATGCATAGAAATATATCGTTATTTATTGGCCAAGATTGCACGAATGTAAGTGGACCTATAAGATGCGTACCACCAAGCAATTACGTTGAAAGAATTTATGTTAAACAAATTCCTGATTTGGAGTTTTCAATGAGCAACTTTTTCACTTGGACTGCGGCTTTCAGTTCGCACTTAATTTAGGCTACACGAGTTCCATCACTTTGGGTATTATAAACAAACATGCAATATTAAAATTGAGAAAATACTTTGTGCATAATACAAAAATGTAATGTGTGCATAAATGAAAGCTTCCTAACACTGACTTAACAGCAAAGCAAGACCGATCTCATACGCTTTCACTTGAGTGCAACTTGGTATAATTTTCTCTCATTACTTAGTCACTGCAGCCAATGCTGTGTGATGCATGAAAAAGTTAATGGGGTTGAAAAAGTGTTGTCGGGAAGACATTCCTGATATTGCTGTGGACGTTGCTTTTCTCCCCTTTACTCTCTTCTAACACAGAACTCCATCAACCTGACAAGACGTCACACCAACCCCAAGTTTAATTTCCATTATGTAATCCATAATGTTTCCATCCATGGTTGTTGTGCTCTGTACTAAATTCCACCGTGATAATCATTATGCACATTGTGACGAAGCACACCCGTGTAGAGCCACAGCTGTGTCTCCCATTCACAATCTATGCATTCCTCACCTGTATTCCACAAACATTTGTACAATAAGTACAGCAAATAATTTGAAAGTTCATGTCGTAAATTTTGAAAAGTAGTAGTAGTAGTCGCTATATAATGCTAATTTTTATATTAGAACACCATTCTGTCCTCTACTTTGGTATTATAAAGACATCGACTATGTTTACATGCCGTCAATATTCAGGTTAAAGTCCACATTCCAGGTTATGAAACATTCAGAATACCCCGTGCACATACATAAGTAGACAAAGTTACTCCCATATACAAGGTAATTGTGATCAATTGGAATATCCCCATCTAAACCGGGACGCTTGGACGTCATTAATTTCTCCAGTCAATAAGGGGCATCATATTCATGACTTTCAATACACAAGAGAGCAGTTTCCTCCTCACTCCAAAAGTGTGGTTATGTGCTGCATCTGAGCTCTACCACGTTTGTTTATCTCTGCTTATGTATTTCCATTGGGTTGCTCGCCAGACATCGCACATATAGCTAGTTCCTGTACTCAAAAGACCAGGATTGCTTGCAAACAGACCATGCGTAATCCACAAACCAAGTGTTCCGATACACATCTTTATGACCAAATATTTGGGTTAGATAAGGAGTAATGAAAGGAATTATTCAGATTACAAAAAAATTTGAATATGAGCATATTGGGTGGTTCGTGTGTGTTTACATGACTTGCACAAGAGGAATATTGCTAATATTCTGTTTTTGACAGGGTTATTGAGTGCATGTAAACCAAGTCATTTGTGCTCCATTCAGTGTTTATTTGATATACATTGTCATTTTGACCTTATATGTGTGAATATATGAGAAAATTACACTCAAAAAACATTTGTACAGTATTTACTTGATTTGAACAAGTATCCCATAAAGACAACACCATGGCTGGTAGACCACTTACCGCACATGAAAAATACATACACATCTTGACTCATACAGTATATTCAATTTGAGTGCTCTCTTATTCAGTGGTGTCGTGATGTACGAGCGACCCGACTTTTTCGGGCTATGAAACGTTCGCTTGATTTTGTGCTTGGACTTCGAAGCAAAAATACGACCACTGCATCGTGACAGTGAGCTCGACTCACTTCACAAGTAGCAGTTGGTCACATGTTGAAAAAGTCTTCAAAAAAGAGGCTTCAAGCTAACATTAAACCACAAAGAATTATGAACCCTGATTTTGTTGACAGTGCAGGTGCCCTCGGCATAAAAACTGGCGCATGCTAATTTTTGTACCGAGGCAAGTCAAGTGAAGCATGTTTTAGAATTCGGTAGACCACGTTATGCCTTGCTGGACGTTCCGGCGGACCGAGGGCATTTTTCATTACACATCCCCGGCACAACTCACAATTTGGTGACAGAGAGTAGACTGGTCTTAAGACCAGGTTCCATTACCCCACGAAACTAAAGTGCAAACATCAGTCTTACCATGCACATCGGTGACTTTCTTTCTTTTGATATTTTGGTGGCCTTTAGAAGTGGAGATAAGACACTGTGTAAGTATGCCCGAAACCAATTGACAAAGAAAATTAACATAGCAAAGAGACGCAATGCAGAGAGGCTGAAAAAACACTTCTGCTCATGACTCTGCATCCGTGTGGAATGACCTGAAAGCAGTTACAAACTACAAAATACCATCCCCCCCAAGCAGTGGACAATAAGGGACTGGCTCACGATCTAAACATGTTTTTCTGCAGCTTTGAAAAGGACCCCTCTACTTCCCACACATGCCCAGAAACTACCTTATTCACACCCCAGACCGAATTCCCTGCCCTGGAGATCCACAAACAGGACGTCAGAGAGCTCTTCAAGCAGCTGAAGATCAAGAAGGTCGCGGAGCCTAAAAAGGTGTCCCCCTCCTGCCTGAAAGTCTGCGCTGACCAGCTGGCTCCGGTCTTCACACAGATCTTCAACAGGTCCCTATGCAGTGGGGCATGTAGAAGCGGGAGATCGGCGATCTCCACTTGCAGATGTTATGGCCACTGTGAATGGGCACGTGGTGACCACCTTTCTCCCTCGATTGCACACACACAGATGCACAATCAGGGCTGGAAGCCTTTGCAACAGTCAACTTTACATCACCCGCAATTGGAGAGCTTGCATTTCCTTCTAAACGTACTTTGATCCCCTTGTAGACTGTGCCTCACCTGTGCTGAATTTAAAGGGAATGAGGTGAGTCGCTTTGATTAGCCAAGAACCAAGTCGGTTGTGTTCACTTCCACAACGGTACAAATGCCTATTTTTCCCTGCGCCCATCAATGAAAATGCTTAAAGACAGAAAACATCACCCATGTGTACAGAAAGCTTGCACTTTGCGCAAGACTTGCTCTGAGAATGAAAATAGGGCTTGTTGTGAATAAACACACAGCAAAAAGTGTTGGAAATTGTTTCAGTCTTTCCGTTCTATTTAATTATGTTGCAAACTGTGTACATTTAGAAAGTAAAATATAATAATTTGCTATTTTTCCCAATTAAAAACATCTCTTTTTTGGGGGGAGGCTCGGATGCATAAACGGCATTTCCATTCATTTCAATAGTGAAAGATTATTTGAGATACAAATATTTTGAGTTATCAGTATAATCACGTATGAATTCAACTTGTATGTCAAAGCATCACTGTGTGTAGGATTAAAACACTTCAAAGATCTGGGAAACCTATAAGAATAATTCTTAGGGCGGAAATATCAGACTGGTGGTGGTGGTGAAGCAATTGCATGCAGCAATTCTGACCTCAGTGATTTTTTTTACAGTATTGGACCATACATCTGAGAGCACATAAAAAAAAATCAAAGGAAAAGAGGATAGACACCGCTATGTGTCTCAAGGAAGACAAAATGACATTCGTGGCATTTGAGGACAGAATCATTGAAAAAGAGAGCAGATGTTATTTTGTTACGAACAGTTTTGGGCAAAGTACACGAGATGGCTTGCGTGCACATCATCGGGGTGAGGCCGGGGTGATTGAGGAATTCTGGGTAAGTCAAGTGCAGGGATGTGCCGTTGACGACGAGAGGTGATGACTGATGAGTGCCGGGGAGGAACAAGAGAAGGTGAAAGTAGACAGTCGAACGTGTGATGTGAAAGACTTGCAGGAGAGACTTTCCCCACAGTGGGTGACCACTCAAAGTGTCATTCATTTAAAAAAGCTGATGAGTGGCTGGAGGAACAGCCCCAGAGTTCCCAGTACACACACCATCACAAACACCCACAGGAAGATCCGGTCAATGACCATGGCGACGTACTTCCAGTCATCTTCAACCTAATGAGGACAAAGAAACACGTTAGAGGGAGTGAGTTATGTTGTATATACTCATAAGATACACTAATAGAAATCTTTAAATACTAATTTTGGCTGAGGTGTACAGCTTATTACTATGAGGTCAGGGCATCTCAGTGACCGTTTGTGCACATGTTTGTGTGTGTGTGTGTTTGTGTGTGCGCACGCGTATTTGCTCCGGTATACACTTTGATCATTGAGGTGCGCACAATTGAATCAAGGCTGTTGTGGCCATAATGCTATTGTTGTGCCCAGAGAGGAGCCCGCATGATTATTCTTCACAACAACAAACATATCGCGCTCATCCAGAATGTGAGGACGAGACAAGAAGCTTTCCTCTCTTTATTTAGCCCCATGCTAACACTGCAATACAGAGACGCACACAGGCTAAAGGACACTGGGGATTTGCCTCAGTGTGTATCTTTCTGGTTCTCTAATATTGGAGGTCTAGACCAGAAGTCGATAATATGTTTGTCCACTGCCTCAGTGATGTTGTGGTGTTTCTTTGAGAGAAATACAAGATGGGCTTCACATGTACAGTGGATATAAATAGCCTCCCCATCCCTGTTCAAATGCCAGGTTTTTGAGATGTTTAAAGCATGAGATCGCAATATCATTTAAATACCGTACATTTTCTGCTATTTCTATATGTTAAAATAAAAGAAATTATTTTTTTTTCAAAACAGGAAATGAAAACAACAGAAACTATGTGGCAGTACAAGTGTTCACGACCTCTGGTAACTGGGATGTGACATCTTTCAATGTTTTCATTTTTCTCTCTCGGGCTGCGGCACACGAGAAAATGTCAGTCAAGCAACCAACTGGTTGCGACAAAAAGAAGACATTGTCGACAGTACAGACAAAAAGATGGGACTCGCATTCAATTGATTGGATCCATTCACTTGAAAAGACCCGGCGACCTGCGCACTGCTCTTTGTCTTCAAACATGTGAGCTGTCAATAAATCTAATGATACTTCAGTACAGTGACTGCATCGCTTTTCTTGTTTGTGATACCGCCATACCAGTGAAGCTCTAATCTAATCGTACAGTTGTCTTGTATTATTGTCATTTTTTGTTAACTTTTCTTTTGATGGCGGCGCAGACACCCGCAGCGGCTCCTTTTGTTTTATGTTGAGAGGGAAGAAATTTCATCTGTGCTGTATGTTACACATAGGTATAGCATATTTGACAATAAAGTTGTATTCAATTCAGTAATGACCAATAACAGCTTAGCCAAATGTATACTACAGATATACCTGAAAGTTTATATATTGTCAATTGAGTCTGATCTATAACTATTACTTCCATTGGTAAAATTGTTTAAAACTATGAATACACAAAATAGATCAGACTACGTTGAGCCTTTAAGGTCCACAATTTGTATATTATTCGCTCGTTACGTTTTCAGTTGGCAATCAGAAAATGAAAAAGTGACATTTTTTTCTGATGTTTGTTTTTAAATGCGATAAAAAAATATTTATTTATTTATGTTTGTGTGTATGTGTGTGTGTGTGTGAGTCAAAATAAGAAGTCACATTTTCCATTTCAGTTTTTGATTGGCAACGTTAAAGTAGTGATGTACCAACTGAGCATTGAATTTGAACATATACCTCTTTGGCTTTGTTACGAGTCCTCATGTTCTCTGCGATGTACTTCACGCTTTCGATGGCCTGCTTGACTTCAGGCGAAATGACAGAGAATGCCACGACAGCATTCACTTGAGAGGGGGAGTTCAAGGCCCTTGGCAATTTGGGCAGCTCTGACTCTGTGGGTCTCTGTGTCTGAGGGCCCTGAGATGAATGGGGGACCTTGGAAGGAGGGACAGGGGTTGGAACCTCCTTGCCTCTGTAGGGACATCTTCTGTTTAGATCCCGCTTATTGTCGCGGTTCATATCACCGTACTCGACGCAGTTCATGGAGCCGCCCACTGAGGAGGCCCCTCCTCCACCTGACCCTCCATCCAGCGGTGGGCACGCCACGCCCCCTGTAATACCGCCAACGCTCACACTTCCCGACCCGCTCCCAACGCTGTTCTTTCTCTTCTTGTTCCCGCCGCTGCTCCCTCCTCCTGCCGTCCCCGCCGTGATGCCGGCAATAGACGAGCCGCCTTGGTCGATCGGCCGCCTCATCAGCATGACTCTCGGCAGCACCCCGAGGAAAACGGACCTTACCCACTCGGGCATCGTGTGAGTCATGGGGGTGCGGTAGTGAACATTCAGCACGAACACGGTGATGACAATGCTGAGCGTGACGAAAATCATGGTGAAGAGGAGGTACTCCCCGATCAGCGGGATGACAAGCGAGGTGGAGGGGATGGTCTCCGTGATGACCAGCAGGAACACAGTGAGGGAGAGCAGGACAGAGATGCACAGGGTGACCTTCTCGCCGCAGTCGGATGGGAGGTAGAAGACCAGCACGGTGAGGAAGGAGATGAGAAGGCAGGGGATGATGAGGTTGATGGTGTAGAAGAGCGGCAGGCGGCGGATGTAGAAGGAGTACGTGATGTCTGGGTAGATCTCCTCGCAGCAGTTATACTTGATGTCGTGCTTGTAACCGGGCGCATCAATGATCTCCCATTCGCCGCTTTCCCAGAAGTCTTTGAGGTTTACCTAGGTCATTACAAATTTGAATTCAACGGAAGCCACAAGCTGTTTTTAAGGGCATATAATGTTACGCGAGATAATTGGATTCACAGAATGGCATTTTGAGACACTCGTACCTTTGAGCCAATGAGCACCAGGTCGATCTTGGCTTTGTCATAGGTCCATGAGCCAAATTTCATGGAGCAGTTCTGGTAGTCAAAAGGGAAGTAGGTGATGTCCATGGGGCAGGAGGATTTAAAGATAGCCGGAGGAACCCAAGTGATGGTACCATCGAACTTCAACAGAGCCTTGGTCTTGTCCTCCACCAGAAAATCCCCCACGGCACTTCAAGAAAGCAGGCCCAAGAAACCCAAGTGTCATTCCACGTAAAGGTCTTCACAACATTTAACTGGAAAGGTCAGCACACGGTGAGCTAAATACGAAAATGAGGCCTGATTATTAAAGTGTCGTGGTGAGGTAAATCTCTTCAGCAGACAGTATAAACATGCAATAACAGAGTATTATGTCATCTAATCAGGGTTTAATCTGTTCTGTGTCAAATATTGACAATGTAACCCACAAGGCCCATCTCTCATTTTGCAGCCTAATTTGAGTATGAGACAGCCTTGAAAATGTGTTCCCTACCATTTCAGTATAACGCCACCGACATCAAAATTAGACTGAAAGTTCCGTCTCTCTTATAAGTGGGTGCATCAACAACATAAATACAGTACATGCAGTGGACCTTTAGCAATCTATTCTAGTCTGACGCATTGTCATGACAAAGATGATAAAAACATTGACTAACTGATGAATCAAACTTACTTATTGTATAAAACAATGTCTGGCCTCCATATCTTATTGGATGGAACTCTGATAAACTCAATTCCATCATATTCAACCGGTGCCCATCTTAGCTTATAGTCATTCCAAACCTAGACAGCAGAAGAAAAAAAAATAGCCCAAATATTTTTTGGGGCACAGCATTACTTCTCAATAATGAGGATGAATATTAGGAATGACCCATGAGTGCGACTCACATGTCTCAGCCAGAGATTGGTTTCCATGATTTGATTCACCTCATCCTGAAACGAAAATAATTGTTACATAGCCTTTTAAAACACATTTTGGCATTTTCTTCTCAGAATGATGTCTTAGGTTCTCTTTACCACTTTGACCAGTTGAGAGATGGACACCTCGAACTCCACCGTGACCGGATCAGACACGTTCTCCACTGGTCGGATGAACTGGTTGTACCTTCGGAATAACCTCCGAAATAAACGGTCCTCTGCTTTGGATGCAGAACAGCCTAATGAAAGAAATTCAAAGACAAACAGTTTGAAGAGCATTCTATTAAATGGGAATACAGTATGTGGTCTGTTGAACATTCATTAAATCCAATCATGTCAATGTTGTTTTCCACTAGGCGCTACACTCTGGCTCTGTAAATGCGCTTCCCCTTTAGAAAAAGATTGAAGTAGATGATGATCTTTGTTAAAAATAACAAAAGGAAATTATGGATCGCACATAAAAATGAAAGCAAACGCAATCTTTAATAATATCGAGGAAATGTTTCTACAATTGACTGGCAATGATAAAAGTTGGGGGATCTTTTTGTTTAAATGTGTACGTGAAACAGAAATAGAGCTTAATAAATTACTTTGGGATTTTCAAGAGTCAATGAAGAGTGACTATGGTGTCAAAAGATGTCACACCGATGAGGGATTGCAAAGACAGTGTCCTTGAAGCCAAGAGCTGCAGAATCTGCATGACTTCGTGCCATCGTGAATTGTCAAATACAGTTTGTTGATATTTGCTATGCACCCGAAATATACAGCAAACTACTGTTAGACTCTTTGATGCCTCGTGTACATATGTGCATGAACATTGTAAGGCTGGACTGAAGGTCACATTGTGGAAAAGTGCCAGGAGTAACACTGCTGCGCGGGATGGCATACAGACCCCCTCACGCCTGTCCGAGCAGAAAATGTTGCCTCGCTTGGGACAGTGAACACTCAGACCACCAGCGCACTGCACCAGTGTCCTAACAAAGCTCCAACATCTTCATTTCGATGCAAACATGAGTCATCAACATTATCAGCATCCCTATCCAAACCCATTAGCTCCAGCATGATTCATGAAGGAAAATATGGACGATTTGTGAGATCAGCAATCACTTCTTTTGCACCAAACTCAACCAAGCATGCCTTCATAGACCTTGCATTGTGCAGTGAGACACAGTCATGTCGCAACAGAAAAAAACGATGCCTCGGTTCGGTGTCACCAATACAAGTCAATCAAAGCAAGCAGACTGTAGGCAAATAACAAATGATCAAGCCACATTACTTCAAGGGTGATGCTTCCATCAAGGCTTTTAAGCTGAGAAATTATGCACACACAATTCAGCTCCATCCCAAGTGCAGCAACCTGTACTTCCTGTGCTGCACTAACCACTATATATTAGGGATGTGAATCTCAGCTCTGAAGACGATTCGATACACATCTCGATGCACTACCAGCGATGCGATATTTAAAACGATACATGGAATTTTCTGGCGACACGATGCGATACGTTTCACCGTCTTCGTGATGTGATACGACGCGATATAGATTTAGTTTAAATCAATGCGATCCGATACGATACAGTGCAATTTGTTGTGATATTGTGTGTGCAATTAAACATGATGCAAATACGCCTAGAAAAAAAGGTAAAAAAAGATGGAATTCAGTATGGTATTGCAAAAGGTAGACCACTTTATTCCTTATAAACAGTAGAACGTGTAAAACAACTTATTTAAGCCCTTTCACAATTGGTTTTTGTGCAAAGAAAATGTAAACAATTTGGCACCTGAGACTCACAGCTGTTGCTATAGTGTAAACACAAACAGACTATTCTCACTGAGTGTCTTATATGAAATATATATATATATATATATATATATATATATATATATATATATATATATATATAGCGCAAGATGTGAACCCATCCACTGTAAGTGCAACTCTTTGCGCACTGTTCAGCGACACAGTAATCTCACTTCTCACTTTGTTGTACACATCGGGAATATGTTTGTAAGTGAACACAGACCTGTCTGGTATTTTATACCTGGGTTCCAAAACGTGCACGAGCTGTCTGAAACCCTCGTTGTCCACCACGCTAAGGCTGGAGGTCTTTGCACATGAAATAAGCAGTGACCTTAGTTATAGCCATTGCGCGGTCACAGTGAGTTGCAAGGGGACTCCCAAAATAAGAGGCAATTTTTTTCTGATCCTGACCTGGTTTACCAAGAGTTTCTCCGGTGTCCGACGAGGAACTGGGCGTGGAAGCGGGGGAGCGGGAGGGAAACTTGTCGGTGATCTGATGCCATCGTTTTAAGTGGGTCTGCACATTTGTGGTGCTGCCGTTGTATGGCTTCTTAGTACGACATTACGTGCAAATTACGGAGGTTTTATCAAGCTTTCAGTCTTTCTTTTCGAAGCCGTAGTATTTCCAAACATAAGATTTGAATGTTGCGGCTGCATTAAATATAATAGTTTCCTTGCTGCTGCTTGCGCTAACTTCCATAATGTTTCGCTAGTTGTGTACTGGACTGTATGTGACGCACGGCTACCGTCCGTGTTCCACACAAAACGCAGAGCAATGATGGTGCATTCATTGCGCCTAGGAAAGGGCAACATATATGACGTTTAACATGAAAAAAACGGCGCTTAAATCGGATTTTACCGATACCCATCAATGCATCGTGATGAATCGCGTCGTACCCAGTGAATGAGCCGATGCACTCGGATCGCGCACGTGCGCATCGATGTATCGATTAATATCGATTATTTCCCACACCCTTAGTACCCAGTGAATGAGCCGATGCACTCGCATCGCGCACGTGCGCATCGATGTATCGATTAATATCGATTATTTTCCACACCCTTACTATATATACAGTATATATGGAGGTCAATGTGCTTCACTGATCGGCCAGTTGGAGCACAATCCCATGTACGTACGCGCAAAAAGCTACATTCACCATAGAATGAATAAAACATGTCGCTTCCAAAAGCACTTTGGGAGGTCCTCGTGAGAGGAGACTTTGAGTCTCTCCTCTTTCATCTATAACCGCTTCTACAAGGTGTGCGGAGGAATAATTGTTCCAATTGTATTATTGTCGATGTTATGTCTTCTGCTGAATTGTTGTTATTTTGTGTTAAATGTTCTGGAAAGCGCTTTGTGACAGCCGCAGCTGTTGTGAAATGAAGATGGATTGTATTATATCATTTTCAAACCACATTTATTGTGTTCTTACCTGATCATCTTTAAGCCTGTTGTAGATTTGGAAAAGTGCTGCATAGATTGCATGTGTTCAGCAACGTAGTTGTTATAGTCAGCTATTAATAAACACCACATAAAGCCGAGTCTACTGAGGCCTATATGCTGTCTAAAGTTTAGACAACTTCTTTATGACTTTAGACTCTAAAAGTCATAAAGAAGTTGTACCTTTAATGTCCTGGGGACTGCGCATGATGACAGAATGTATACATACGACATGAAAGGCTGTGTTGTTGTGTGCGGATCTGGCTCTTGGCTTGTGTTTCTCCGCTATTCTGACTTGTCCAGGGAAATAACGGAGCTGATTTATTGGAAAGGTTACCTTACTGCCACCTCAATCTGAAGTGTACCACAAAAGATAAAAGTGTGAGACAGGGACAAAGCTAAGACAATTGGCATTACAATTTAACGCTTTGCAAGAAGGTAACAGGTGGGAGGGGGGGGGTGCTTGTAAACCTGCTTTGTTATGGACATGTGGTCAGGGGCGACAAAGCCTTCCCTGAAATGAGTTCAATTTCAGTTTTTCTGGTCTGTGCTTTGTAATGACTAGTTTTAGAGGCCGGGGGGTGAGGGGTCCCAAAATGTCCATGATTTCATCGTTGAAACCACTGAATTGAATTTCTAGTTCAAATACAAACAGGAAATGGGAGAGAGATGAAGTGTGGCAGCAGGCAACATCACCTGACCTGGAATTGCGCAATCTCTCAACAACTGGACTGAGGAGGCTTGTTTTGGCAAGGGCTTGTTTTTGTCTCTCTTTAAATCTCCAATATTTGCTGATTGCATAAAATAAGAGATTTTTTTTTTTCAAGGCATGAGATAAGGCAGACAGTACTTTGCCACACAAAGCCAGACTAAGCATTAGGCAAAAACAGGGAATTGCCTGGGGCCCCAAGATTTCCAGTGGGCACCCAAACATCTAATTTGAAAAAAACGATGACTGGTCATTATGTTTTCTTCCATTGAAAGCAATTTAGATGCTTAAACGCATCAGAATGCTGAATATATCATGTTTGTTTTGACTGCTGCAGTCCTCCCTTCTCATGCAATGAAAATAACAGTTTCCCAGTATCTATTGTAAGGCTGCTAATTTAATTCCAAAGATGCCCCTTTGTTTGGCTGATACATTTCTATTGGTATTGGTATTGGGTCTAACCCGCCTCTGCATAGTTACGCCATGTGCTGCGCAGGATTTACCCTAGTCTTGCTTTTTTGTTCTTTTTTGCTGTTTTTGTCTTTTGTCACATGTTGTTTGTTGTTTCATTGTGTGGACCTGATATGGACTGTTTTCAGCGCTTTTTGGCCATGACATTCGTCAAAGGAGCAGTATCTGTGCTTGGTGGTTGCGCCTTCTCGGCAGCACGCCTGTACCAGCACAGATTTCGATTGGGAGGAATGTCGGCGCCATTGACTGTCGTTGCTGGACAGACCTGGGGCGCTTGTGTTTTTTGCGCCAGTAATGGGCAGCATTTTTCACAACCCCGATTTGTTCAGTGGCTATGTCAGCGCTGTTGGACAGTTGGCGTTGGTGCGGCTGGATGGATGGCCGCTGAAGTTGAGGATGAGGAGAGAGGAGCGTTGGCGAAGAGCGCCGATGCGTATTTGGAACCGTGAGTCGCCGCTTGGAATTGAAATGGATTTCCATGGGACAGGAGAAGTGAACCAATCTCTTTTTTCGGCAATGGATGCTACAGCTTCTTGTTGACTTTGAAACTTAGCTTGTAGCCGACGTGTGCACATTTTGAGCATGACGTCTCTGATCCACTGGTTAAAGGACACTTTGATTCTCTCCTCTTTCATCTCAAACCGCTTCAAACAACAAAGCGTGTGACGGAAAAGTGGTTAGGACTGGACGACTGTCCATGTTTTATGTTATGTGTTGTGTTTATTATTTTACCTTATGTTAACTGTTTTGTAAAGCGCTTTGTTACAGCTGCCGCTGTTGTGAAAGCGCTATATAAATCAGCATGTATTGTATTGTATTGTATTGTATTTCTAAATTCGACTCAATGCCCCACTAGCCATTAACATCACCACACTTTTACCCATCCCAAAATTCACGGTTGTTGTTTGTTGTGTGTGTGCGTGTGTGTGTGTGTGTTTATATATATATATATATATATATATATATATATATATATAGCGGCTGGATAGCTCAGTTGGTAAGGCATCGGTTTGGCATACGGGAGACGGTGGTTCGAATCCCGCTTGGGGCAAAAATGAGCACATAACACCATCCAGTGTGGGTCCTTGGGCAAGATCCTTCACGCTAATGCCTACCTCATACAATGATGAGAGACAATAAAACGAATGACATGCCGGCTTAGACGTCGCCCGGCCAAACAAGGTCTGCGTCAGGTGCTGGGGAACCAGAGCACCTTGATGAAAAATGGGCTACTGGAACAAAGCGGAGATGGGCGAGAGGCGATAACATGGCTCTGTTGGAATGCTACTACTCAAGCAACCCTAGTCAGAGGGGTTACATGCAGAGAATGTGGGCTAAATGGTTACTTCGAAACCCACAGTCACGGTTGACCACGAAACAACTAGTAGCTCAGTGTACAAACATCCACAAACGGCAACTGCTGTCACAACTTGAGATTGATGAGGTACAATGCAGGTTCCATGGTGAAGGGCCCCAGGATGCCAGATCAGAGGAGGAGGTCATACAAGAGATTGGGAGGCAAGCCCCAATGAATGCAGATGATGAGATTGGGTGGCCAGCCCCAATGAATGAAATGCTGAGCGAGGCAGCAACTGACCTGAAAGCTAAGATCATGGCGAGAATGAAACCTAGAAACCGATTACAACGGCTATGTGAAGTACCATCTGAAAGTCTCATAGAAAGTGTGAATGCAGCACTGAGGGCGATCCCTACCGTAACGATCACAGAAACCAATGAGCTGATATACGCTTCAGCATCAGTGATCCTGGAGACTCTGGGCTATAAGAGCAACCATGGAAGCCATGAGATATGTTACCCACCATGGAAAAGACGGTTGGAGGCTAAGATCAAGGCGGCCCGGAAAGATGTGAGTCAATTGACGGAGGCCCAGAGAGGTGTGATGAAAAGGCCGATACCCGAGAGGTACATCCAGATACCTGAAGCACTCGAAACTGCCAAACAAAGGCTCCAAGCCTTGTCCAGTCGCCTAAAGCGGTACACGAAAGAGAATGAGGCCAGACGAATATACAGGCTGTTCGCAACACAACCTGCGAAAGTGTACGCTCAGTGGCAGGGTCCTAACAACAGAGCCGACCCACCAAGACTGGAAACTGAAAGGCATATGGGAGAAGGAGGTTGCACATAACAGCAGTGCACAATGGCTGGTGACCTTGAGAGAGGAGCACAGCAACCTCCCTGAACAGAACCCAGTTACCATAACAGTGGCAGACATACAGGAAAGAGTCTCAGATATGAAGAACTGGACAGCACCAGGCCCGGACATGGTCCACACCTACTGGCTAAAGAAACTCACTCCATGAGCGCCTAGCAGTACAAATGAACCAGCTGCTGAGGGATGGGACTCACCCAGAATGGCTAACCGAAGGGCGAACGATCCTGATCATGAAGGATCCCTCGAAGGGTGCAGTTCCATCCAACTATCGGCCAATAACCTGTCTCTCCACAACATGGAAGCTCATGTCAGGCATCATTGCGGCTAAGATAAGTGGACACATGGATCAATACATGAGCGAAGCACAGAAGGGCATTGGTAGAGATACTAGAGGAGCCAAACATCAACTCCTGGTTGACAGAACAGTCGCACACGACTGCAGGTCCAGACGTACCAACCTGTGCACAGCTTGGATTGATTACAAGAAAGCCTATGACTCGATGCCACATACTTGGATCACTGAATGCTTGGAGTTGTATAAGGTGAACAGGACCCTAAGAGCCTTCGTTGCGAACTCGATGAGGATGTGGAAAACCACACTTGAAGCCAATGGCAAGCCACTTACCCAAGTGTCCATCAAATGTGGCATATACCAAGGTGATGCACTCTCCCCACTGCTGTTCTGCATAGGACTGAACCCCCTAAGCCAAGTAATCACCAAGACAGGCTATGGATACCGCCTCAGAAATGGAGCTACAATCAGTCACCTCCTCTACATGGATGACATAAAGCTGTATGCTAAGAGCGAAAGGGACATAGATTCCCTGATCCACACAACCAGGATCTACAGCAGCGACATCGGGATGTCATTCGGGCTTGAGAAATGTAGTCGGATGGTGACTAAGAGAGGAAGGGTAGTCCGCACTGAAGGGGTCTCACTCCCAGAAGGAACAATAGCAGACATTGAGGACAGCTACAAGTACCTTGGTATACCACAAGCCAATGGCAACCTCGAACTGGCAACAAGGAAAGCGGCTACGGCCAAATACCTCCAGCGAGTGAGGCAAGTCCTAAGAAGCCAGCTCAATGGCAAGAATAAGACCCGGGCAATAAACAGCTATGCCCTGCCAGTGATCAGATACCCTGCAGGAATAATAAGGTGGCCAAAGGAAGAGATTCAGACCACGGACGTTAAGACCCGAAAGCTCCTAACCATGCATGGAGGGTTCCATCCCAAATCCAGCACCCTGAGACTGTACGCAAGCCGAAAGGAAGGAGGCCGGGGACTAGTGAGTGTGAGAGCCACTGTCCAGGATGAAACATCCAAGCTCCATGAATACATCAAGGAGAAGGCTCCAACGGATGACGTACTCAGAGAATGTCTCAGACAATGGGGAACAGAAGATGAGGCGCTGGAAGAGGGACCATCATGGGAGGACAAGCCCCTACACGGGATGTACCACCGGACCATAACCTAAGTGGCTGATCTCAAGAAGTCCTATCAGTGGCTAGAGAGGGCTGGCCTGAAGGACAGCACAGAGGCACTCATCCTGGCTGCTCAGGAGCAGGCCTTGAGCACCAGAGCCATCGAGGCACAGATATACCACACCAGACAAGACCCAAGGTGTAGGTTGTGCAAAGAGGCACCTGAGACAATCCAACACATAACTGCAAGGTGTAAGATGCTGGCAGGGAAAGCCTACATGGAACGCCATAACCAGGTGGCTGGCATAGTCTCCCGAAACATCTGTGCGGAGTATGGACTGGAAACCCCAAGGTCAAAATGGGAAACACCTCCGAAGGTGGTGGAGAATGACAGAGCGAAGATCCTGTGGGACTTCCAGATCCAGACTGACAAGATGGTAATGGCAAACCAACCAGATATCGTGATCATAGATAAAGGGCAGAGGAAAGCCGTTGTAGTGGATGTAGCGGTCCCAAGTGATGGAAACATCAGGAAGAAGGAACATGAGAAACTCGAGAAATACCAAGGGCTCAGAGAGGAGCTGGAGAGAGCCTGGAAGGTAAAGGTGACAGTCGTGCCTGTGGTGGTCGGAGCACTCGGGGCAGTGACTCCCAAACTAGATGAGTGGTTGCAACAGATCCCTGGAACAACATCGGACATCTCAGTCCAGAAATGTGCAGTGCTGGGAACAGCAAGGATACTGCGCAGAACCCTCAAGCTTCCTGGCCTCTGGTAGAGGACCCGAGCTGAATGAGGGACGGACACCACCCGAGGGGTGAGATGAGGAATTTTTTTTTTTATATATATATATATACATACATACATACATACAGTATATATGCTTATTGGAATGGAACACAAATGAAACAGTGTTTCACAAGAAAGAATATAATATGTAAGGCATACTGAATTTATGGTTAGGAAGATTTGAAACTTTTTTCTATTTTTGCATCTGGGGAAAGTTGGCGCATGGTAAAATGGCTTTCCAAAAGTTTTCTGGGGTCAACGCGGAGGCGAGCTGAGTCTTCTGGAGTAATGAAACAGTCGCCCTCCTGAGACACTTTCACAATCTCAATGCCTGGTACCTGCTTACACTCCGCGCACTCCCACAACCTTGCCTAAGCCTCTAATTGGGTGAGGGGAAAGCAGAGCAATTATCATCAGTCAATTAATTCGACCTTGTGTTCACTGTTGAAACATACGTTTGGGCTGTTTCTTATTTCTTACACTGGAACTTTGATTCTCATTATTCCCTCTCCCACAAAGAACATAAGTAGCGATTTTAAAAAAAGTTACTTATAACCTTTAGCCACTGTTGAGCCTGTGTTGAACTTTTACCACATGCAACACAGTGGTATATTATTTCAAGCTTTTAAAAGGAAAGGTTTGGTTTGTGCAACTCTAAAAGTGTGTTCATGGAGGCACGTGTGACAGCAACACAGTCAGTGGTAAAACATTCATGACTTTAGATGTTTTGTCAAGAATTCATAACAGCTCACTGTGACTGAGCGCCAGTCCACGGTGTACCCAACCTATCTTGCCCTAAGTCAGCTAGCTGAGATAGGCTCAAACTCATCCATGACTCTCATGTGGGCAAGTGCTACAGAAAACATATGCATGAATGAAACCAGTTTGTGCAAAAGCGTGCATTTACTAATCCACACTTAAGTGTAAATGGTTTCTTCTCACCTCATGAAACCTGCTCATATTTCTCAAGGTTGACTTGACTGAATAACCACCGACATTTTTGCTCCTCAAAATGAGCCTGAGAGTAACAGACATGAACGCGATGACAACGTGACAAAGTCTTTGTTCTCTGGCGACTGAAAACCAGTTGAGCAGTCACGCGTGTTCGGCCTCAAATAGCCACAGTGATTGAGAATTAGCCAGTGTGCCTCCATATCTCATGGCTCCAGGAGCCCAAAGAGCCAAAGCCTGTGAGAGGCTCTTTGATCAGGCATGTGCTTAACAGGATGAGGCTTGGAGCAAGTGCTGGACACTCTGAAGAAACTAATTACCCGCCAATAATACACGGTTGACGGTGTGTGTGTTTTTGTGTGTCCGTATGTGCCACACACCTTCTCTCACCTCTGCCTCAAACAACATCGAATTTTGTTTCAGTGATGCATGAAATTCAGTGGCCTCTTGCTTTGCACACTTTCATCTCTGAGGATGTGGGAGTTGATATCTGATTCACTGCGAACGTTAATTTAAAATACAAAGACGAGATGTCTCAAACGTAAAATATGATTGGAAGGAAAATGTCGGGTGTTGTTTGTTTGAACTTTGTCAAGCCGAACCATCAAATACTGTAATTGACAGAAACATCATAATCTTTGAAAAATTACCCTTTATTTGTGTTTCGGAAGAAAACAAAATCAGCAGGTCACTTTCAATACACAGTTCAAAGTTGTCGTATCATATGTACAAATATATTCATGAAATCTTAAGCAAAGTGTGCGTTTTGTTTGTTCCCTCCACTTTACCTCCCTAAATTCCATATATATTAACTTGGCAAAAAAGGCGTTTAAGTGAGGTGAAGTCAAACAATAAGCAAGGTCAGATCAGGTCAGAGACTAACGCTTGACACAGAAAAAGACAGATGTACATTTCTTTGGGTGTTTCATCTCCAGTGAACACAGAGAGATGTGTTGGATGAGGGGGGCAGACAGAAAGCCAAGAAGCCCTGCAGGTAAAATGTGAAGTGGGAGCACAGCACAAGGGAGAGTGGAAGGGCATTTGGGTCAGAAACACAACACAGAACCATCTTATGATGGACAAAGCCAAACATGACTAAGCGAAGGTCAAAACATTACAAGGTCATCAAACCTGTCATATTCATTGCACACTGTTGCCATGAGAAACAGACAACTAGGAACATTTTGGGAAAGGGGTGGTGATTTTGTTGACATCAGCAATTAGCAATCATCACATTATTAACCCTTATATTATATTATATTATGTCAATTTGACCCGTTTCAGTTTTTGCGGTGACCAAAACACTAGATATCCTTTCTTTTTCTTCATGAAATTTAGTGACTTTTCCTCATCTTGGGTCACGAACTGGTGTGTAAAATTTGGACACTCTAATGTGTAGTGGGATGTCTGTGCACAGTTTGAATACAAATATGATGTCGGGGTCATTTTGACCCAGACACTTTAATGTGGGCAAGCAGCTTTTCAGATCCAAAAGAAACATGTCTAATTGATGAACAGTACTTTGTTTTGACTGCTCATTGACTGCCAGATACCCAGCCAGGTATGTGTAGAGCAGGAACTTTCTCTCATTTGACTCGTCACTCTTCTCATGTCATTTCTTTGACCAACATACCAAAAATGAGCTCCAGAAAATTTACAGCTGAATAAGCTTCATCACAGAGTTTGAACTGGGATAGTGATGCAGAGGAAGATATTTCAGAGACACAGGATCTTTCTGGCACGTATGGCATCAAAATGTGGGCAGCCTGTGACGCAATATCTAGTTTTGCATGGAATATGCGAGTGCATACTGGAAAGCTACCCGGAGGAGCATCTGAGAAGATTCAGATGATGTGTGTGGTGCTGAGGATGACTAAAGGACTGCAAAGTCATAACCTCTTTACAATATTACGGCCTTGGAGATGAAGTTCAGGAGAGAAAGCTGACTATGTTGGTAACAGTCAGAAGAAATAAAACAGAAATTCCCGGTGAAATTCTGAAGATGCAGGGCAGACCTCTGCATTCCTCAGTATTTGTTTTCACTGAGAAAGCAGAAGTTGTTTCATACTGCCCAAAGAAAAACAAAAATGTTCTTGTAATGAGCACAATGTACACAGATGCATCTCTGAGCACAAGAGAAGACATGAGGCCACAAATGATCCTGGAACCACTAAAGCCTGTGTGATGTTTGAGACACAATTGTCCTGACCATTTGAGAATTACAAATTCAAAGTGTGAGAATCGACATCTTGGTAAGAGAACGTGTTGCACTGGCAGCTGCAGCTAATGGACTGAGCGCTGCTAATGTCTTCTTGTGTCTGCAGTGCGGTCACAACAGGGGAGGTGATTACACAAAACATTAGCGAATCATCAGTGTTCACATGGGCGTGAGCTGACACTATAAGTGGGTGCTAAGTTACAACCGGGAATGGCCATTGTGATACAGTCGGTCTTCATCATCATTGCGGATGTAGACTAGTCAAGTCAACAGTATTTATAGAGTACTTTCAAACAGCCATCGCTGCAAAGTGCTGTACATGGAGCAATTTAACTTACACAATAAACAGTGAGACAAATCTGTAATAAAGGCGGTAGAAAGCACCAAACAGTAAAACAAAGAATAAATCTAAGTCATGCTGAGTCGAATGCCAAAGAATACAAGTGAGTTTTGAGGTGGGTTTTGAAGAAGGGCAGCGAGGAGGCTTGCCGAATGTTCAGTGGGAGGTCATTCCAGAGAGAGGGACCAGCAACAGAAAAGGCTCGATCCCCTCTGAGCCTCAGTTTAGTTCTTGGTACTTCTAATAATGTCTGTCTCCACAGACCTGAGGCGCCGGGCAGGTGTGTAGGGACGGAGGATGAGCTCAGAGAGATAACGTGGCGTGAGATTATTCAGGGATTTGAAAACAAATATATAAATGACTACAAAAATTCAGGGTGACATTGATCGACTCTTGTCTAATCCCGTGGAGAAAGTCATACCTCGGTCTAGGAATATTGCAATGGAATATCACTCACAGTCGAAGTTGATCCAAACGGATTTTACTTTTTGGGGGAACGCTTGTTTGCTGAAAAACGTGACTATTTGCTGTTGTACAATAAAAGTATTGATTTGCCTTCATGTTAGGACATCATAGTGCCAAGGAACAATGTTGAAATTGATTGAGGAGCTTCATTTTGACAAAAGTCATGCTTTAAGATATCCTTTATTTGTCCCACACTGGGGAAATTTACAGCCTCCAGCAGCAAGAATGTGGGTAGAAAGAAGAAAGAAGAAAAAAACAAACAAACACTGTTCAATTAAGTGCAATATAAATACAAAATGGATAAATCACAGTGCTATTTACAATTGTTTTTCACGGCATTTAATTATTATTATTACCGGTATTATTATTATTATTAGTGTTGTTATTTTTGTTCAGCAGCCTGACAGCAGTCGGTAGGAAACTGACATCTCATGGCATCTTGTTAGCAAGAAACTATGTGGAAGGTTTTTCCTTTGGACAAAATGAGTAGTGCTTTGTTGGCATCTATTGACATCTTGGTGGCAAGGATCGATGGTGAAGTAAATTGAAGAATTTTATTTTGACATAAGTAGTACTTGCGACCATGCTGAGGTGTGTCATAAAGCTTTATGGAGCGGGGTGGGCGTTTGCATTCTTTCCTTTTTGCAATAGAGCTCGGTCCCTATTCCCTTCAAATAACCGGGCTTCTGAAATGTGTACTCAATTGGACCATTTAAGAAATGTGCTTTGCATTGAAATTAGTCTGTTGATTAACCATTATGTTACATATTTGAAAAAAAAAAGGTTTATCATGAAATTGTCTTTTAACAAACAAAGCAAAGATAACGTTACACCTGAGTCAGCCAGGTTTCTTGCTTGTATTTGACCGGAAGGCTTTGAGACTACACCTTCTAAATTCCAAATTGCCAGACATCCCACAAATCTCAAATGCAGCACTGGCAGTGTGTGTGTTCATGCTGTAAGGGGCATAATGAAATTAATCCAATCCATGGGTGGTAGAGTGAGACCTCTGCTTCTGCGTGCATTTGTAATTCAGAATGTGTGTATAGAAGTGGCATGGGTGTGGGGGGAGCAGGATGAGGGGCCTCAGTGGCAATAGTCATAAGGCAAACGTGATAAGGAGATCCAACAGCCCCCCTACATGGGCCTTAAGCCACACGCAAACACACGCCTTTTCACTGATTGCCCGTCAGACTTCAATGCAACTTCATTACATCTGGGAGGGAAACCAGAGAGCTGCGTGCTCGCATCAAACACACGAGAACATTTAAGTCTGGCAGAAGAGCAAATACGCTTGGTGACGGTGTGATGCTAGGAGACGTCTCTTTGCAAGCACAACCAAGCCAGACAGGCTTAGTGTAAACAAAGCTGCTGAAAAGGGAGAAACCAAAGCCAAAGGTGATTTTACTTTCCGGGCGCATAAAGCCATGTTGCCCAACACAAGTTTGCTTTCACAACAAATAATTGTTGCAATAATGTTTAACAGTATCAAAGTGATTTGTTCAAATTATTTTTACTAATTTAATTTCTCTGGGGGCGACCCCGTAGTCCAGGGGTTAGCACGTCAACTTCACAGTGTAGAGGTATCGGGTTCAATTCCAGCTCCGGCCTCCCTGTGTGGAGTTTGCATGTTCTACCCGAGGCTGTGTGGGTTTTCTCCGGGTACTCCGGTTTCCTCCCACATTCCAAAAACATGCGTGGCAGGCTGATTGAACACTCTAAATTGTCCCAAGGTGTGAGTGTGGGCGTGATGGTTGTTCGTCTCTGTTCGTCTCTGTGTGCCCTATGATTGGCTGGTAACCGGGTCAGGGTGTCCCCCCGCCTACTGCCTGCCTGAAGACCGCTGCGATGCACCCCTTGCGACCCTAGCGAGGATGAAGCGGTGAGGAAAATGAATGAATAAATAATTTATATAGCCTTCTGTTGTATTCTGCTTCTTTAAATTTGACCAGCCAGCTTGACATATCTCCTTTATAGGTTTTGTTACAGTACTAACAAGCACCCCCCCCCCCCACACACACACACACAAAACAGTACATGAAGATAAAGGGTCAAGCCCAAAACCCACAACAAATCAGTTTCATGCCAGTTTGGCCGGACATCCCTCTAAGCTGCTTCATCAGGCAAACGGCTGCGGGCCGCTAAAACATATTATGCAATTCAGCTGATTTCAATCACTAAATCCAAAACCTTAAGACATGGTCTCATCTTCAAAATGTGCTGATGTGCACCATCACCAACCCACAGGCCGACTTTTTGAATGTCATAACCGCATCGAATATTTGCGCTTTGTGCCGCACACCTCCAAGCCACCAGAGTACGATTATTCGACGGAAACTGCCTGATGCTACTTGACTGCAGATTCAGCGTTTCATCTCTTCTGGTCACAAATTATCCAATCATGGATGACAGGAGTGTGGGTTTCTTCAGATTATTACAGGTATCATCCTAGCCATTGAGGGATTGGGCAAAGAAGGAGAGGGCAAAATCCTGTTTTTTGTTTTGGGAGGTTGGGGGTGGGGAGGGTGTTCCAGGTTTTAACCCAAATAACCAAGAGAACCACAACGACTCACAGTAGATGTCTTCTTCTTTGCTCTCTTATGTCAGAATACTAACTTGGTGTCTACTGCAAGTAGTCATTGCCCAGTTACCTGATATTTTACCAATTTTAGAGGGGTGGGAGGGGGGTTTTGTTTAGCCAGCAGAGTCAAAGCTGTCGGTATGAAGATAAGAGAGGAGTCGATCCACGTGCATTAAGTTTAAGTCTGTGTGTGATTCAATGATATGCAAACAATGACTTCAGTGTGACAATGTGAAGTATTCAGCACTGCTCGCGAGGGGTGGTGTGGGTAACGTTATATTTATTTCTGCTTGGGTCTTTGAAAGTGAAAAGCTTAAAAATATTTGCGGCATAACAAAACATTCATAAGAACCAAAGTACAATACAATACAAGTACTTCTTATCTCTGTGCTGCACTTCTTTCCTGGGGAAGACTTTGAATCTTTTGGCTGCAACTTTTAAAATCAGAGGTATTTAGCATGACCAGCGATTCCCAACAGATGCATTAGCTATGTCACACCCTGCAGGGTTTGAGTGACAGGCTGAAAAAGCGCTGTTGAAGCGGTCAGAACACCAAAATTAACATTATTGCTACTTAAAAATGTTAATACATGTACCGTATATATCATCTGGAAATATGCTCATTATGCTGTGGACTTTCTATTCACAAGAGAAGATCATCTCCTGGGGACTTAGCTTCACTTCACTAAATTAAATGACATTCAGGAAATTAAAATACCACTACTTAAATGGCCCTCTGGGGAGTCACTTGAGGAACCCATGACAAAAGTAGTTCGTTCTATTTAAAGCACACAAAAAAATATGGTGGAACCACAAATATTAGAAATCATGAGTTATTGGACCACCTTAGTGACTAATTTAAACCAGCAGAATACATTCCATGTCAGAGTGAATGTGATAAATATAAAACACACTTACTTCCTACTACTACAACTAATGGTCGTTTTGACAAAATTACATTTTTCCTGCGTGTACTGTTCAACGTGAGTCGCCAATACATAACGGGAACATATTGGCTCTGCAAAGTCATCATGATTCAGACAAAGGTCTGAGTATGTCCACTTCAAAATATCAAATATTTATTCGATACACCTACGTTTTTGAGTAACAGCTGCCGATGCACTTTCAATCATGAATTGAAAGGGGAAAAACAACCAAACACGAATATAAAATGAAGCATTCACAGGGAGCAAAAGGCATACATCCCATGTTGTGTGGAAGGATGTCTATTAAGCATCCCAAAGTGAAATATAAATGATCCAGTTTAGAGAATGTTGCTCAACACAATAAGTTCTGTCAAGCAACACAACATGGCTTTCACATTGAGGGCCTCTTTCTTTTGCCCAACAATGACCTCTTGCCTGTGCGTTTGCACGGGGACCCACATCCCTGCAGATCGCATCAACATCAGCCGTGTTTGTATTCATGTGTTTTATACAAACGATAAGCTGCAAAGTAGCTTCGGGCATTGAGGTATGGATGTGTATACTGTATATCTACTCGGGCATTGAGGTATGGATGTGTATACTGTATATCTACTCACTGTCCATAACATTGAGGAAAGTTGCATCTGAATGAGGGCATGCATAAAACATGTACAACTGCCAGAGAGAATGGAAATAACAAAGTCTCAATTTGCACTGGATTGCAGGGGCAGAGCTATGTCGTGGCCAAGGGGGGCTATGGCCACTTCTTGTCACTCTCTGGCCACCCCCACACCAAGAGGAAAACTTTTACACCAGTGACTTTTCTGCCATTTTCACATGAATGACCCCTTGTTGTTTAGAATTGTGAAGGATTAAGAGATTTTTGCGTCACTTTGTCTTTCGCTCTCATTAGAATGAACAAGCCATCAATCAGAAGTTGTTACAAGAATGAGAATGATGGGTGTGTGCACAATATCGCAAATACTCAACGAGGTTTTGTATCACCCTGGCCACCCAATTCAAACATTTCTGGCTTTGCACCTGCTAGATTGGAACTAGAATTGAAAATGGATGGAATGTTTCTGGAAATTTACATGGGTTATTTGGGAAATATTCCAAATCAAAACCTTTCCGTGGGAATTTAAATAGGAATTAACTAGATATTGAGTGTAATTGAGTTGTATTCAAGTATTCAAGAATAAATGCAAGCATTTCATTTTGTCATCGGCAGACATACATGTACAATAAAGCGCTCCCCTTGTCCAAATGTGAGGGTATTAGAGTACCTCAATTACTCTTTCATTCATTCATTCTTTTTCTGATCCGCTTATCCTCACAAGGGTCGCGGGAGGTGCTTGAGCTAATCCCAGCTGTCTTCGGGACACCCTAAACCAGTTGCCAGCCAATCGCAGGGCACAGAGAGATGAACAACCATCTACACCCACACTCACATCTAGGGACAATTTGGAGTGTTCAATCAGCCTGCCATGCATGATTTTGGAATGTGGGAGGAAACCGGAGTACCCGGAGAAAACCCACGCAGGCACTGGAAAAGCGTGCAAACCCCACACAGGGAGGCCGAGCCGAACTCCGAGTGTTCATTCATTCATTCATTCATTCATTCATTCATCTTCCGAGCCGCTTGATCCTCACTAGGGTCGCGGGGGGTGCTGGAGCTTATCCCAGCTGTATCGGGCAGTAGGCGGGGGACACCCTGAATCGGTTGCCAGCCAATCGCAGGGCACACAGAAACGAACAACCATTCGCACTCACACTCACACCTAGGGACAATTTAGAGTGTTCAATCAGCCTGCCACGCATGTTTTTGGAATGTGGGAGGAAACCGGAGCACCCGGAGAAAAACCCACGCAGGCCCGGGGAGAACATGCAAACTCCACACAGGGAGGTCGGAGCTGGAATCGAACCCGGTACCCCAGCACTGTGAAGCCGACGTGCTAACCACTGGACTACCGGGCCGCAACTCCAAGTGTTTCCTTCATTATTTTTTTTGGGGGGGGGGGGGTTGCGTTTTTTTATATTTCCCCAACAACACGAGGGAACATCAACGGCAGACCTTCGATTACAATACAATACAATACAATACATGCTGATTTATATAGCGCTTTCACAACAGATTGAGTAAATCCCTTCTTTATTTCCATAAATGACCATTGATTCCCATGGAAAACTTGAAACTGCAGTGTCGTGGAATTTTACAAGCCTCTTCATTGCATCACAGTGACTTGTTTTTCATTCAGTATTTCCACTCCAACCACATGATAAATATTATATAAATGCTTTACCTTCAATTGATTAGTGATGCATCAACTGTTGGGCGACTTGTCTTTTCTCATCCCCGTATCCATAACATCCTGTTTAAGTTTGGTTTCCAACTACACTATGTCTTTATCTTCCCCCTCTACAAAGGATGCGTTATTTGGATTGGACATACACATAAATGCGCAATTCCTTCACTTTGCTTCAGCACAACTAAAACCGACTCCAACCATGGAGCCAATTCTTTACAAATTCACTCAAAGCAATGACATGCGTGTAAATTGCTACTTTTGGGGGTTGTTTTTGCTCTGTGAGTGCACCACCACCACCCAGTGCGCTTACCTTGCGCTGTCATGAGGACCATCAGGAGAACGACGCTTGTTTTCCCGGGAAGACTCATGGATGCATCGGGCAATCTGGGGCGTTCTTCGGGATTTGATTTGATATCCTGTCAGTGATCAAATAGGGAAACCCGGCCACGCTTTAGATTAAAGAAGCATTTTTCTTTTACGCGCCGCGAAAGAGAGGTTTGGACTCGCGGTGCGCTTGACCAGGCAACTTCGGCGCCTCCCCTCCTTTCTCGATCACTCCCTCCCTCCGCTCCTTGGGTCGCTCTCTCTCCCTCTGTCTCTCTCCCTTCTCTTCTCTCTCACACAGCCATCGTGACTCAGGGGTGGTAAGTTCGCAGTCACGGTTTCCAAATAATGCCCGAGGACGCCCAGAGGTCTGTTAAAATGCTCAAGAAAGCGTTACGCATTTGGAGTTGCGTGCGTCTGTTAGTGTTTTTTCTTCCAACATGGTAGTGTTTGCGTGCGCGACAAACTAGTTGTCCACCCGATTTCCATAAAACCTAAAGGAGAAGTTTAGAACCATAAGGAAGTAACTGACACGTCACAAAGATTCCAAGTAAGTGTCGTTAGGAGCGTTTCAGGACCGTTTTATTTCACGTGCTACTGTAGTATGTGAATTTAAATGGTTGGAATCCATGAATGTTATTAGACTGAGTAACAGTTTAGTTTATTATAATTTCTTGTATATACCTTTTTTAGTGTTTCTCTCGAACATAAACGTTTTTTTTGTTTGTTTGTTTTTTTTTATTACTTAACTGCAAGGATTAGAGAGTACTCCGACCTGCATACACCAATGGCTAAACTGGAAATGACCCATTTAGGCACTTAATTGATTTTATGCAAACTGCAATTCTTGGGCAGCTTAAAGCATTTGCATCTCTGTAATAGAGCTGTGCGGGCTGCACTATCCATCCCAATCAAATAATGGAAAGCGATAATTGCATTGGGGCACTATGCAAAAATGCATTGGATTCATGGCTAGCCTATTGTGTCTCCTTACTGAACAATTACGGAGTTGCTTTGTTAATGTCTTGACATGGAAATCTACAATAGGTGTAGCGGCAACTTAGTATCCTTTTGTCGCTACGTCAGCAGGGCATGTAGGTTTCTGCTTTGTGCTTTTCTTCGACGGGCCTTTCCTTTCCACGACGCCGACAAGGAAAACACGAGGCCGCCATCGTTGATCAAAAAAAAAAAAAGATTCGCTTTATTTTCTTGAACACAAATTAAGGCTTTATCAAAATGAAAAAATAAAACTTCTACAATACACTTAAACGAAATATGAAATCAGTTCACATGAAGTACGAAATAAGCAAACACGAAGTACGGTCAAAAAAAGGTGTTGCTCCATGCCCTACTGTCTTCCTAATGAAGCTTACATAAATCTAGCCTCTTAACAGACTACGTACAGGACAACCAATAGAGCCCAGATACTTTGATATTCTTAAATTTGTTCTTAATAAAATATCAAATATAAACCAAACTGCTTGCATCTATTAAATTCCAATTATTCAAAAAAGCTATATCTATAATTTAACCAAATCTAACTAAATCTCGGGCGGCCCGGTAGTCCAGTGGTTAGCACGTCGGCTTCACAGTGCAGAGGTACTGGGTTCGATTCCAGCTCCGGCCTCCCTGTGTGGAGTTTGCATGTTCTCCCCGGGCCTGCGTGGGTTTTCTCCGGGTGCTCCGGTTTCCTCCCACATTCCAAAAACATGCGTGGCAGGCTGATTGAACACTCTAAATTGCCCCTAGGTGTGAGTGTGAGCGTGGATGGTTGTTTGTTTCTGTGTGCCCTACGATTGGCTGGCAACCGATTCAGGGTGTCCCCCGCCTACTGCCCGAAGACTGCTGGGATAGGCTCCAGCACCCCCCCGCGACCCTAGTGAGGATCAAGCGGCTCGGAAGATGAATGAATAACTAAATCTCTAACAAGAGGTATACAGTATATTATGTCAAAGTGTATCGCATATGCTAACTCTACATTTAGCTTTAAAAGGAGATTCCAAGCCAACCATGGACATAATGAAGAGCAGTCCTGTATACTGCTTTGTCCCAAGTAGAGCTGTCAAACGATTAAAATATTTAATCTAATTAAAAATGGAACTATCATAATTAACTCAAATGAACTAAAAAATTAATCGTGATTACTCACACATTTTTTATCGTTTCTGAATTTCCTTTTACATTTTTGTCCTATTTTTCCCCCATTTTAATGCTCTCATCAACATGGAATCATGAATCAGTTTTCTATGTGCCAAATGCAAATATTTACTGAAATAACAATTTCAACTTTCAATTTTACATGAACATTTTTCACTTGGTGCAGTTATTCACACATAATCTCTCACACAATATTACTGTCCATCAATAACGGTGAAAAAAATATTTTGTCACACAACAGCTGCTTTAACAGCTTTTTTTATTAAATCAAAACAGCAATATAACATTAGAAAGTGCACATCTAAGGTAAACTAGTACTCAGCCCATAGTAGATTTAAACCATGGTTGCATACTTCGTTTTTCTCAAGTTTACTTTGAAGACAGCAGTCTGTTTCTGTATGTTTGTTGAAGAATAACGAGACACCGGACACCAGTGTTCATTATGTGCCGCTGTATTCAAAACTGCCCGCCGTACAAACAAGCACACGCACTTCCCCCGTGCTGCAGGGGCAAACCATTCTGAAAGGGGGGGGGGGGGGTTCACTCCCCCTAACACAGTCAGGCTATGTTGATTGTGTTAGTCCTTCTTGCGCGGAAGTCTCTCTACGGTTTTGTGTAGACCTCATTTCGAATGACTACACTTGGTTCGATGACAACACTGGAGATGTTTTACTTTCGCTAGGTTGCTACCACTGTAGCGCACTGTCACTGTGAGATGAACACAGAGAAGCTCCACCCGCTCTATTTATATGGGCAGAGAACACTATAATCTTCCACACAAAATAGTTCCTAGCAAGTAACAATCGCGTCAGTGGCATACATCGTATACCTGTATGATACAGAGAGAGAGAGAAGAACAGATAACTTTAGTCTTGTCAGTGGAGCAATATGGCAACTTTTTAAAAGTAAACTTTCCATTCATAAACTCTTTAAGTATCCGTTTTCGGTGTCTCGCGCTGCCGTGGCTGGCAAAACGGACATGGACGTGGACTTCTGCAGCGCGCTTGTTGTTTTGTTTCTGGTGTATTTATAGAGCAACGTAACATCCGCTTGTGACGTGTGCCGCGTTAATCTCGCGAGAAAAATTTTAATCCCGTTAAAATTCATTTAAATTAATGCCAATAAAAACGCGCTAAACTGACAGCTCTAGTCCCAAGTAATCAAAAACACATGACAAAATACATTTTTTTGTAGGCAGCCGTCTATGTGCTCGGCATAAAAACACGCACATCTTACTTTTGGTGCTGGCCGAGTCTAAAATCGAGTCACTGTTTAGGTGTGTGTGTGACCCCGATTGCACAACAACAGGCAGGTATGGTGGAAGCCAACACTTGGCATTGTTTATAAGAGTCTTTGCAATGTCACTCAGGGAGAAGCATGTAGAATCCACAGGGAAATGTCCACACGGGAAACAAAAACTGCAGGCGATGCCAACAGAGTTCACTACAGGTGGTGACGGCACAAACTTGCACTGAGGAATGGTTTGGGAGCCAACTTATGCCAGTCTAAACGAGCAGATGGGCTACAGGTGGGTGATGAGCTGGCGAATATCAGGTGTGAGGTGCAGAGCGCACTGGCTGAGGAGGCTGCCTGGTAGGCCCCTCCCTAACAGTCTCCGTTTCATAACCTCATTTGCAGATGCACCGGGAGGCGTGTAAATACAAAATGCCTTCGGTCCCCGGAGCGTGAGTGTCAACCAAATTCACAAACATGCTATACTAGACTTAACCCAGCAGGAAAATTAAGATGCGTCCATTTTTAAGCTAAACAGTCTACATTCTCCGATCAAATTATCAGGTGCATCTGGGACGAGGCAGCTCCATGCGTCGGAATGCCAAGAGAGACGCAACGCAGCCCCAAACATGGTGAACTAGACTTAAGCCGGCATCGAAATGAAGATGCAGCCGAGCACAGGGGCACCTACCTAAAAAAGTAGGGCCTGGTAAAACTATATCTAATTCCGGGCACAGGTGATGTAAAGAGATTTTGGTGTGTTTGATTGACATGCAGGCAGACAGATTCAGCACTTTACGGGCATGTGTGGTGGATGTCATCGCATTTCCTTCAAAAATATGAAGGCAGTGTACGACAGTCACCGAATCATCGTAGAAATCAGTTCATTGACGAATGACAATCATTACCGTATTTAAAATATTTTTATAACACCCCTGTCACTATTGGGGGGTGCTATTAAATTACACACACAAAGGGGTCTCCAGTTGCCGACGTCACATGCTTTCATCTTGCAGTTTACCTGTATCAACGCACTTAGCACTATTTCAGTATCTGCAAGTCAATGTCGGCGCGAGCTGTGACATCCCTAAATTTAATGCATTAACTTACTAAACTCATCTATACCACTTCAAATTACAAGCACGATAATAAACATACTGTTAAATGAATGCAGTACATCTGTGAATGTATATGACAACTCTGCAATTGTCTTCAGGCTCCATGCATGCAAGGAGACTGGAGGACAAAACAGGAAGTGAGTTATAAGTAAGTAAGTATGCTCTGCTCTGGATAACCCCGAGGTCAAAGCCAACATGTTGCATCCACGAACAATGTAAGGATATGCACACGAGGGGCACTTGTATTAAGTTTGACACAGTGTTTGCTGCTCCATCACATCAGACAAATGTTAGTGTCACACTAGTCGCATGTGACAACTAGATCAGTGATTCTGATGCAATGTAAGCTCCCGCCCCGCTGCATTCCTGGCAGCAAGAAGGAGCTTCGCACGTTTGCAGCTGGAAAGTTAGCAACCACGAATGTGACGACCAGTGAAACTGCTCTGTCCTCAATTTTAAGCGCAATTAGTTTTGTTGTTGGGAAGGCAAGCCAGTCAAGGTTGTTGTCAGGGGCCTGGGAATCGGAGGCTGCGGTGATTCCCGTTAGAGGGCTCCCGGCTGAAACAAAAGGGGGAAAAAGCGGCAAGGTACAAGAGTGGCCATAATGGATGTGATCTCGTGCAATTGCATGCAAATGGCCAAGGCTTAAAGCATTTTGCATGTCATCCTCAATCTAAAGCTGTCGCCTGTTATTTAAGCCGCACTGCCTTCAAATGTGAATGGATGGAAAACATTTCATGCCTAACAATACAAACCATTAAGTCAAAAGTCACTTTAAAACAATATAATAACGCAAATAAAGGGTTGTTGGGATTGGGCACAAAAATGATGATGATGATGATTCTTACTTTTGTTGTTAGTTGCACTTTTTTGTCATTTATTTTCTATTATTTTGTTACATAAAATGTTCAACACTATTGCTATTCATGATATTAATACTCTAGGCAAAAGAGTACTGTTATTTATTGTTTTAAAAAAACTCACTGACAACAAATATTTAGTCAATTCAGCTCACTCAGATCATTCAAGTAAAGTCACAGGTGTGAAACTCAAGGCCTCGCGGCCAGATCTGCCACGTCAAGTTAGGTGGCCCGCGAAAGCAAATCATGTGTCTCAGATGGGACGAGACCTGCTCGGACTCCAGACTGTTTGTCCCTTGGACTTGGATGTTTTTCTATTTCCAAAGAAACTTTGTCAATTTTAAGTCAGGTCCCAGAGTATTGGTTATCTTCAACCCACACCATTCCCAACCCCACACCACTTCATGCACCCAGTGTCCTGTTAATATTAGAGTAGCATTCAATAACTGGCCAGTCATGCCGATGCTGATATAAGTGATAGTTTGAAAGCGAGCAACTGCACGCGTAATCACATCTCGATTATCAGATGTCTTGAGCTGAAAGGAGCAGACAGAAGACTCAGCAATGCAGGAAATAGTCAGGTGCGCCGTGAGCCTTTCACCTTCTACTCTGTCTTTTTGGTCCTTGTCTTTGTCGTTGTGTGGTCACACACGACAGATGAAGAGCAACAGGCAAATAATGGAACAGCTCAGAGCAAGCAGAAAGACCTCGAGGCCCCGATGCAGGCGGCCGCGTGAAGCAGAAAAGGGCAAGTAGTTACATCACTGAGAGTCGGACAGAACTGTCCTCGTCCGTCTGCTTCATCGTGCAACTCACTGTGGTGTTCGTTCTTTATTTTTATATCTTTCTCTCATTAAGCATTTCCTCCTTCGAGGCTTTCTTGTTCATGCACACGTCTACTATTATTTTGGTTGATTGTACAGGGTGTTCATAAAGTCTGTGTACATGAAAAAAAGGCATCCTTCTTAAAATAAAACCATTTTATTCAACTGTAATGTTGATCTATGATATTTTCAACTTGATTTCCATCATTTTCATAATTATTCATAAAGCATATGTATTGTCTATTATTATTTATATATCCTCTCACTGGCTGTGACTTCATCGAAGTGGAGGGGCTTGAGTGTCCCAATGATCCGAGCAGCTAAGTTTTCTGGGTCTTCAAGCCTCTGTCAGGGTCACTCAGGAGGGTTCGGACCAAGGAGAGCTCAGAGACCTTTGATGATGAATATGAAAAATGGATCTGCTTTTCCCTTGCCCAGATGTGGGTTACCGCGGTCTCCCTGTGGAGCAGGCCTGGAGGCGGCGCTCGAAGGCCAGCGTCTGGGGCCGGACTGTGCTCAGCTCGAAAGGACAACGTGGATCCCCCTTCGCATGGACTTATCACTGTGGGATGGGCCAAACAGGTCGGTTGTCAAGTGTGTGCGATGGTCGTGGACCCCAAAAAATCAGGGATGGAAAGAAAACCAGGGAACTAAATACAAACAAACTGACAAGACAACAAGGAACACCTTGACAAGATACAAAGAGTTGAGGGAGCTGATTGGTTAACACAAGGGACCCGGATGACAACAGGTCAAAACCAAACCATATGATGAAAACAAAAAAGCACACAAAGAAATAAAATCAAATGTAATCTAAACAAAAACAGAATCATAACATTGGATATGTAGTGAGTTGGGCAGTATTTCCTGCCATTCTGATTTATTATCTTGTATATTTATATTTTATAATGCAGTGCTACTTTTCTTTGATAAAACATGCACAACAACATTATTCCCCCGAAAAGAGCAAAGTAGGGATATTGGAACACACAAGTGACAGCATAAAATGTATGCCTTTTTCATCCATGTGCAGGACTTGACCTATAACCCCACAATCTAAACCTTCTTCAGCCTACTCGCTCTAATCCCAACGCTCTACTGTCACCACTTTCTGATGACCCATTTAAAAGAAAGCCCTCAGCATCTTTTCTCTTGTCCTGTTCTGTCAGTCACCCTGTGACCCTCAACCTTAAGGGAAGCCCCCCTTTCCTTCCCTCTTCTAACCACTTCCTCCTCTTCCATCACATTCCTGCGGCAGTAACGCCACCGCCTCATTTATTCCATCCATCCCGTCCTGACTAACTGCTGTCTGTGCAGCCATTTGGTGGCCTCCTGCAGCCACTAGTGGCGGATACTTACCGGTACTCCTGCTTGAATGGCAAAGCTCTTAATTAAATCATGTTGGTTCCCACAAGGCTTTCGGAAGCACAAATTCGGTGATGTTTCTAATGTCAGAGTTTGACACTCTTGAACAACACTCATTTCACTTTAAAAGAGCAAAGAAAGCTTTGCACTTTGTTGATATTCAATGCAATCCAGCAACCATCCAATTATGCCATTTGAAATAATATAGAAATTGCAGAATTAGTTCCTTATAGACATTGAAAAAAAAATAGTCTTTACATACTCTAAATACAAATTCTATGATGTAGTTAGTGGACAGGCAGACGGACAAACAGTGGAACAACACATGTAAAGAGATCATATAAAAATACTCATAAGCATATCATCTTTATCCTCTACAGAAACTCATATTTAGAGCATCTTACTAAGTCACTTGTAGTAGTTGTGGAAGAAAGTCAGTCACGTTTCTCAAGACCCCACTGTATTGTAGATCCATCCATCCATTATCTGATCCGCTTCTGTTCACGAGGCTCGCGGGTGTGATGGAGCCGGTCCCAGCCGTCCTTCACTGGTAAAATGCATCTTTACTTTTGTACATACGGTAAGTACATTAAATAATCCCTAATTTTTTTTCTTTTTATTGAAATACTAGAGCTGAATCAGCAAATCATTACTTAAAAGAGTCTTTTATATTTATACTTCTACTTCAATACAGAGTGTGATAACTTCTGCTCCCTCCAATCATTGTTTTGCCAGGTCTTCCGACATAAAAGACAAAGCTGCAATGTCTCCAACAACCACTCGCGAGCAGCATCACAAATTTAAACCCCTGAGGGAAAACGACTTGAGGGAAAATTTATGGCTCAATAAGAAATATTACGGAGTTACCTCTGGGGCCATTTCTAACCTGCAATAAGGTTTTCACCATCCTCATTCTACTCCCTGTACTCAACGCCTGGCCCTGCAGGGTGAATGAGCCCCTGATGCAGAAGTGCGCCCGCCTCACATTCTCTAATGCAGTTACATAGTGCATAAATATTGACCGGGGTGCTGAAATGGCAGGGATAAATCGTAACGGTCCTGCTGAAGATAATGGGTAAGATGGACGGCATGGGTGGACTACAGGAAAGACTTCAGACTGTTGACACTCGCCAGGGTCCATCACAGTGTCCGAAGATACGCAGGCATGAATGTATGTACCGCATGCGTGTTTATCCCCCCTTGTCATATTTATATTTAACTACTGACACTCACTCGACTGCATCACAGGCTCAGGAGATGCACATATGTGAATGTATGTGTGCATATGCTCCTCGTATTTGCTGAGTGGGGTCCACAGATGAGATGACAATAGGGTAGAATGCAAACACGTACATCAGGGGTTCCCATTACGTCGTTCCTGATCTACCGGTAGATCCGAGGAGTGTCGAGGAGAAAAAACAAACAAACAACCATTTGTGTGTCTTTGTACATGTTAGTAATATATTTTTTGTGTTAATGTACACTGCACCCTAATCATCTTATCAGTCTAATTTTCACCCCCAAAAATATTTTAAAATAAAATAAAGC